>NC_142081.1:19851124-20159168 GCF_054644295.1 Miniopterus natalensis | reverse complement strand
GTTATATCCCCCCCAATACCTTTTCCTGCATTCTCCTAGCAAGGACCTGGGTTGTAGGGAGCCCTAAGGACAGACCAACCAGACTTAGGCTGTGAAATTCACAAGGCCAGGCGTTCAGGGTGGTTCCACCCTGGCTGCTATTAACAGCTCCATCTGATCCCAGCGCTTTCACACCTCCCTTGGTGTGAAAGTCTTTGGCGGTACAGGCTAATCATAGTTCCCAGAACTTTCTTTTCATAAAATTAGCAACAAACCAAAGAGGAGACAGCCATCTGTGAAAATGGTGGAGGGACTTCAGCCTCTTGTGGCCTGTTGACCTTGGGGAGGAAGATCTCAGGACAGTGGGAGTGGGGAGAGGGCTTGGAATGAATAAAAGGGAGATTTTTGGGGGCTCTCTTCTTCCCCCTCCCCTCCCCTCCCACCTTCTCCCCTCCCCTCCCCCCTTCTCCTCCCCCCTCCCCCCTCTCCCCTCCCCCCCTCCCCCCTCTCCCTTCCCCCCCTCCCCCCTCTCCCTTCCCCTCTCCCTCACCCCTCTCCCCTCTCCCCCTCTCCCCTCTCCCCCTCCCCTCCCCCCTCCCCTGTCCCCCTCCCCTCCCCCCTCCCCCTCCCCCTCCCCCTCCCCCTCCCCTCCCCCTCCCCCTCCCCTCCCCTCCCCCCCTCCCCTCCCCTCCCCTCCCCTCCCCTCCCCTCCCCCCCCTCCCCTCCCCCCCTCCCCCTCCCCTCCTCCCCTCCCCCCCTCCCCACCCCTCCCCTCCCCTCCCCTCCCTCTCCCCTCCCCTCCCTCCCCTCCCCTCCCCTCCCCTCCCCTCCCCTCCCCCTCCCCTCCCCTCCTCTCCTCTCTCTCTTCTCTCTCTTCTCTTCTCTTCTCTTCTCTTCTCTTCTCTTCTCTTCTCTTCTCTCTCTTCTCTTCTCTTCTCTTCTCTTCTCTTCTCTTCTCTTCTCTTCTCTTCTCTTCTCTTCTCTTCTCTCTTCTCCCCTCCACTGCCTCAGGTTCAGAGGGAATGAGGGCTTTGGCCTGGCCAGAATGTGCCCCAAGGAGAACTGGAGTGCATCCCTAGCTCTCAGCTAATACGGGGCTCCTTTCCTAGATGGGGTCTTTTCATACAAATGGGAAATTTCACCATGTCACACTCCAAAAGCTCATAGCCTGTTTCCCTATATATATAATGTATTTAAAATTTTGGGGCAAACAGCAGTAGCCAAGGTGGCTCACAGATTTCTGGGGCGAATGTTTATGGTTCTGGAATGCTTACCACACTGACCCAGCATGCAAAATAGCTCCTCTTTCTGTGTCACAACTCTGACTGTAGTCTCCTTTTCCCTGGCCTGCTCCTCCACCATTCATTTAAAACAAACTTCCTCTCACCTCAAAGTCTACTGCTTTTCTGGTTAATGAACAAGTGTATAACAAATGTTTACTGAAGACCTCCTGGATGCAAAGCCATGCCCACAATAGTGGGCAAGACAGACAAAATCCTGGCTTTCTTGGGGCTTATAATCCAGCGGCAGAATAATTTATTCAGCCCACGATGGAGGCCTAGTTCTGCATTCTTAGCGTATCCTGGTTTAGCCTTTGGATATATGTGGCAGGAACATTCATAGCTTGCTAGAATTATAAAAACATCACTCAGCTGTCCAGAGGACCCCTGCCTCACTCAGCTCTCCTCCCTTCCGATTTAATCCTGGAAGCTGCGTTTCTGTGCTAAGAACAGCAGGACTTAGGAGGGGCTTTTCTCCGACTGTAGTGAGGCCAAGACTGCAGCCAGCAAACATTCTCAGGGGCCGCCCAGCACTAGCCGCTCCAAGAGAGTGGAAACTGGAGACAAAATCCATCCTCACCCTCGCTCCGGGCTTGCTGTCTGGGCCTCCAGGGGTACCGCGCTGGCAGGTGGGAAGAGGGAGACTCACTAGCCTTGGTAAACACCCCCAGCTCCTTCTGCAGTGGGGTGAACATCACGCCGTGAGTTTGCTGTGTGGTTTGGACAAACTCCCTGAGTTTTCTGCCTTGTGTTATGATACCATCAGCTGTTTCTCATAGTTTCAGGGTCTGAACATCTCTCTGTTTATACTCAGCAGTACAAAGCTCTGTGAGTTTGTGTACACAGGAGGCCACCAAATGTCTGGAGAAGGAGGAGGGAGGTGACACTGTACAGACATTTGCTTAAGTGGCAGTTGGATTCAGTTCTTACCTAGGAAACTGGTCAGAGGTCCCAGCCTTGGCACTGGTGCTCCAGGGCCTGCGTGGATACGACAATGGCCTAAAATGACTCAGGGTTTCATCAAGGGGCAAAACCCCAGACATTCAGCGTGGACTCTTTCATGTGTATCTATCCGGCCGCACCTGCCTGTTCACAGCGTAGCAGACTGAGGCTCAGAGACGCAAGGTAACTTACCCTCAGCCACACAGTCAACGGGAGAGCTGGTCTGCAATCGAGGATGCCTCTCCTTTAATTCACTGCTCTTCCATCCTCATTTTATACTTAACCCATCAATAGAAATTTAATTTCATACAGATACATGTCTACATTGTCATGATGAAAAGTACAAGCAATGTTGTTTTTTGTAAGAGGTTTAACTATGTCCCATAGCCTGAAAAGAAAAGAACAGAACTTTCCCTAATGCCTGTATCACTTCCCCAGAAGGACATACAAACCCATGCTCCTAAGTAAAAACCTTCATACAACCAACGTGAACCTGTTGTGCCGCACATGCTTTGATAGTTGTGGGGCACAACACAGCTCACACCATGACATCTGTGTGTGTGTGTGTGGGGGTGCCTGCGTGGGTGTCTGTGTGCAATGCATGCACACCACACAGGGATTTTTGTTGTAATAGTTTTTGTTGTACCAATATCTCAAATGAATTTTTGGAAGAACTCATTTCTTCCAGAAGTGACCATTTCTGGAAGAATTTGTCCATTTTTAGATAGATGCTCAGGCACTATTCATTGCCAGTGGTGGTCGTATTCCCAATTCTTTTTTTTCACATGTGTAGGATTATACTGGAAAGGAAGTACCCGACTTTCTATTCCAGAAGTTCATTTATAGAGTGGTTATGGGCACTGGAAATACATTTTCCCATAAAAAACATTATATGTGGTTTAATTAATGCTTGAAACTTGTTTAACTTCATATAGAGTTGAAATGCTGCCCGTTTGGAATTAATGCAAGTATGAAATACTACTTTTTCACCATCACTGCTTAAATAGGAAAACTATAAAATCAAATAAGATTTAAAAAAATTATTGTGAATGTTGGTGGTAGCTCGTGCAGCATTTATTCGAAGTAGAGGTAGATGAAGACTGAGAATTCTGGATGGAACCTTTAGGTTTCCAAGGGTGTTAGGTGTTAATGGTCCTCATTCTTGGGAATAACTCATTTGATGTCTACACTTGTGGCTTTCTCTGCCTTCCTAAGGCGTCATTATCCCCACTTTAAATTGATAAAACTTGATTAGGGCTTGGGCTTCTGCTGACAAATGGAACAAAGTGAAGGAAGAGGGAAAGAGGGAAATACTGTTCCTCCTGAGGTCACTAAGTAGAAGTTGGAAGAAAGTGGACAAAGAAACTGCCTGTGTATGTGAGCAGGGACACCTTATTGTGTGGGTTCCCTGACGCTAAATTATTTGTGGGGAGTAAGGGGAGCAGGAGAGAATCAATGTATGGCCCACTCAGGTGGCTCAAGCCCAGTGTTCCGTAGTGATCACTGATAGCCCAGAGCCCTGAACTCTCCTTGTTTCTGATATAAGTCATCTCAGATTAGCACATTGGCACCATTCAGGCAGCCTAATCTCATGTGATCCCATGAAAGAAACCCCCCTAGCCACTAGGAGTGATCTGTTTGCCCTGATGCCCACGTGGAACCTGGGCCCGGTCAAAGCTCCAGAACAACTCCATAGACATGAGTTCTGGAAGCCCTCCAGGCATCTGGTCAGCTTCACACATTTGGGGAATGGGAAGAAGCTAGGGGAGTGGGTGAACAGGACTGGAAAGCATCCCAAAGGGAAGACATGGGATCTGCAGAAAAAGAGGACTTAAAACATTTTGAGTGGGGCATGAGTTTCACTTGGTTAGATGCTTTACCACATGAGAAAGCTATTTGGAGATGGGCCCAACTAGGTCTTGAATGGCAAAGGGGGAAAGGAGAGGACTTGACATTTCAAGTCTTCCCTGTAAGAGGAGAAGGGGGGTGGTGGGGATGAGGTGTGGTAACCTCCCTGCACCACCCACCAGGGACACTGACCCTACCTCTGGCTTGGCTCAAGTTAAAGCAGAGAGAGTGATGTGTTACTGGCATTGCAGATGCTCGTCAGTGGAAAAGTAACCATAAATTCATTGTGCTCATGATGCTAACTGATGCTTGGTTTAGAGAAATAGAGGTTGATGAGAATTGCCTGAAACTTATGCAGACTATCCTTTTTTAATTCTTAAAATCTGTTCTTGAACCACACCAGCTGTGGATT
The DNA here is from genome assembly GCF_054644295.1 of Miniopterus natalensis. NCBI lineage: Eukaryota > Metazoa > Chordata > Mammalia > Chiroptera > Miniopteridae > Miniopterus > Miniopterus natalensis. The sequence goes on along the minus strand of NC_142081.1, from coordinate 20,154,707 downwards.
TAAATCACATGCCTTTGGTCTCCAGTGGAAATGCTTTCAACAAATTCAACTTTGTTAAGAGGCCATCAGCCTACATTGAGGGATGTTTCAAGAGATAAAATTATGGAACTCCATATTTATGGTAAGAATATCGTTCTCTTTATGAGGCTCAATGGAAGAAATTTCTCTTAGGCCTTCGTTCCAGGAATAGCTGTGTTTCTCTTAAACACCTGGCTTTTATTTTATGGACACTATAAATCATATCACTGGCCATGTCTCTTATCCACTAGGATCTCACATTCAAATTTGAAGCAATGTGCAGCAAGTGTCAGAGCCTCACAAAGTGTAAAATTTCATTCTTAGCATCTGCATCTGATTTTTTCTTTCTTGTCTCCCCGTTTTTTTATTTCCTTATTTCACCTATTGTTTTGTTTTCATTATATTGCACACATTTTAAAAAAGTCATTTGAAATTGTTTTGGGACTAAGATGGTTAAATAAATACAAAGGCGGTGAAGGGGTGCTAGCTCACACAAGTCCATTTGCTGACTGTGGTTGGGTGGCTTGAACAACAGGCTATTCATAAGTACAGGAAATTTGCAAGACTGATGTTAGAAACTCTGGAAGTACCTGCACTATTTATAGTTGCATTTTTAAACAAATTCTTGAATCTGAGCTGTGAATATGTGCCATTCGAACTGGAAAGGTAATTATCAAATTCCTTAGTAGTCCATTTGGCCATGGAATAGAAGTACCTCCACACTCAGGGGAGCAAGACGCTGGTGATTTCTTTCATCTAAGCAGCACGGTTTTCTTTTTAAGGTCAATTCCATGTATATATCCATTTAAAGATCAAAGTCCAAATACTTAATCGAAACCACTGATTTTGCAAATCCTTAGCCAATCTTGGATTAGATCTGCAGCCACCAAGGAGTGAAGAAAGCAAAGCAAAATGGAACCAGGCTCTTACAAAATACATAGTGTATTGAACATAGTTTTTTGTGTTTTTTCCAGTTAGCACTCAACACCGAATGCTGTAGATCTTCAAATTATCTCTTTTTCCTCAACTGGAAGAAGCAAGCTGAGGCTAGAAATGGTTTGAATGGGGCAAAGAAGGGTGTTGATTTTCTAAATGTCTCTCCTGTTTCTCCCTGCGCCACCTGGTCTCAGGAGGGGACAGAGAGGAGCCGACCTGTTCCCAGGTGGTATAAGCACCGGGTGCGGCTGAGCACCCAGGGCGGCAGAGCGCAGGCGCCTCATGGAAGGGACTCAGGCTTCCTGGACCTGCTTCCCCACAGGACTAACCAGAGGCCAGCTGGGAAGAAGAAAAAGCTTGGTCCTTGGTCATTTGGCCTTTTCTTTTTTTTTTTCCATTGGGAGGGATTCTGACTCTCACCTGCTTAGAATCAAGGGTGCCAAGGAGATTTCCTGGGATAAATACTAACAGTGCAGAAAATTAGCCTGGAGTCTGGACGGGGAGTCTGAAAAGGCGGGAATCAAGCCCACTGGATTCTTAAAGAAAAGACTTTGAAAAAAAATCACAACTCGTAAATTTCAAAAGAACATCTTTTCATTCTTCCTTTTTCGAGATGTGGATATAATAAATACTCATTTGTACCCATTTGCTTTAAAAAAGCCCCTCAGCAAAGCATGGTGGCTTATCCCTGAGTGGGGATTCCAGGAGAGTATTTTTCTCTTGTTTGGCTCTGTGACCTGATCACCCCTCAATGGAAGTGAAAGACAATACGGCTGGATGCTGTCAGGTTCTACAGTCAGTATGTAAAGAGGAAAGTCACGTCCAGTAAGATTGCCATTGAAGATAACACCCCTATTAAAGTAAGATATACGTGGCCCTGTGCATCACAAAGTAGCTGCCTTGCATTTCGGGGCCAAGATGTTTGCAAAGAATCACATCTTTATACCTTGGAATCCACTTACGGTGCAAGCGGCACTGAGCTCCTTGGGACCTGAGGCCAGCTCTGAGGGAGTATCTGCCATGTTGTTCTTCAGTCTGTGAAGTCTGTTCTCACTGAGTGGAATGGCCTGAGGAAACAGCTTCCCTGTCAAAGTGCTCTCCCTCGCTAGCTCTCCCCCGCCCCCTTCTGTCTCTCTGCCCCCAGGATGTGGTGTGGGGGCCTTGTCTTAAAGCTGGGCTTGCAAGGCAAGCCATTATATGAACTTAGATGGCATACTGGTGATCAATACAATTAGCATTTTATTGTAAGGTGAATCAATTTACTTTATTGAATTCTACGCTGGATCCATTCCCACTTCACGTAAGATTAGGAAAGCCTTAAGGCAGGGGGATAGGAATGGGGTAGGTCTGGGTATAAAAACAGGGCCTTTAAGGAGTCCATGAAGGTTCCTGCCTTCATTTGCTTGGACACCCAACCTGGGAGCTCTGGGCTGCAGCAAGAGTTGTTTGTGAGGATGACTCTTACCTATGGGTCATTTTACTATTTGGGGTCCTGCTCTGGTAGGCTGGGGTGGAGGGCAGGAGGAGAGAGAAGTTGGAGGCATGGAGGGGAGCCATTCTGTTTGATCCTCTCCCTCCCTCTCCCATCCCCAAATAGAAACACATCCCCACAAGACTGCTATGCCACTGGGAGATACATGGGGTCCTAGGCGAAGGGAATATTCACCCAGCACATACTTATTGAGCACCTATTATACACGAGGCTCCCAGGGTTAGTACTGAGCCTCCTTGGGAGCAGCCTATACATTTTTTCCTTCCTCCCTGCCATGGGGGCAGGAAGAAAATGACAGAGAAGACAATTATGGCTGCTCATTGCTGTCTCATTCAGTGACTTGTCCAGCCTTACCGATCATATGGAGAAGGACAGTGGAGTTAAGACCTGGGTTTTGGAGTCAGACAGACCTGGATTCAAATCCTACTTCTGGCACTTGTGAACTGCATGGCTTTGGTCAAGTTATTTGATCTTTCTGAGACTCAAGCAAGTTATTGAATCATTCTGTAAATGGGAATGATACTTATTGAGCACTTACTATGTGAAAGGTACTGGACAATGTTCTCTGCCCAAGAACCTATGGGAAAGACCAGCATTCATCTTTGTCAGTACAAACTGTGGTAAATTCTCCAAAGAGAGAGGGAGGAATCCTGTGAGGTTGTATAGCCGAGGTTTTAGTTTGGGTCACTTTGGGGAGAAGGACTCTCTGAAGAGCTGCTTTAAGTGAAGAAGTGTGGGATGGGAAGGTGCTGGCCAGAATATGCGTGTGGGAGAGAGCATTCAGGCAGAAGGTAAAGCATTCATCCCACCTCCAGGCTATGAGCCCTCCCCCTCCCCCCACCCTAGAGCAGAGGAAGCCCTTCTCAGTTAAATATAAACTTGCTGAGCACCTGGGGAAAATCCTGCCACTGCCCAGAGCCCCCCAGAGAGCCCATTCTGTGGCTAACCCTCCATGCCCCACCCTACAGGATGTGTGGGGCTGGTGGTCCTCAAGCTGCAGCCCCCGACCTTTCCGGCTCATTTTGCCTCCCTGAGAGTGTGTCTCCAGCAAGGCTGGGCTCCCAAGCTGGGCGTCTGCCAGTCAGTCTGGCCAGGGAAGTAACTATTTTGGGAATTTTTATGATGGAACAATATTTTTTTGGTAAACAAATGGAAAGCTGTTAAACAGGGACGCTCACCCCCTAGCTCCTGGTTCACCTTTCTCCACGTGGAGGTGTCACAGAGGCGGCACTGTCCAGTGGGGAGAATGTCCCCAGGGCTACCCACCTTCAACACACACCCCATCATTTCTTTTGGGATAAACATCTATGGAAATTGGGGAGGCTGCCCCCCACCCATGCCTTGCCTTGGATTCCTGTTAAACAAAAGCCCTTGGTGTGGTCTAGGGTAGTGGGAGCCAGTGTCCGATGAAGGGGCCCAGCCTGATTAACCCCTAGGGCTTAAGGGTGCCCAGGCTCCAGTGTAAGCTCTGGAAGGGACCTTAGAGATCATCTGCCAGCCCCCTTTTCTGTCCCTCTTTTTAGGAAGGGAACCAAGGCCCAGAGATGGGAGACCCCTTTCCTAAGGTTACAGAGCTCATCAGTTACAAATGAGGTAGGAATCCCAGGCACCGGACTCCTAGTCCTATTCTCTTTCTTCAGGAACAATAAGCCAGACCAGCGGTCAAGGACAGCAAAGAGTAGATTTCAAGTCTGGTGTTTTGCAGAGAGCCTACAAACTGTATGCTCACAGGAAATCATGAATGTACTAAGTTCCTAAGCACTGACCCCGCCTGAGGCCTCACCTGGGAGAGGACTCACCTTACTTCTGAAGACCAGTCCTTTATCCTGGCCCTGGCCTGGCCTCTCCAGGGGTGGATACCTACAGTGGCACTCACCTCTGATTGGCAGCTATGGAGGCTGGGACTGCATTACCCCGGGCCCCTCTCCTTGCTGCTGGGAGACCATTCCTGCCTAAGACATTCCTCCAGCAGCTTCATCATCTCCTCTACCCAGTGGCTCCCAAGCATCCATAGCTGCCTGGGCCTTATTTCCTCAGACAGGGCTTTGGTCACTTTTTAATGTTTGAGCTAAGAGAAAGGTATTTAGGACCTCCAAACTGAAAACAGGATCAGTTCATTGCCTTCCCTCTACTGGCAGAGCCAGGAGGCCACTGTACTGTTTATAGTAATAAGAGCTACCTTTTATTGAGCCTCCACTGGGTCCTTCTAGACTTCTTTTCATTTCAAACAACAGCCATGCATGGTACGGACTTCTTTGTCCTACTTCACAGACAAAGATACTGAGGGCCAGAGAAACCCAAGATCACATGATCACCGGAGTTGGGATTCACTCCAGCTCTGCCTGGCTCTCCCCCCACAGCTCTCCCCACCGGGCCTCCTGCGGCCGCCACACGGCCAGCACCTGCAGCAGAAGGGACTTTGTTTACAAGCTCCCATAAATTACACGTTGGGGTTGGGTTTGAAGGAAACAGGCAAATAGGACACATCACCTAAGTTTTAAGTCTTGTATTGGTCAGGAGTCTTCCACTTTGAGCGACAGAAACCCAACTCCACCTGAGGCTCATGTAAAGGCCTGTGTTCATCTGTGGGCCTGGAAAGTCCAGGGTTACCACCGGCTTTTGGGAGCAGCTTGATCCAGGGCATCCTTCTCCTTCTGCTCCTCTTGGCTCGACTTGGCTTATTCTTCAGACAGGTCTTCTCCCCACCATGGTATCAGCGGTTGCTGGAGCCCCAGGACCACCCTCTCAGCCGAAAGGGACCAATTTTCTTTCATAGCTTTGGTGAGAAAATCCCAGGAGGACTCCAATTGGCTGGTTTAAGTCATGTGCCCATCTCTGAGCCAATCACTGTGGCCGCAGGGATGGAGGCTCCGAGCCCGGGGGCCTGTGCTGCAGGGAATGTGCTTCCCACAGGGAAAAGCGCAGGTATTTGATGAAGGGGCCTAAAGGCCTGGAAGGACAGAAACAATAGATCTCCTTAGGCTTGGGGACCGGAGGAGCATGTTGGCACCACTGACAATCAGCAGGAAAAATGAGGAGAAAGGGTTACTTAATAATCCTACTAAGTATAATGACAGTAGTAAACGATGTTCATTACTTTACAGCTTACAGAGCCCTGTCACACTCCTGGTTGGTTCTCATCTCACCCTGAAAGGCAGACAGGACAGGTGTTGTTTCTGACCTCATTTTAAAGATGAAGGGACAGGCTGGAGAGGATAAAGGATGTGCTCATGGCTGGCGGGTGGCACATCTGGGACTCTCATAATGAGCTCACGCTCATGTTCTCTGAGATCAGCAGGGAAGACATGCAGAGTGTGCAGTGTCTGGTGTCCTGATGGCAGATGCTACTCTCACAGTAACAGGCATACCTAAGCATGTCACTTGGGGTCATTTAGCCTTGTGTGGTCCCCTGCTAGGTGCTACATGGCATGTGTACAAGGTTCTTAGCTGTCTAGTACATTGCTCTACCCGCTGAGTCTCCCCTGGGGGATAGAGGGTGGGGACCAGAGCTGTAGGCCAAGGACTGAGAACTTCGGGAGTGATGCGGGGAGAGATAAGGAGGGGAGTCCAAAGTGCAGCATGGTTGGTGCCAGCTCCAGACAATCTTTGCCATATGTACTACAAGCCTTTGCATCTGCTGGGCAGACCAAGCTGGCTATATGGGATCTATAGACTCTGAAAATCCCATCAGTGCAACAGGACTGGGTTGGTGCCAGATAAGTTGTACCTTCTGGGGTGTGATTGCGCTTTCCTTTAATTAAGTTTAAGTTAAACCAATCAAACTCCATTTATTGAGCACCAACTGTATGCCAGGCATTGTGCATATATTGTGCACCAGATGTATGGTAATAAGTAAGACACAATTTCTGCCATTTTAAGGGCCATTCATTCATTTAACCCCCCTTACTTCCTGGGCACTGTGTTAAGCACTGGGTGTACAAGATTTGGTGAAATTCTTATTCTAGGTTGGGCGGAGTGACACACTCCTGCCCAGCCAATCATAATATGTACATTGTGATAAGTGATTTGATCAGCATATTAAAAAGCACTTAGAGATAAAAATGACTAATTTTTGTTTGGGAGATTCAGGAAACTCTAGATAAAGAGATATTATCTGAGCTAGATTAGCAGAGCAAAGGAAAAAAAGTAAGTGTATGGCCTACTTAGAGGATGAATGGTAAGCAGTGTTGGGGGGGGGCTGTGCACAGGGTGAAGTGGTGGGAAATGGGGGTTGGGAAGGAGGCTAAGCTTGAGGACCAGCCCAGGGGTATTCACTTCATCCTGTGATGCCCTGGTCCCTGGGAAGGGGAAGTCTTGCCTGGTATGTTTGTCTGTTTTGCCCTTCAGTCATCTGTCGGTTTCATACTTTGTTCTCTGGTCAACATGCCCTATTATATTTGGCCTTGTTGCCTCTTAAAATGTAAACTCCCAGTGGGCAAGGATTTGCCCAGTTTTCATGTTTTTTTTTAGTTTTTTTTTTTTTTAGTCCTGAGCCCAGTACAGTATGGATCATATCCAGGATTCCTGGCACTGCTGTGGTCCAAGTATATCAAAGGGAGAGGGTGGCCATGAGCTCTATTGAGGGGCTAGAGAGCAAATGCCAGAACAATCATGTGCCGACTCTGAGCTCTCGCTGGGGGTCCCTCATCTCTACCAGTTGAGTGTCACCCATGATGTATATGCTTGAATATGCTGGTTGTCCACTGAGTTCCATTCCCCCTCATTTGATAACAGAACTCCTGAATCTGATCAGGGGCATGCCACCCAGCCTCTTTTGCTGCTTGGTATATCCATACAAGTCTGTTCCAGCCCCTGGGATGTGAGTAGGATGTGAGTAAAAGTGACCCACGTTTGAGCTAGCCCTAAAAGAAATGCATGACTGATGCCCTGCCCTTTCTCCCTCCCTACAGGATGGTGCAAGGATCATTGGAGAAGCCTTCTTGGACACAGCTGTGTGTTGAAGGAGGCAGAGTCTCCTATTGGCCTGGACTGCCTCTCTATGTCCTGTATATTTATTATTATTAGTAGTAGTATTTTAATCCTCACCTGAGGATTCCCCCCCCATTGCTTTTCAGAGAGAGTGGAAGGGGGTAGGGGGACAGAGAGAGAGAGAGAGGGAGAGAGAGAGAGAAACATCAATGTGAGAGAGGCACATCGATTGGTTGCCTCCCATACACACCTGGGTTGGGGCCGGGGATCGAGTCTGCAACTAAGGTTCATGCCCTTGACTGGGATGGAACCGGAGACCCTTCAGTCCATAGGCTGACACTCTAACCACTGAGTCAAACCGGCTAGGGCTGTCCTGGTGTATTTTTAAGCCTCTTTATTATAGCACCTTAGTCTGTACCTGAATCTGTTTAGTAGCAGGAACCTTGGACAACTAGATCTTTGTCCCATGGTCTTGGACAAATCACCTTACCTTTCTAGGCCTTATCTGTCAGACGGGAATACTAAGAGCTCTCTCCTTGCTCCATGGGAAGCGTGTAAGAGCTGCAGGTGCGGCTGCGATTTGAAAAGCACAGGAACAAGGCAAAGGTGCGCAGGGAGCATTTTCAGGGTGAGTATCTCTGATCACAGTTTATTACTCAGCATTTCCTTTCGGGAGTGTTCCGTGGCTCAGTTACACTGCTGGTCCAGCTAATCAGAGCCAAGGAAGGCCCTGTGGGTATTCATCCTCCGCTCAGAATAATTCTCCTCAATCTTTAAAGTGCTCAGAAAACACAGTTTGTTTTGGCTGTAATGGGCCAGGCCTGAGGAACGATCTGGGGCAGAAAGCTTTTACACAATTGTAAGTAATGAAACGTGCTGAACCCAGCTGAACCTCATTAAACCGCTACGGTGGGTTGAGTGTTTATGTTTCATGTTCATGATCTTTGAATGTTAAAGTCACATGAAAAACGTAAGCACCGAGATGAAATAACTGGCCAAGTCTGGGCGACTATTTCAGGATGAAGGGCACTTGATGGTGACGGCGGTGTTGACAGAACTCAATGACTGTACTCAGAGGGCCCAGCTCAGATGGGACCCAGCTTCCACTCCGCTGACCCACCAGTTACCTTGGTTTGCCTTTTCTCAGTAACCCCCGTGCTGGGTACTGGTGCTTGCTCAGTGCACACATGGTTGATTTATAATAAACGAGGGATAGAGAGAACCAAGCAAAGAGCAGAGTTTAGGGGTTAGAGATGCTGAATGAAAAAAGGATGTGCAGGAAAGAAATGACAAGATGTTTAAAAAATTGGAAACCAATTCCTTAAATACCGTACAGTAGGAGAAGAGTAAAACATATCATGGCCCAATCACGCATTCCATTCATTAAAAAATATCTAAATATCTTAATTCTCTAGTGTGCACTTAGGTTCTGGCACAAAACACCTGACCTCATATTATGCAGCTATTTAAAATTATAGTTATGAAGCTTAGGTAATAACATGGAAAATGCATATGATACACATTTAGCAGAAGATGCAAGGGTCAAAATTTATGCACAATTTGATGACAGCAGGATTCCAAAAAAGACAGGTGCAGAGGAGAGGCAAGTGAGGAAAATGTGTTAGGGTGGTGAATTCGCCTTGTCTTAATTTCCTAACTTACTATAGTAATTGTACTCCATTGTAAACCTAAAAAATAAGTAGGGACATCATCTGACACTCACACAGTGGCCGCCTGGTCCAGCCAGCCTTCGAGGAGTCCTTCACACCGGACAAGCCCGTCTTTCCATGCCAACCGACCGCTGACATTCTCCAGGTGCTGGGCCCTGCTGCTCCGAGTCTAAATCATAGATGTTAAAGTTTGGGAGGGGCCCGGATAAACAAAAAGGCACCCCTGTTCTCAGCGATGGCAATCCAGCAGCTCTCCAGTGGAAATGGTCCCCAATCCAGCCCAAATGCGGGGGCTGGTATTTCCCCCGACTCTCAGGGCCTGGGCGCCCATCCATTTGGGGCACGAGATGAAAAACTTGGCCAGCTTCCCACCTGGGGAGTGGATGGGCCAGGCACCACATGCCAAGCCACAGCCAGGCACTCACAGCTGCTCCTGCCTCCCCTGGACGGAGCGAAGGTTCTGTCTGCCCACTCCAGATAGGCTGTCTGGGCGTGACTCTGGGACGCGGCTTGCAATTAGACAGATCTGAATTTTGAAAAACTGTACAAATATTTAATCAAAGAACTACATGCACATGGTTAGAAAAATAAAACGATACAGAAGGGCTTACAGTAAAAAACAGACCTCGGCTTCACTCCTCTTGGATTCAGTCTTGTCTCCCAGAGGCAAGGGCTTTTAACTGTTCTGATTTTCCATTCTGCCAGGTTACCTTCCAGTGGAGAAGTAGTGGGCTAATCCTGCTGTGTCCTGGTGGGTCCTCTGGGGACTTTGTCTCCCTGCTTGGATAAAGCAGGATTTAGCTCATTGGCATACTTGGGTAGACACAGAGAAGAGCCACCCAGACCCTCCCTTCAAAAACAGACTTGCTGCCCAGCTACAGGGTGTGTGGTCAGAAGATGACCACCAGCTGCCAGCCTCAAAGGTACAGAGCTGCCTTGCCCCAGCTTCCACCCTTTCTGGGGCAGCCTGCATCCAGCGACTGAGCACAGCGAGGGAATAGGCCAGGCTATTTCCGCTCAGTGTGGGACTCTGGGCCCAATCTTCGAGGCTTGATAGGGTCCACATCACAGTTTGACTCTCCTTCTGCCCAATCTGCTTCCTTCCTCTTCTCTCACAGGTGTCCATCCCAATAAACATCATGTGCCCCTAAGTGTCTCAGTGTCTGCTTCCAGGGAACCTACCTGTAACAAATGCCCCCTCCCTCTGCCAGTTTTTCAGAATTTATCAATTTGTACTACGTCAATGGGAACTACATTTCCCCCAATTCCCTCCCCTATGTGGTCCCAAGTTAGGGTTAGCCCTGGAGGAGGTTTGTGCAAAATTTGGAAGGCAGGAATGAAGCAACAGCCATGCGGCTCACCTTGCCGGCGCGCTGCCCCAGGCTCCTTCTGTGTCCTGGGCCAGGCGCAGGTGCAACTCCACCATGGGGCACCTGCTTATCTGAAGGCCACTCGCATCGTGGAGATTGGAGGTGGAGAGAGACAGATGCAGATTTCAAGTTGTCCTTGTGGATTTCGGGTTGTCCTTCCTCTTCCTCACTTCTCAACTGCCCATCCTGCTGACCATGGGTCCAACACCAGACGCAGAGGCAATAGTTTTACTTAGGCTGTTTAACCAGGACCCATAATTACATAAGGTCTAATCCCCATAACGGTTCCCCTTTTCTTGAATTCTAACTGATAGCAGTCACTATTTCTAGTTCTATTGATAACTTTGATTCATCAGCTCTCAATTGTACTTTACTCCTTACCTTATAAGGTAGGATATTAGTATCACCATCCTTGTCTTCCCCTCTCTTTTTTCCTATCTCACTTCTTCTACCAGCTATTTTTAAATATCTGTATTTTCCAGCATGGTAATATTACATCCTGCCCTAAAGTCATAGTGAACCTTTTCCTTCTCTGTTCATGGGCCACTCTAAAAGTTGAAGACCAATAAACAGCAAAGGAGTAGTGTATTTGGTGTGGGTAAATGGGTGCTGGGCCTAGTGATGGTCTATTATCATATTTCTTTCCCTGTCTGGCCAAGGATAGACACCAGTGTCACTCAAATGACAATATTCTTGGCCCCAAAAATCAAATAGATTTTCTTGTTTTATGTGGCATCATTTGCTCAAACATATCTTAACCTCTTACGTTGTTTCATTTTTGGATCCATAGCTTCCTTGTTTAGTGGTTTGTTTTTCCTAGAGTTTTGGATTGTTTTCTTTTTTCTGTTTGAGCAAAGAAACCTAGGTCTTTGTCATCATGTTCCAGTGATCTAGTTTTTTACTCATTTTATGTGTCTTGGAATCTATTATATCCTAGAAGACTTTTTCCTTGGGACCCACTGACATTTTACTGGACACCAATTGCTTTTGAGGCTTGCTGAACAGCTGTCATCCTGAAAGTTCTTTTGGATTCTGGGGTTAATTCCATCATTTCTTGTATTCTCGCACTATTCTTTTGTTCCCTTGACGTTCACTCAGGTTTTGCTGGAGTATGTTCTCACTTAGCTTATGCACAAGGCATGCTCAAGAAGGAAATATCGAGTACCTACACGAGGACTTAGCTGTGTTACTTTGGCAAGTTCCTAACTTCTTTGTATTTCAATTACCTCAACTACAACATGGGGATTATGTCACCCACTTCATGGGATAACTGTGAGGTTTATATATGATAACCTTGATAGAGTGCCTGATTCTTGGTGCTGAGCAAATTTTAGTTTATTTTCGTAATTAAGCCACTTTTTTTTTGCTAAGAGATCTTAAAATGCTCCCATTGCCTGTGAAATAAGTCCAAATTCTTTAGCATGGCCCGAGGCCCTCCATAATTGGATCCCAATTGTCCTTTTCAAACTTATTTCTTATTACTCCTTTCATGTACCTTGAGCCCCGCCAAACTCTTTTCCCTGCACACCTGCGTCCTCTAGCCATCCATCAGGCCTTGACTTTTTCTGCTCCCTCTGCCTGGAAAGCCTTTCCCATGTCTGTGTGTCCAAACCCATTTCCCTTCTCCACCATACAGCCTTCCCCGATCTCAGGTGCAAACAATCCAGATGTCTCCTCTGGCTTTTACCCCTTTCTACTGGGTATTAGAGGTATTATGGCTGCACACTTGCCTGGCTGCCTGTGGACAGACCAAACTCTTCCAATGCTTCTCTGCAGCTGGGGCAGCCACAGTGGTGAATGATCCCCTTTTTGCAGGCTGGGCAGAATCTAAAGTGTCTCTAGGCAATGTTTTCAGAGAGCTAAAAACCTGCTTCTTTCCTCTCTCCTGCAAGTGTAGCTTTCCTCACCCATAAACAGCCCCTCCCCACCCTCACTCCATGGAAGGGTCAACTTTACTTTTAGGGCCATCGCCTATTTGATGAGGTCTTATGGTCACTAGGAAAGTGCTCTGCCATCAGGTACCTCTTCCACTGGGATTTAGTTAAAGAAACAAAGGGCACATACCCCCTGGGGAATATGTACATTAGTATAACTTACTAACACTGGCATTCATTCACTCACTCACTCACTCACTCACTCACTCACTCACTCACTCACTCACTCAGACATATTAGATGACTCTGGTGAGCCAGGCGCTGTGGAGAGTGTGGAGACACAGGGAGGAAAGACATAACCCCTGCCCACAGGTAAGTCAAACTAATTTAGATTTAAGAGCCCTTTCCAGCTGAAAGCAGGATGCTGGAGTATTTGAGGGCTAGTAGAGGGTTGGGTGTGTGGGTTGGGATGGTACAGGAGGAGACGGTGAGGCCCTGGGGGCGTACATGGAAGAAGATCCAGAGTAGTGGGGCGCCTGAGGCAGATTTGTCTTTATCTCAGTTTAGCCTCAGGTATGATGGAGCTGACTGGTGACCAGGCAAGACAGGGAGGAGGTGGGAGAGAAGGTGGAACGGAAGGTCATGTAGCCTGGGTACAGGGTTCTAACCACTATATTCATGCTCCATATTCTCTCCTGACCCAGGTGAGACCCTGGACAGCTCCTTATAACACTACCTGTGAGGGAACCACAGAGAAAGGAAGACCCTTGTTTTGCCCAGTCACATTTCTGGCCATTGGTGCTCATTTTCAGGACAGGCGAGGGAAAAGAAGGGTGGGCCGAGCTGGTGCTCATCCAGGCCCTGCTCTTCAGGGCCAGGCCAGACCAAGGCACCCTGACCTGCATCCATGGGGAGGGTTTCCTGCACTGGAGGTGCAGAAGCTTGGCGTGTGTGTTTCTGAGCAGACATTGCAGCTTATTAAAGGCTGAATTCCGTCTGGTGGTCACATCCTGGACTGGCTGCCCCACAGCAGACAAAGCTCCTTTTGTAACCAGTGGGACCAAGGGAAAGGGGAAGCTGAGTTCTTAATGTGGCCAACCAACTTCCAGCTTATATCAATAAATTTATTCCTGGACCTTTCCAAAACAAAACTTTGCTAATGTGGAGCTGTGGGGCTGCGGGAGCTGGCTGAGGCCTGGCAGTGCCCACAGGCCCAGGTTCTCCTTGCCCTTGGCCAGAGCCAGCTCTATGGCTCAGACTGTGAGGTGTTGGGACCCCAGTCTTCTAACTGGGCTTTTGTCCTGCCTTCCCTGTCCTGGAAAATGGCTGTCAAGGAGCCCACCCACACCCAAATCAGAGACCACAGGTTCCTGTAGCTGAAAGGGTCAGATAGCCAGTCCAGCACCTTTATTTCAAGGGGAGGAGGGGAGGAAGGGATACTGGATCTCTGTTATCTACAGAGACAGTGACTAGGATGGGGCTAGACTCCAGGTCTCCTCATTCCACATCAAGAAATCCTTACACCACACGTGACTTTTCTTCTGGAAATGTGTAAGCTTCAACAGAAGGATAAAAGGAAGAGGGCAATTAACTCAAAAGAATCAACTCATGACCCTGGCAGGTGTGACTCGGTTGGTTGGAGCGCCGTCCCGTACACCAAAAGGTGGTGGGCACATACCCAGGCTGCAGGTTCTATCCCCAGTCGGGGCACAGGGCGTGTGCAGGAGACAACGATATTTCTCTCTCTTCCTCTCTAAAGTAATTTTTTTAAAAATGTTTTAAAAAAAGGAACCAACTGATGATGGTGGAATCTAAAACACATCATATTACAGACAATCTGGAGACCCAAGGAAGCCGTGGTAGAACTCCAGAGGACTCTTAAGGCCTGCGAACCAGTGGAGCCAGTGTTGTAAATCCCAGGCCAAGGGCAAGAGAAAGCCAACGTCCCAGCTCAACAGGCGGGCGGGAAGCAAAACGGGCAAACTCTTCTCCCTCCGCCTTTGTTCTGTCCGAGCCCTCGGCAGATTAAATGATGCCGCCCACACTGGGAGAGCAATCTCCTCCGCAGAGTTCACGGGTTCAAGTGCTAATCTTATGTGGAAACACCCTCACAGACACACCCAGAAATAATGTTTAACCACTATCTGGGCATCAAGTTGACATACAAAATTAACTATCACAGTGTCCTTGCTTTCACCAGTGTTGTAAGTTTTGCTCTTCTTTATGGATCTCAAATTTGAAAAGAAATCAGCTATAGCCCCTCATCCCCACTAAATCTTCCACACATACCTAGGACTTCCCAGTGATGCAAAGACTGGTTGGGTGGGAGCAAAACCCATGGAGCTCATTTATGATGCAATTATAGTTACAGACAAATACCCACTAGAAAGTTAAATCCCATCCTGTTGTCTTGTTGCTAGGACAGCAAAGGATAGCTTTCGGGGGACTAAATTGATAAATCATTTCAGGGTCTTATGCACATCGGGGGAGGCAATATAACCAAGTGGTTTAGAAGATACTCAGGGGGCCAGATACAGACCTGGCAGCAAAGCTCAGCTCTGCCGTGATTTACCGGCTCTGTGGCCTGTGGACAGTGATGGAACCAACCTGTGCACCAGTTTCCCCATCTGTAAAATGGGGGAGATATTAGGGCTGTTTGGGAGAATTAAATGAATTAATCCATGTGATGTATCTAGAGCAATGTCTGGCACATGGTAAATGCTCAATAAGTGTTAGCTATTACTTATTTATTATTATTATCATTATTATTATTGGAGGAATAAGTGAAAACAACATCAGTTGCACGTTTGGGTGAGGTCCTGCGGATGCAGGAGTTTTGGGAGATACAACGGTTAATAGGAAGAATAAGACATGGCCCTGGTCTTGGGCACTTCGAGTCCACAAGCAGAGGGGGAGGAATGCCATGTGAGGACAATGAAAAAAAAAGCTGAGTTTTGAGAGAGGGGATTCGATCTCAGAAGGGGAAGAGCAGAAACCAGGCCCAAACCTGAACATTCTGAGACCTCAGAGATGGAAAAATTACCTTGAGTAATTTGGGGCAGTTGGAAAGAGAATGTTTTTTTCAGGTTAGAGGCCCTGTGTATGTGTGTGTGAATGTGTTTTTCAGGTTAGAGGCCCTGTGTATGTGTGTGTGTGTGTGTGTATTCCCACTAACAAAAAGAAAGGCCACTTTTTTTTTTTTTTATAAAGAAAAGAGAGAAAGAAACTTGTCCAACACCCCTCTGTACCTCATCCTGCTGGGTGGCTTCAGCTATGGCACCTCTGTTCCAGCCGCCCCAGCCCCCAGGACACCTGGGGGAATCCTGAGAGGCCAGCTTTGCCAGGCAGAGAGAGAGGGAACCAAGCAGAGATTTTCAGGTCAGAGCAGAGCTGACCTTCCTACGGGAGTGGACTGGGGACCCAACTACCTGACACAAGGAGGAAGATGGCCCAGGAGCCATTTATATGGAGGCTGATCTATGGATAAATTTCTGAAGTATGGTTGTTTTCTTAAACAGTAACTAAGATAAAGAAAGGAGGACTTTAACCTGATTTAGAATCTCTTCACTCAGTTACTTTGAGCCTGTGTGGTAAGACCTCAACTATTTGGAACTGCAGAGGGATAAGTTGTCCCAAAGGGTTAAAATTTGGGTACCCAAACTTGAAGTTAATCATTCTGATGGGCTTTCAAAATGTACCCATGCTTCCTTGATGACTTCCATAGTACTCCGTTGCCCTCACGTTCTTATAAATAAAATGACTTGACCCCACATGAAGTGGGCACAGGCTACTATGTATTTTGAATTTTATTGGGAAAACAAAGCAACAATAAACTTGTGGATTCAGCTCTGGAATGTAAAAAGCTTAGAAGTTGTCATTCGTGTCCTTACAACAAGAAAAAGCTGTACAAATAGAATATGAATGATTTTTCTGGGACAAAGCAGAGAATTGGAGTTGTAGGGCAAATTACACCTTGAAATCTTGAGTGGCAGATGACTACAGAAGAACACAGCTGAGATCAGCTTACCTGAATGCTGCTAGAGCTATAAACTCGTGGGAACACTTAAATGATAACTTGATAATTTTCAGAAAGTTGAATGTATACTATCATGAGAGTGAGAAAATCTTGGGGGGTCACAATCTTAGGGGCCCCCACAGTCTTGTGGGTTTTACCTCCACAGCGAAGAGCCAAGAAAGAGGCCCTGTGACTCTGGCAGGAAGAGGGGAAAAGTAACCCTTGTGAACTACAGCTCCACAATAAAGTCCTACTATCCAGGGAAAAGACTTTGCCAGAGCCTTAGCCCACCTGGGGCAAGGGCACTACCCAGCTCCAGCCCTCTTTAGCATTTCTGTCTAAAGAGAGGGGATGAAACTAAGAAACATTTGTGAAGGTCTTAGTCCAGGAACACAGGCCCCCCAAAAAAGACTAAGATTAAATTATAGGATTATATAACAAATCCTCTCCTCCCACTTTACCGCATCAATAGGGCTCCTGTATGACAGAAGTGGGTTATGGCTGAAAGAGCTGCAAGGTGCAGACTCTATTTAAGGAGTTCTTGCCTGGCTGGCGTGGCTCAGCAGTTGAGCATTGGCCTATGATCCAGGAGATTGAAGTTTGAGTCCCAGTCAGGGCACATTCCCAGGTTGCGGGCTTGCTGGGGACATGCAGGAGGCAGCCAATCAATGACTCTCATCATTGACATTTCTGTCTGTCTGTCTCTCTTTCCCTCCCTCTCTCTGAAATCAATAAAGATATATATATATATATATCTTTATATATATATGTAAAGGAGTACTTAGGGAAGCCCAGAGACAATGAAAGATACAAATATAAATTTTTTCTAATGGTAATATTAAAGAAAGTAAAAAGAATAGGCTAATCCAATATATCTAAAATGTTAGCATTACAACATGCAACCAAAATAAAAATTATTAATGAGATACTTCTCTCTCTCTCTTTCTCTCTCTCTCTCTCTTCTTTTTGGTACTAAGTCAAAAATCTACTGTGGATTTTTCAGTTTGTACAAGCCACATTCTCAATAGCCACATATGTGGGACAACATAGCTCCAGGGGGTTGTATTATGCTAGAATTAGCTCTTGACTGCTAGTGTCAAAAGTGGCTTAAACAAGATAGAAACACATTTCTCTTATGTATATGGATAGGTGGGCATTGAGTGCTTTTTGATATGCTACTTTGTGGTAACATTCAACCCAGGCTCCTTCTATCTTGTTGCTCCACCATGCATAGACTTTATTTCCAAATTCCGCAATAGTCCAAGATGACTGCTCCAGCTCCAGCCAGTGCATCCACATTCCAGTCAGCAAAAATGGAAAAAGGAAGGAGAAGGAAACACTATTCTCTTTTAATGGCGCTCCCAAGAAGTTATACTCATATTACTTTTACTTACATGCCTTTGGCCAGAATTTAGTCACGTGGCCCTACTTAGCTGCACAGGAAGCTGAGAAATGTAGCCTATGTTTTAGGGGATCATGTGATCAGCTAAAGTTCTGGGGTTCTATGACTGAGGAAGAAAAAGAGGACATGGGAAATTAACTGGTACTGTTGGTCTCAGAAACACGAAAGCAACGCAGATTAGAGTGATAAACCAGAAAGCCAATTTATTAAGAGATTATGAGACTGTAATTGCCAGCCATGTGGGAGTGCCTTGATCTGATGACCATTGCAATCTCTTCCCAGTAGGATAATCTAAATCACTGGAAGATTAATGAATCAGCCTATGATGGCCCGAAAGACTCCTTCCCTTTTAAGGAAATACAGACCTTTGAAGTGAACTAAACCATTCCTGCCAGCCATGAGCGAGCCCTCTAACTGGGATGACACTGGAAACCCTTGAACAAACTGTTGCTTTCAGCGTTCCTTTATCTGAACTTCTTGGGGGCTCCACTCTTTCCTCATCATAGTTTTACACATTACGACTCTGTTTACATTTGGTACATTTTAGATTTTGGGAAGATTAAATTTTGAAGACAAACTAGCTCCTTGTTGTTAGACTTTGGAAATACTGTTGTCTCATCAGCAACACTTATTCACTTGAAAAACATTTATTGAGTACCCACTGTTTGCCAGATATTGCCTTATGCTGACAGTGAATAAGCACCTGGCTTTTGTCCTTTTTTTTGCTCATATTATTATTTTTTAATTTATCTTTATTGTTGAAAGTATTACAGGTGTCCCATTTCCCCCCCAGTTGACCCCCTCCACCTCATTCCAACCCCTCCCCAGGCCTTCACCCCATTATTGACTGTGTCCATGGGTTATGCATTTATGCATATAACTTCTTTGGTTAATCTCTTCCCACCCTCCACCCCCCTTCCCTCTTCCCTCTGAAATATGATTGTCTGTTACATGTGTCAGTGTCTCTGGATCTATTTAGTTTGTCAGATTCTTTTGCTCATTAGCTTCTTCTTAAAGAAAACCCTTCAACATTTCCTATAGTGCTGGTCTGGTGGTGAACTCCTTTAGCTTTTTCTTATCTGAGAAGCACTTTATCTGACCTTGAGTTCTAAATGATAGCTTTGCTGGGTAGAGCTATCTTGGTTGTAGTTCCATGTTTTTCATCACTTTGAGTATTTCTTGCCACTCCCTTCTGGCCTGCAAAGTTTCTGTTGAGAAATCAGCTGACAGTCCTATGGGTGCTCCCTTGTAGGTAACTATTGCTTTTCTCTTGCTGCTTTTAAGATTCTTTGTCTTTAACCTTTGGCATTTTAATTATGATGTGTCTTGCTGTGGGCCTCTTTGGGTTCCTCTTGTTTGGGACCCTCTGTGCTTCCAGGACTTGTAAGTCTATTTCATTCCCTAGGTAGGGGAAGTTTTCTGTCATTATTTTTTCAAATAGGTTTTCAATTTCTTGCTCTCTGTCCTCTCCTTCTGGCACCTCAATAATACGAATGTTGGGCTTCTTGAAGTTGTCCCAGAGGCTCCTTATACTATCTTCATATTTGTGGATTCTTTTGTTCTTTTTGCTCTTCTGGTTTGGTGTTTTTTGTTTCCTCATGTTCCAAATTGCTGACCTGATTCTCAGCATCCTCTACTCTACTGTTGATTCCCTGTGAGTTATTCTTCATTTTAGTTCGTGTAGCCTTCATTTCAAATTGGTACTTCATTATGTCATCGATTTTCTCTGTTGTTTTCGTCATACTCTTACTAATATGGTTGAGCATCCTTATAAACAAAATTCTGAACTCTGTATCTATTAGCTTGCTTGGATCTATTTCATTTAGTTCCTCTTCTAGAGATTTCTTCTGTTCCTTCCTTTGTGACATGTTTCTTTGCCTCCACATTTTGACTGCTTCCAGGTGTTTGTTTCTATGTATTAGGTAGAGCTGCTATATCTGCTGGAATTTGTAGAGTGGCTTTGTGTAGTAGATGTCCTGTAGGGTCCAGTGGCTCAGCCTCCCCAGTCACCTGAGCTGGGCCTTCTAGGCACTCCCCTGTGTGGGCTGTGTGCACTGTCCTGTTGTAGTTGAGCCTTGGTTGCTGTTGGTGTTACTGGGAGACATTGACCCCAGACCAATCGGCTGTGAGGACCAGCTGCAACTACAGCCAGAGAGATGCTGTGCTGGAGACACCCCTATGGAGCAGGATTTACTTCAGTGGAGCTTTGGTGTTCACCAAGTGCTCCCCTTGAGTGTGTCAGTTGTGGACGTGGTAGGGTTGTGATCCAGCGTGGTTGAGTCTGACCATCAGGCGCACTGTCTCTGGGGCCTCTTGAGAGGTGCAAAGTCAGCCTGTGCCAGTGCCTTGCCCAGGGCCACCCAGCATGAGCTACTCAGCAAACCGTAGTTGGCTGCTACTTATGCTGGGCTTGGAGTTGTCCAGGAGAGGCCAAGCTATGAGCCAATGCAGCTGTCGCTAGTGCCAGGCCTGGGGCCACTTATCAAGCCGTATGGGGCCCACTTCTGCTTGTTTGAGAGATTTTAGGAAAGTCCTAAGCATGAGGCTCAAGAGGCCACTTGCACAGAAAAGCCCCTGGAAATGGCCTGGATGAGCTGCAGGTGGGGAGGGGCGGGGCCTCCGGGAATCATGGGGCGGGGCCAAAGGTGTGAGTCAGGTGCTGGCGATTCAAATATGGTGCCTGCTTGCCGGCTGTGTGCGCGGAGGACTCGCCAAAGGAGCCATGGCCTCCGCCAGCCCTTCTGTCTGGGAGGAAGCCGCCCCTCCAGCTCTCACCCGGATGTTAGGCAGGTTAGTTCCTCCCCGAGTGTCCCAGGTCCTTTCAAGCTGCTGCCCGGTGCTGGGCTCAGAGGGAGCGGGTCCGAGTGAGTCTGTGCCGGGCCCTTTAAGAGGAGCTGCTGGGGCTCCCGGAGCCTCTGGGACCCTCAGCGACAGTCCCCGCTGGTTTCACAGCACGGAGTTGTTGGACGTCTCTTCCCAGCCCTGGAGCCCTGGGCTGGGGGCCTGCTAAGGGGCTGGGATCCCTCACTCCTCTGGGAAACCCCCACCGCTGAGATTCCCTCCCGGGTTTACCCACGGCACTGGGTGTGGGCCCTCGGCCGTGTCTCTACGATTCAGCCCAGATCCTCCCTCGTCTCCGCCCCTCCTTCCGGTCTCAGTGCTTCTTCAGCTCCCTGGTTGTGGCGCTTCTGTTCAGCCAGGTTTCAGGAGGCTCTGAGTGATGGTGGGTCTGTATTTTAGTTGTGATTTTGCTGTGGTTGTGGGAGGCGGCAGGGCAGCTGCTCCCTACCCACCATCTTGTTTCTGCGCGTCAAAGGCTTTTGTCCGTAAGGTGATCACAGTATCTAAAGACTAGGGAAGGTGATGTCCGGCAAGGGTCTGAAAAATGAGTAGGTGTTCACTGAGCAAGACGGGTGAAAAGGCATCCCAGGGGGAAGGGACAGCACGTGCAAAGGTTTAGGGACACTGAAGAATAGAACATGTTTGGGAGCAGGAAGCAACTGGGTGGGGCTTGAGGGGAGGGGCCCTGGAAGGGTGAAGTGGACGTGGGGGTGGCCTTCTCAACATCCATTCCCTTTGGTAACTACCACATTTTCCTTCGGGTATCCACCCCTATACTTCCCATGCACTTTGGAGGATGTTGACTCTCCCCTAGCCCTAGGGGTGGGGTGAATAGCTGCATCTAGACTCCTCAGCAAAATCCTTCTTGCCTAAGGATGAGTGAGTGACCCAATTCTGACCTGAGAGACTGGAGAAGACTTTGCTGGCAGCTTCAGGGAAAAGAAAATAGATTTTTTGGGTAAGTTTTTTTTGCTTATTTTACACCTCTACTTGGTCATTCCTCTCAGGTGCAGAAGAGGATTGGACCTGAGTTGTAGAAAGTGGCCCCGGGTGCTGAATGCAAAGTGCCTGGACCAAGGCTAGAAATGAGGACCTGAGCCAAGACAGGAGAAAAGTGGGAGAATTTGAGGGCCACTCCACAGACTGACAGGATAAGGGCCTTGAGGCCCAGGGCCTGCTTCAGGAAGATTCTAGAACTCTGAGAGCCTTCTTCCTGCCTCCAGCACTGCAGCCCCATGAAATCCTTTCTACTGCCAGACTCCTAATTCTCCTCTGTGGTGCATGCCTATGATTACAGTTCCTTATGGGCATGCCTGGTCCTCTAGAGCAGAGACAACGCCTCATCATCTTCACATCCCTGGGGACTAGCCTGGCACATGGTTGGCACTTGGTCAATGCTGAATTGGATTGAGTTGATAGCATACTGGTTCTTGCTGAGCTAGGCATTAGCTGCACCCTCCTCCTGCCCTGGGGGCTTAGTCATCTCTTTTATAAGTAGTCTCCAAAAACTGCAGCCGAGATACCCAGCTTCCTTGTTGTTGGCAGGTGTTGGCAGCCCGAGTGCCAAACACCAGGGAGCCAGCCACTGGGAACACGCTAGGATGGTGAGAGTGAGCCAAGTAATCAGGGCCGTATACATTTACGAGAGGCGTGAGTGTGCTCCCCAGGAGATCTGCAACAACACCCCTTTTCCTGGAAGCAGAAACCAGGCCTCTTCCTTTCTTGTTTCTCACCTGTTGTGTCTTGTGGCCAAAAGTACATTCACTGGCTTTCCATGCTTCTAAAATAAATCAATTTCGGGACCAAAACTTTCCAAGCTACCCCCGGTTTGCTCCCTGGAGCGTTAATTCCCTTACCATCCCATCGGGCAAAAATGCTGGGGTTCCACTTCACAAAAATATTAACTCTTTGTCTCCTTTCAGAAGCGAGATCTCACTTTGCCCGATGTTTGCTCCCCACCATTTCTCCCTCTGCTAATAATTCACCCTGTAGGATGGCCGTGAGCTGAGCAGCATTGCGGGAGCTTTATTAACCTTTAGCAACATTGCAAGGCACCTCTACTTTCCTTTTACATTGACGTTTCCTGAGTTTTGAGGTGCCCCTTTTTGTTCAACACCAAAGTTTCCCTCATTACCTCTCCAAATTTCAAGCCCCCCCCCATCTGTTTCGTGATGGAAATTCCTGGCCCCCTGCTGCCTGCCCTTCTCTGGAGGGCTCTGAAAGTCAGCTCTCATCTGCCCAGTGTTGTGTTGTTTTCCCTGTCGCTATGGCAGGGATTAAGATGGGCGCCAGGGAAGGAGGGCGGAGGGCAGAAAGCGAGCAGGGAAAGCAGGGCTGCAGGACGAGGCGGAGGAGAGCCTGATTGGAGCAGGAGGAAACAGGGTAAAAAGAGGGGTTCCTGTTTTGTTTTGTTCTATTTTAGTTATGGCTTGTTAGTTTGGGTTTGTTTCCAGAGTTGAGGAGACAGGCATTTAGTGCTGAATCCTGCCCCCAGTACAGAGCCATAGCCAAAGAAATCCCCTCCCATGGTCAGTATCCAGAGGCAACCTCCAGACCCCAGACCTAGTAGGAAAAACTCTCAAAATAGCTTCCAGTTATTCTCAGTTTGTTTATGGACAGGCCCGCCTGGACAGTGTGACAGTGTGACCCAATGCCACCCAAGACCCAGGTGAGAGGAACTTCTGGAGATCCCCGCCCTGGCCTCCCTGCATCCTTGAGGTGAGAAGTCCGCAGTACCGAGAGCGACACCCAAACAGAGCCCTTGCCCATGCCCATGCCCATGCCCATGCCCATGCCCATGCCTGCCTCGTTTACACCTTGCTCCTGGTACTCAGGACCCCAGAATCTCTGCTTACATGGCCCAAACCTGCTTCTAGGGTCCATGGGGGCACGTGCAGCCAGTGGCCAAGGGGTAGCTGCTTGGGACACAGGCAGTGGACAGAACTTGGAGGTCTAGGAATATGTAGGTGGGTGGGAACGAAAGGGGGACAAGGCCCTGATCTGGGACTGCCTGTCCCCGTGCTGCCTGCAGCATTCTGGTCTGAGGAATCTGAGAACTCTAAAGTCACGCTTGGTCTTTCAGAATGTTACGAAGGTACATTTTTTTGTGTGCGTGAAGGTAGGAGGCCAAGACATATTTATTTAGCAATTTGTTGGCTTGGCTAATAGCTTTTAACTATTTAGATGCATGGTCTGTGTGTCTTTATTTGAACTCTAGCCCTGGTCCCACAAACCTGTGAAAAGACAAAGGTTGCCTGGCTCAGATCCTCTGTCTCCAGCGGTATCTCCAAATCTTTTACTTTTTTAAGTCAGGATTTTCCAACACTCTTGTTTCTGAAGATTCTTCTGGTAGGGGCAGAATTAGTGGTTTTTTTTTGGAATATTTAGTGTCTCTTGTCACAAGGATATGAGCCATCTGCTAGCTGAAGCCATGGTATTTTGGGAGGATACCAGCAATGAAAATTAAATATGAATTTAATTAAATTGAATACAAAATTAAATTAGAAAGCGTGTTCAAAGGGCAGCAGCACTCCACTTATCCAGAGGTGATCTACAGCAGCCTCGGTTATTTGGAACACTGTCAGGACCCAGAAAGGAGCAAAAGTAAACAAAACACAAAAGCAAGTGAAGAAACAAACAACCATCCTAAAACAAAAGATGGTTCACAGCCAAGATCAATGTCACAGAACTCATGCCCCGCACTTTCTGTATTTACTCACAGGCAGGTCCCACCCTCAGGCTTTCCCTCAGAGCCCACTTACTCTCTGTGTAGACACAGTTCAAGGGACAATTTGGGTGAAAAACTTCCCATTTCACAGCAAATTTGAAAGAGTACCTTAGAAGGGGAAAGGAGAAAACTGCTGCAGACTTGACATTCTGATTGAAACGAGAAGATCCTTGTTAGTTTGTGTTACAGGCAGAGACAAACCTAGAATAAAAAGTAGACAGGATGCCCGGCTGGCATGGCTCAGTGGTTGAGCATCGACCCATGAAGCAAGAGGTCCCCAGTTCGATTCCCCATCAGGGCACATGCCCAGGTTGCGGGCTTGATCTCCAGTAGGCAGCATGCAGGAGGCAGCAGATCAATGTGATGTCTCTCTCTCATCAATGTTTCTATCTCTCTATCCCTCTCCCTTCCTCTCTCTCTAAAAAAATGAATAAAAACATTAAAAAAAAAAGTAGACAGGAGACCACAGCACAGCCTCTGAGCCCAGTAAATGTCATAGGAATGACCCTGTGTCACGGTCCAGCCCAAGATTGGGGAGAGGGGGCGAGAGAGTGGGGAGAATGTGCACTAAGGCCTGAATGTGTGTGTCCCCCACGTTGGTATATGCTAAATCCTAATGTCCAAGGCGATGGTATTAGGAGGTGGGCCTTTGGAGGTATTTAGGTTATGAGGGTTAGGTGCTTTGGAGGTGCTTAGGTTAGTAGTTTATTCTATGAGCCCACAGAATGAGGTTAATGTCCTTACAAAAGAGGCTCCAGAGAGCTCCCTAGTCACTTCCACAAGGAGAAGTCTGTGGCTCAGAAGAGGGCCCTCACCTGACCGTGCCAGCACCCTGGTCTCGAACTTCCAGCCTCCAGAACTGTGAGAGCGAAGTTTCTGTTGTTTATTATGGCAGCTCAAATAGACTATGACAGTGTAATTCATGAAAACCGTGTGTATCATGAAAAGCCAGGAAAAATGTAAAAGTGGGCCAGTATTCAGTGTGACGAGTGCGTGGAGCAATGGAAGCTCCTCACTGCTGCTGGGAAAACAACCACTTAGGCAGCACCTTGTGCAGCCAAGCATGTGCAGGGTCCTTGACCCAGCAGTTCGGCTCCTAACTGTGAGTAGAGAGAACCTGTCCTTGCACACAGTCACGGGAGATACATGCCAGTAAACTCATGGGAGCACTGTTTGCAGTAGTATTAAAAAATCCCTCAAACATCCACCGGACGGTAGAATGAATAAACACATTGTGGCGTATAATCTGCAATGGAATATTATACAGCAGAGAAAATGGACAAACTGTAGCCACACAGGGCAGCATGGATGAATCTAAAAACCGCAATGCTCAACGAAAGGAACTAGTCACAACAAAACACATAAGTAGGATTCCATTTATATAAAGTCCGGGAATAGGCAAAACTAATGATATCGCTTGGGGTACATTCACGTAAGGTAAAACAATAAAGAAAAGCAAAGACAGGATTGCTGTATAAACTGGTGGAGAGGTTATCTCTGATTGGGAAAGAGGGGCTCCTGAGGTACTATAGTGACACTCTTCCTTCTTATCTGGGTGATGGTTCTGTTGGTATTTACTTGATTTAGATTCTTTAAACCGTACATGTATGTTTTATTCACATATATATTCCACCAACAACTTTTTAAAAGAAGGGGGAAAAAAGCAAGAGCAGGTTCTGTCCAATTTACTCTGTTTAAAAGGCAAGACAGTGTTTAATAACCTTAATTGGAAACATTTCCACCAATAACAATGAAAAGAAAAACAGTTTGGGGCAAGTGGAGGGCTAAGTTTCAGTAACCCGGAAAGTTTTCATTTATATGTGACAGCTGCTCAGCTTTTCTCCCAGATACTATGGTAATAGCCTGGAGTCCCATCTCTTTGCAAATGAGATTCTGAATTTCCGAATTGGCTGAGAAAGAAAAGAGGGGGGAGCCTTAGTGGGAGCTCCGTGGTGAGGCACACAGCACCTTCACCAACCAGCTCCACATCTGCCTTTTGGCCTCCCTCCCTCTGGCTGCCTTCCCATGGGAGTCACCTGGGAGCCTGTTATAGATACTGAATCTCAGGCTCCACCCTAGACCTACAGAGTCAGAATCTGCACATTAACAAGGTCCCCAGGGGCTCCGAATGCACACTGAAGAGTGAGTAGTGCTGCTCAAGTCTAGACCATGACCAGGAACCAAATACTCAGCTCTTTATAATTTCACGAAAAACCTGCCCTTTGAACAGGCCCAAGGTGGTGGACCCTCCTTGTACTGAACTCCATGCTGCAGTGGATAGTAGTCCAAAAACCTCAAATTCATTCATTCATTCATTCAGTTAATATTAGGACGAATCATATGAAATTGCTGTTGTATAGGTCACAGATGGTTAATATTGTCCATTTGATATGGTCTAGTTCTTAATATTTATTGAGCTCCTATTACGTGCCAGGCACAATGCTAGGTATTGAGGATGTAGCAGTGGGTGAAACCAGCCTTGGTTGCTGCCCTCATAGAGCTTACAGTCTACCATGAGAGATGGTCATTAATTTAAAGAAAAATCTACACAAATGGATATAAAATCACAACTGTGGTGATAGCAACAAGGTGGAAGTCCTTGGTGCATGGACCGTCCCTGAGTTGATGTATTTCAGAGTGGGTGCTGGTCAGAAGAGGCATCCCTAGGGAAGTGTGGCCAGAACTATATTCTGAAGGGTAAGGAGGGATGGGAATGGGAGCATGCAGACTCAGGGGATGAGAATTCCAGGCAGAGGGCAGAGCGGGTGCTAAGGCCTCTGTAAAGGATTCCATGGACAGGAGAGACCCCCTGACTGCAGGGCGCAGCTGGCCAGGTCTAGAGTCTCTCCTTTCCCACAGGACCTTGCCAGCAAGGCAGCTGAGCTTGTCCACAGCAGCTCCCTGGGCTTTCTGCTTCTCCGGCAGCCTCTGTGTTTAAAAAGGCTGCCAGTGCCTTCTCTTTCCCATGGGAAGGGACTGGCAGACTACTGTTTAATGGTCCTGCTAGTCCAATGCTCTCACTTCACATCTGTGTGCTCTGCTTTTGATCTTTCTTGTCTGAATAAACTTCGGTGGCCTCGGGGAACTCGTTTCAATTCCCTGAATGCCTGTGATGATTTCTCTTGCTGCTAAGTCTGTACACGCTGTTCCCTTTGCCTGGAACACCACGTGGGCAGCCTGCCCGCCTCCCTCCACTCCAAATACCTGGCTTACTCCTAGTCATTGTCAGCACCTATCCAGGAAGTCTTCTTTACCCCCTCCCCCAAACTCTGGTGCTGCTCCCACAGCCCCCTGCAATAGACATGTCAAGCCCTCATTGCCCCCCTGGCATCAATCCTCTCCAACACTCAGCTCAGGGCACAAGAGGTACTCAAGATTCACTAATTGAATGAATAAGTGAAATATTGTATTTAACCTGACACACAGTGGTGGCCCACACTGAGGTGTGGGGCTTACTCAGCTGCCCTCCTCCCCTCCCCTCCCCTCCCCTCCCCTCCCCTCCCCTCCCCTCCCCTCCCCTCCCCTCCCCTCCCCTCCCCTCCCCTCCCCTCCCCTCCCCTCCCCTCCCCTCCCCTCCCCTCCCCTCCCCTCCCCTTCCTTTCCCTTCCCTTCCCTTCCTTTCCCTTCCCTCACTCTAGAGGCTGGTTTATTTCCCCAGCCTCCCTAGTACATAAAAGTAGCCATGTGGCACAGTCATGCCAATGAGATGTCTGCTGGGGGTTTCTGGGACATTTCCCCCTCTTTTATAAAAGGAACCCACAGTTGGTTCTGCCCCCTTCTCTTCTTCTTCCTGCCTGGAATTGAGCTGTGATGCTTGGAGCTGCAGTAGCCATGTTTTAACCACGAGGGAAAGACCAAAGGAATCAAAGAGACAATAGTCCTGATGTTGCTGAGCCACAGAACCAGAGCGGGTGACTTCTTATCTCAAACTTCTTACTTGAGGAAAATGACACCTGTTTAGTCAGTTGTGGGATGGCTTTCTGTCAGTTGCAGCAGATAGCATGCCAGCAGGGGTGTAGGGTGAGGAGGAATAGTGGGGAGAGTCTACATGGCTTGTCAAAACTTAACATTTGTTGAGTGCTTATACGTCCCTGGATGTGGCTTTATATTCATGACATTTAACCTCACAGTTCATCCAAGTAGATTTGTTGTGTCATTACACACACAAGGCAACTAGGACTCAAGACCTGAGTGAGTGGCCCCAGCCACCTAGCTGGCAGTGGTGGAGCTGGGCTGGGGCCCTGCTCTCTGCTCCATCACCCTGCTGCCCTGAAGTCAAGGGTGCTGGGCCCCTACCGAAGTCAGCCAAGTGTGGTTGGGGGTGGTGGCGCCAGGGGGTGCGTCTCAAATCTAGATCTCTCCCAAGTCAACTAGGAGTCTTTTGCTCAGCATTCTTTGTGTAGCAGCCACACTAGCTTTATAGAGTCAGCCATTGCCATTAGAGTAGCGGTTGATAGCTGTGGTAGAGATCGTCAAACATTGCTAATATTAAAAGCAGCCATTGCCACTGCCAGAAATATCTGCGGAGAAACAAAGCCTTTGGCCACAGCTCAAGCATTTTGCTTACCTGTGCTTGTGTCTTGGGGATCCCCAGGCTAAGCAGTGACTGGAAAGGTGGGCCTCACTGCTTCCCTTTCTGTCTTTTCTTAGCACTTTCTCTCTCTGCTACTCAAAGTGCCTAGTGCTTTCATGTTTTCTCAGGCTCCCCTACTGAAAGAAAAACAAATAAGCAAACAGACTTATAACTGTAATTGCATCTAAGTGTTGGCTATTTAATTGTTCCTCCTTTCAGGCCCTTCTCCCCACCATTGTCCAACACTAATAGCTGGACATAGTGCTACTGATAAACACCCCAGCCCAGGCCCAGACCGTCAGAACCAACCCTGGTCCTTGGCTGGGGACGTACAACAGTCTTCTTGGCTGGTCCTACTTTGAGGCCTTGAGATATTGTTCCAGGCTCTGTGCCCGGATTTGTGCTAACAGACATATGAGTTAAGCATTATGCCCCCATTTTAAAGACATGGGGCCCGGCTGGGCGTGGTTCAATGGTTGAGCATTGACCTAGGATCCAGGAGATCAGGGTTCGATTCCTGGTCAGGGCACATGCCCGGGTTGCGGGCTAGGCAGCGGATCAGTGACTCTCTCATCATTGATGTTTCTATCTCTCTCTCTCCCCCTCCTTTCCTCTCTCTGAAATCAATAAAGATATGTTTTAAAAAAATAAATAAATAAAGACATGAGAAGTGAGGTGCCTATCCAAGGTCAAACAGGAAAGACTCAACCCCAAATCTGGTGGACCCTTCAAACATCTCCTTCCTGCTTTCTACCCACCCCCACCCCCTCTCCCAGGGAGCCCAAAGATTCCCTATTAAGAAATTTATTCCTTGAGGCTGAAAGCTTTTTGATTTTCAGGAGTCTCCCTTAAAATGCAAAAGACTCTGAGAAGTATAATCCCCTAAACTTTTACCTTATAGCCTAAGAGTAGGGAGAGTTTAGTGGAGCAGTCCTGTGGGAGGACAGGAAGGGAGGGCTAAGGGTGGGGATGAGGGGGCAGATTAAAAGTGTTTAATTGGCCCAGGGCCCCTTTTTTGGGCTTTGATGAGCCCAAGGTTAGCTTCCTACCTGCTTTAGGGGAAAGCAGGCTGATCATTTCCAGCAGCTACTCTGGGAAGGCAATTATCCTGAGAGCACCTTCATTCCCCACCCTCCTCCTAAATAGTCTCATAAGGCTTCCAAAGCCCTGAGTTTGCCGTGCTGGGTGGAGAAGTGAAGTGGCAGGGCCACATGGTTTCTTAACAACAGGACACAACTTCTGAGGCTCAGAGAGCCGGGTCCTTCCAAGGTGGGTCTGAACCTGTGGTGTGTGCTCACATGGGTGGTGGTGGTGGTAATGAAGGCTCAAGTCCTGGCCCCTGGGTTTCCATGGCGCCCTCTTCTTGAGCCAACCTCATGGTGATCTGGGTGTTTCTGAAGGCAGGCTGATAGCTTCCTGGCTGACAGCGTCAGTTTACGCTGTGCTGTGAGACCCTTTAGATGAAGGGACCGTCACATTCTGGTTTGACACCTTAGGCTTCCAGGACTCAACCTCAAGAATCAATATTTTTATTTCTGTCTCAGTGCGGAAATGTCTTTGCTGACCTGCAGGAATAAAATGGCCCTTTGACATTCTGAGTCAGGGCCTAAAGGCAGGTGACAAATGTCCCCTGAATATAGAAGGAGCATTCCACAGACTCCCCTTCACGGGCTCCCTTCCCCCCTGCTTTGGTACTGGATCTTCATTGACTGCTCTCTTTCCCACACATTTCCCAGGACAGGGGATGCAGGTTGTGGGAACAGGGACTAAGGAGCAGGTCGCCAGCGTCCCAGGCATTGTGATAAGCACTCGACACGCCTCATTTACCCTCATTACAGTCACATCGGGTACAGACGAGGACTCATTTTACACGTGAGGGCACTGAGATTCTAGCAGAGTAAGTGGCTTGCCCAGGCTCACGGAGCCAGTTGGGGCAGAGCTGAATTTCGACCCAGTCGTCTGATTGTGGAGCTGGAACCGCTGGCACACTGTGCTTCGGTCCGTGTCCTGTGAACAGATCACCAGGAAGCAGGGTACAGGGTGAGATGTGGAAACAGCCAGAGGAAATATAAGTGCCACCCAGGATAGAAAGGCCCTCCCTTCACTGCCATTCCGAGTTGCATGCCCAGAGCAAGACGCACCCTTTTCAGGATTTAATTACCTGGAATGAATATCCCCCCCCCAAAAAAGTTCAAGTTTGGTTTAAAATAGCAACACCGTGATTTCCAGTCTTTTTAGATTTACAGTTCCCTGTAGCTTTGGTAGTGGCTACTCCTTTTGTTTCTGTGTTTGCTTTAAAGTCTTTACTGAAACCCCTTCATGTAACCAGAGATGCCTGAAGTCACCTGAAATTAGTGGAGCAGGTTACCAGATAACGTCCAGGTGAACACTTAACATTGGTGCGCCTTTTTGTTTGCATGTTATAGTTCAATAAAGAATTCATTTAAGTATTAGAAAAGTAAAAGTGAGAGCTGTCTCTGAGCAGCATGCAAATGAGAACGAGTGTGTGGGTGTCTACCGTGTCTGTTTTTTGGAGGAGGTGATGGTCTTTAATTTGGGACCTCACAGACAGCTCTCAGGGCCCCTATGTGGGCTGCCCTATGGTCACACCCCTGTGAACAGCTCTCTTGTGGCAGCTTCTGGGGGTCTTGTGCACGTGCCTTTTAGCTTTCAGGGGTTCCCACAAGGTGGAGAGTGAAGACCTCAGGGCCTGTGTGCATGCTCATGTGTGGGACAGGGTTTGGCCAACAATTCTGGGTTGTTTTCCTATGCATGCAGCTCCCACACATGCTAGCTGTGTGAGCCTGGGCGAGTTCCTTAAGCGTTCTCAACCATAGTCTCCTCATTCGCAGGGTGAGATCGCTGGTACAGCCTACATCACAGGATTGCTTGAGGAAGGATTAAATAGGATAATGTGTGTGGAGGGTTTATCCCAGGATCTAGACACAGTGAACACTAAAAACAGTGTATGGAATCAGAATGTCTGGGGTTGGGGCTTAGGCATCCACTTTTTAACAAGCTCCAAAGGGGATGCAGACACATAGCCGATCTGGCCTCGGCTCCCACCACTGCATCGTGGAAGATCTAGAATGTTAATTCTCTTCTCTTCCTCTCTCATAGATTAGAGTAGAAGTCAGAGGAGCCTGCCCTTTGGAAAGGATGCATAGAGGCCAGAGGAAAGTCTGTCCTTCCTCCCTCCCACAGACATTCACTAAATGTGTGCCAGGCGTGGTGTGGGGGAAGGACAGACAGATGGTCAAGTGTGACTCCTGTCCTTGGGGAGTCAACTGCTCACAAAGGAAATTGCCCGATGGCATGCACTTAGGGGGAGGAGCACTGAACTCTTGGGCTCGGATTCCAGCTTTGTCACATCTGAGCTTCTCTGGGCCTAATTTTTCACATCTCCAAAATAAGGGGATTGACTGCATGATTTTTGAGGTGCTCTCATTCCTGACAGTCTATGAATCCATAAGTGTACCCTTAAAGTCTATGAATCCATAATTGTACTGTATTGTAAAACTCAACAATAAGAAAAGGAATAACCCCATTAAAAAATAGGCAAAAGGTCTGAACTTTGCTAAGGGAGATATACAGATGACCAATAAGGATATGAAAAGATGCTCCACATCGTATGTTGTTAGGGAACTGCAAATTAAAACAACAATGAGATACCACTAAACACCTATTAGAGTGGCCCAAATCCAAAAAAATGCTGACGAGGATGGGGAGGAACAGGAATTCACTCCCTGCTGGTGGGAATGCAAAATGGTACGTCCACTTTGGAAGACAGTGTGCTGGTTTCCAACAACGGCAAGCAGAGTCCTACCTCCCAATACAGCAATTGTGCTCCCTGGTATTTACCCAATTAAGTTGAAAACTTATGTCCACAGAAAAGTCTACATGAGAATGTTTATAGCAGCTTTATTCCAAAATTTGAAAGCAACCAAGATGTCCTTCAGTAGGTGAATGGATAAACTGTGGTACATCCAGACAATGGAATATTATTCAGTGCTAAAAAGAAATGCATATTAACAGGTGAAGACTGTGTAAAAAGGCTGCATATGTATGATTCAACTCTATGACATTCTCGAAAAGGCAAAATTATGGAGGCTGTAAAAAGATCAGTGGTTACCAGGGGTGAAGAGGGAGGAATGGATCTGTGGAGCTCAGAAAAGTTCAGCAGTGAAACTATTCTGTGTGATACTACAGTGGTGGATACCTATTGTTACACATTTGTCCAAACCCATAGGATGTACAATACCCAATAAAACTGTGGGCTTTGATTGATAATTGATTTGTCAGTGTAGATTTATCAACTATCACAAATGTTCCATACTGGCGGGGATGTTGATAGTGGAGGAGGCTGTGCATGTATGCGGTATACGGGAAATTTCTGTACCTTCTCAGTTTTGCTATGAATCTAAAACTATTCTGAAAAACAAAGGCTATTAAAAAAATAAAACCAAAAACAAATAAAATGCTGTATTGTGTATGGTTAAGAGCACAGGCTTTGGAACCCCATTGCCTGAGTTTGAGTCCTGGCTCTGTTGACTGACTAGCTGTGATCAACAGCAAATTAGCTAAACATTCCATGCCTCAGTTTCCTCATCTGTAAAATGGGCATAATAATAGTGCCTGCTTCATGGAGTTTTATGAGGATTAAATAAGTTAATAAATCCAAAGCATTTAGCATGGTGCTTGGCATATAGTAAGTGCTCAATGAATGTTAGCTACTATTAAAAAAGTGAACCTTTTAAAGAGCTGATGCCAACCTATTGGCTGTCACAACCCTTGGCTACAGGAATCCCTTGCATTCAGGATAGACAATCAGATGTCTGACAGGATGACTTCTTTTCACTCTGGGTTTGGGTAGAAAATCTTTGCAGAGCCAGAGCTTTCAAGCCCACACATGTTCTGAGGCCCAGAGAAAATGCCTCTTCATGGGACCATGCCAATAGATCAGGCAGGAAAAACAGTGCTATATTTATGTCCCTTTTGCCTGAGTGACCTGGCAGATCCTCCAGTCCCCATTCTTTCCTTCCCCAAGCATTGTTTCTGATGTCACTCTGGGGAAGAAAGCTCTGTGCTGGATTAAACTAAGGTTTGTGTTCAAAGTTAAGGTGCTCTTAACATCTTTTTAAATTTTTTATTGATTTCAGAGAGAGAGAAAGGGAGAGGGAGAGAGTGAGATAGAAACATCAATGATGAGAGAGTCATTGATTGGCTGCCTCCTGCACGCCCCCCCCCCCCCCCTCCGGTGGGGATCGAGCCCGCAACTGGGGCATGTGCCCTGACTGGGAATCAAACCCTGACCTCCTGGTTCATGGGTCGATGCTCAGCCACTGAACCACGCCAGCTGGGCAGGGACTTATTGTATTTCTATTGGACTCGTTTTAGTTTGATTCTTACTTTATTGCTTCTGGTCTTCTTTTAAAGAGCACCTGGCTAACTGCCTTTGACTCTGGACTTGTGGACCTTGGCTCATCTCTAGATGGCACTGAGGCTGGGTCTGCAATCTGATGGCACTTGGTGGCAGTTCCACACTGGCCCCAGGCAGGGAACCTTCCTCATGGAGAGGGTGCAGCTGTCCTGCTGGCTGTGCCTGAGCTGCTGTCCCAATGGTAACATTTGTGGACTCAGGCCCCTGAGTTGCTCTCAGAGGAGGTTGAAAGCCAAGCCCCTGACCTGATGTTTCATTAAGGGGTGCCAGACAATGATACCCACCTTGAGCGAGCTTTCTCCATGACACCATGGTTAGTAAGCACTCAGCCTGGGAAAGGGTGTCTCTTCTTTGAAAGGCCCAGTCAAGAACCAGAAACTAACCCCTTAACCCCCTAGTTCTTAGTCCCTTGGCCAGCTTCCTGAATGGGTGTCGTAAATCTTAATTGGAAGAGTCACCTGAACAGCCCAGAACTATTGTGTGGCATTTCTACTTTCAGAATGAATCTTCCATTGCTTTGCTTTGTTCTTTTGCCAACCCAGTGAAGAAGGTAAGAAAGGGACTACTGGTGGGTCATGTGACACTGGGACGTGCCCTCTGAGCGCCTACCCAAGCATGCCCAGGCCCTGGATAAGGACATCATCCGTGGTCTCATTTAGTCCCCAGCATGACCTTTGCGGTAGGAATTCCTACCTTCACTTCCTAAAAGTAAAATGAATGTCAGAGCAGAGGATTAGTCATGGGGTCAGGATTCAAATCTAGCCCCTGCTGCCCATGTCACGTGACATTTTCGGGTCTCAATTTCCTGAGGTGGAAAATAAGAGGGTTGCAATATGAACTCTCTAAGGTCAATTTTAGTTTAAATTCCATGATGCTAGGAATATTATCCTCTGCCATTAAAAATGGAATTAAAGCACGGAAATGATCTTTGTCTGGGCCACAGAAGAAGCTAGAGGTAGGTGAGCCCTGCTCAAAGCCAGGGCTCTGGACTCCTTTCTCA
Organism: Miniopterus natalensis; assembly: GCF_054644295.1. Taxonomy (NCBI): domain Eukaryota; kingdom Metazoa; phylum Chordata; class Mammalia; order Chiroptera; family Miniopteridae; genus Miniopterus; species Miniopterus natalensis. The sequence continues at coordinate 20,119,420 of NC_142081.1, read as the reverse complement.
CTGCCAGAGCAATGGACCATTGGAACGGCTCCTGGTTTAAGGGAATTGAAATCAACATGTTGCACATCCAGTTGGCTTCAGTGCCCTTGTCTATTCAGCTTCGGGCAGTCTTCATTGCTGCTAGTACCTTGTCTCTTTTAAAATTTTCCAGCCTCTCCTTTCAGGCAAGCAGTGGCCTGAGATTCTGACCCAGGCTGGGTTCCAGGAACCAAGGCTGGACACCTTGTCAGGGGAAATTCAAACTATAACGTCCAATAGCTCCCTCCCTAAACCCTTACTTGTGCTAAGCATGGTTCCAAGTGCTTTGCAGGCAGTAACTCTTTGTATGTTTATGTATTTAAATCTTCAGAATACACCTATGGGTTGGGTATTATCACATACACTCCGTGTTAATGTTGATGAAATTGAGCATAGAGAGGTTAAGTAACTTGCCCAAGGCCACACAGCTAGTATGCATTAGAAACAGGATGTAAACAGGGAACATCTGGTTCCAGAGTCCACACCCTTTACTGCTATGCTCTACTGCCTTGCATGATGCGTTAACTTTAAAAGACCAGGGAACTAGGGGAAAACTGTGTATGTGACCGTGGATGACAACCTGAGACCCTAACAGGGAGGAGAGGTCTGGGGGAGTTAGGGCTGGACAGTGGAGTCGGAGGGGACCCCCTGCCACAGTGAAACTGACCTATGGGAGGAAGGAGGAAGTAAGTCCCCAGGATGGGTTTATAAAGGACACCTGCCCCTGTGCCCGTGAGTAGGCTAGGTCTGGACACCAAGCTGATTTGGGTAAGAGTTTCTGACAAGTAGACACAGGTTGGTTCTGGTCGTTTCTCTCCCTGTCCCATGATACCCATTCATTCTCCTTTGTACCCTTGCAATTCTCTAGTCACCAAAGACCTGGGCCAGTCTTGCCCATGATTGTACTCCCATGGCCCTGCACAAACAGACAATCAAATACTTGTTGAATGAATGTATAAGGCAAAGTCCGGCCCTGAGGTCTAAACTATGCTCTCAGCCAGAGCTCTGGGGGGGGCTCTCAAAGGGGAGGGTACAAATAACAAGGTGGCATTTGAGGAAGTATTTGAAAGGAAGGGCAGGCTTTAGAAAGGAGGAAGGAGGGGATTAGGGAGGTGTATTTAAGAGAGAGAGAAACACTGGTGGGAGGCGAGGGGAGGGGACTGTGGGCATAAAACCTGAAAGGCAGCCTGTGAGCCTGGCCGTGGCTCCCAAAGAAGCCGTTGTCCAAGGCCTCCCTGGGCAGGGTGCTGGCCTCCCTCAGAGCCTCTCCCTGGGCTGCCCGAGATGAGTTCTAATTGTAAACATTTTATTCTCATTACCTGAGGAGAGCAGGTTCTGAGGGTGGGAAACTCTTTTGGCCCCTGGCGTGATTTTCTATGAGCTGGGCCTGGGGACTCCCCCAGCCCAGCTACAGAGCTGGGAGAGTGGAGCTGTCTGGAAGGCACTCTGGAGCCAACTTAAGGCAGAGTGCTTACAAAAGCAGGTGTCAAAACCTGGCCCAGATCGCCTGGAACTGGAAGAGCTTTCCTAGAAGTGAAAATCCCAGCCCTCCCCCACCCACCCAGGCCCACACAACAGCCCAGTCATAGGGCCCCCCCTGGCTCCTTCCCACACCTCTTTCTACCACTCCACCAAAATTGTTGAGTGTAAGAGGAAACACCACCTCCCACAGAAAACCTAAGGGACTTTTTTTTCCCCCTTCAATAAACATTTGCTGAAATAACTTTTTATTGGTGGTTGTTTTAAAACGCATAGCATTAAAAGAGTCCTGAGAATTAATCCCATCATAACTTTTGTTCAGCCAGATCTGTGTCATCAGTGTGGGCCTCAATTTCCTCATCTATGAAATAAAGCCCCTTCCTCATGTTTGTATTCTACAAGTGTGTGCTGCACCACGGGCCACTGGTCATTCCATTCTGCTCAGCATCTGTTCAGCCAATATTTTCTAAGTGCCAAGAACCCAGGCTGCTTTTGACATTATTGGAGATGCAAAAGAAATTTCCTGGCCCCTGCCCATCATTTATTTAAGTCCCCATTGAGAGCCAACCAAAAGCTTAGTAAGTAGTAGGTGCTATAGGAGTTTTAAAAATGTAAGATGTTGTCCGTGCCTCTCAAGTAACTTCAAGCACATCAGAATGACAACATATATATGAACAAAGAGAACAGTTTAAAATAGCAGCATACAAGGAATGTTGGTTGGGCAGGGAAGCGCTACTCAGGGTTAGAAGAGGGAGAAATCGCTATGGGTTTGACAGATCTAAGAAGGCTTCGTAATAGTAGGGCTTGAGTTGGCTAAAAGGTAATGGTGATGGTGATGATGATGGATATAGCCACGTTTATTGAGCTCTTAGCATGTGCCAGGTACTCATATGGTATGTTATAAATACCACATTTATTTGTTTATTTATAATTATTTATTGATTGATTTTAGAGAGGGAGGGAGAGAGAGCGAAAGAGAGAGAGAAACATCAATTTGTTTTTCTCCTTATTTATGCATTCACTGGTTGATTCTTGTATGTGCCCTGACCAGGGATCGAGCCTGCAACCTTGGCATACTGGGATGATGCCCTAACCAAATGAGCTACCCAGCTACCCGGCCAGGGCCTGCATCACATTTAATTCTTACATCAACGCTCTAATGGTGGCACCATTATTGTTCCCATTTAACATATGAGCAAACAGGTCCAAACATTTTATCTAAGAATCTGACCATCCCGTAGTAACAGCTTCTGGGAGTGAAGGGACAGGGGTTAGGAAGAAAGGAAAGAGTGGAGAAGGGTCTTTAATCCCTCTAGAAGCAGCATCATGGAGATGCTAAGTGGGAACATCTTTGTAGCATAATGTCTATATTTTGAGATTAAATTCCCTCTTTTAATAATATATTCAGGCCTCTTGGTTACAATGTACCTTCCAGATCTGAATAAATACAATGGACTCATCTCAGATCTTAATTCTCTGTGTTATATTTGATCATATTGACAACCTAATTTGGTTTTCACGGCAGTGGGAAAGTGCACTCCCGTGTTCAGGGAGAGGGATTTGAGGTTCTGTGAGTCTATGTCTGTGCCTACCTTTCTTCTATCTTCTGGGGGCACCCTGTCTGCTAACTTCTTTGTCTTCTCTGATTTCTCCAGCTTGTTCATTGTCAGCATTTCCTAAGACCGAGTTCTAGACCAGCTTCTGTCCACTCTTTCATTAACTCAAAATTTGTTAATTACTTATTATTTGAAAATTAATATATCTAAAAATAATCTTTGATCTAAAGAAGTTTGGTGATTCTGTCTACAATCCTGGTGTCAGCCTCAGGGACCTATGTATGGATGACTTACACAATAATATCCCCAACATAGATCTTTCATCTTCTCCCCAGGTGTTTTCAGGACATATTTTGACATATAATATGCTGGAAGCAGAATGCATTAGGTTTTCCCTGGATCACTCAAGTCCTCATTTCCCCATTTTTATGAATATCATCCATCTTCTTGGGCCTCTTGTCTGTCACCCTTTATGGGCAGGGTGATAACTTCTTTTTGCTTTGCCTTCTCAAATAGGATGGCACATGGTGCTTGGCTCACAGCAAACGTTTAAACAAGGCTGTCTGACTAAATTATTTAAATGACTAACTGAACCTTGAGCTTCAAGAAGGCAACTCAGTGCAGTTCTGTATTTCGTCTCAGATGGTTGAGTGGCATTTGATGGATGAGGCAAGAATAGTAAGCAGATAAAATTCCAGGGTGTCAGTTCAGCAGTCCTTTATAAGATTGACTTTTGGCCATTTAATTCATGTATTCTTTAGCCTTCTTTTGGTGGCAAGTGTCAGAAAAGATAAACTATCTTAGCAGAAAGACAAAGAGGATGTATTGACTCCATCACTGTGAAGTCTAAAGACCCGTTCAGCATGGTCTCATGGCAGGTTTGGTTCAGAGACTCAGATGATGATCTCACGGCCGTTTCTCCCTTTACTTGTCTTGGCTCTCTTTTCCTCTGTGTTAGTTACATTCTCAGTCAGGTTCATGTTACATGTCAGGAAAAATGGCCATGGACAGCCACAAACTGCATTCTTACACAGGTGTTTTAAAGGAAGGTTGCTCCTCTCTCCCTTAATATTTGCATATCAAGTCTTAAGTAAGACTGTGATTGGCCCTGTTTGGGTCATGTTCCCACTCCTGAACCGTCACTGTCGTTTTGGAAGTGATTGACCAGCTCAGGTGACACCCCCACACTTGGTTGGGGATTATGGGGCACCAGGATTGGTACCACTCCAGGACCACGGGGAGAGGGACAGTGGTGGTTCTGCAAACAAAGGAATGCTAAAAACAAAACAAAACAGACAGGAATGCTGAGGAGAACATACACCCCCTAAACCCCTCATCTCCCTAACCCCGCCTGGCCCAGCATTTTTTTCTTTTTTGAAATCCTCACCCGAGGATATTTTTTCCATTGCTTTTCAGAGAGAGTGGAAGGAAGAGGGATAGAGAAACATCGATGTGCGAGAGACACATTGATTGGTTGCCTCCCACACGCACTCCTACAGGGCCGAGCCTGCAACCGAGGGACATGCCCTGGACCAGGATCAAACCCAGGACCCTTCAGCCCATGGGCCGACGCTCTAACCACTGAGCCAAACCGGCTGGCCCAGCATTTTGACCAGAGAATTTACCATCTCTTCATCTTCCAAAGGTTTGCTGTGTTAGAAGGTTAAAGATAATGGGCTTTCCCCAGAGATGGCTGCATTTCTATGGGTGCTGATTTATTATTAAACCTTTAGACATGTTCCCTATTGTTTTATAAAATTCTCATTGGTGGTTATTGGAAGAGAAGCTGTCCCATTCTCAACTTACAAATATTATATTTTCTTCTCATATATATATATATTTAACTTTAAATCAGAGCCCCCCACCCCACCCATTCCCAAATCACTACCATGCAACTTCTCTTCCCATGTTTCCTGACTTTGATTTTTTTCAAGAGGCTCGTTTCTCCTGGTCTCCCCTGGTAGGTGCTTGATTGAGCAAGGAAAGAACAAAGGGCAAAAAACCACTGTAGACATGTCTGTGTAATTTGCAGAAAATATAACAGCTAGTTCCAACGTCTTGTTTGATTTTATGGTACCATCCTGTCCTTCACCTAAGAATTGTCTATGGTATTATTTGTAAATTAGCAAATCAAAACACATGTTTTTTTCAAAATTTGTGATAACTCCATGGGTCACTAGGGACACCTGAAAGACTGATAATGAGATTGTTTTTTCCTGTGTCAGAAGCTGCAAAATCAAATGCCCCTAGGGGCTAGGCAGGCCATGTAAATGACCTGGCAGGCCGGGCGGTGAATGTGCCAAACTGGGGGTTAATTCCCATCTCAAGGGAGCAGCTTCTAGTGGGCTGCAGCCCAGTGTTGCCATTAGGTAGTGCGTGCTGTGGCAGACAGTGAGTGTTCACTAATATATGGTTTCCTTCTCCTCTGTGTATACCAGAGGACTGTCTTTGCCTCTTTGAAATTAAGAATGGCCATGTGACTTGCTTTGGCCAATGAAATGTAAGCTAAAATGACATATGTCACTCCAGGAGGAAACATTTAACTGCTGGTGCCTGGCCCTCTCTACTGCTCTCTGTTTCCCTACACTTGTTGATATGGAGGTACAATACTGAGCCACCACCTGTAGGGCAGCTGTCCTGGACATCACCTATCCATAGCTATCTTGTGTGGGTGAGAAATAAACCTTTCTCGTGTTAAGCCACTGAGTTTTAAGGATATTTGCAATGTCAGCATAATCTATCCTATCTTGACTATGGCATGTTGCCTGTTTTCAAGAGAAGTTAGAAACTTAGATTTTTGTGTAAAATCTTTGATGTGTTAAAAAAGAAAAGAAAAAAGAATTTAAGGTTGAACCAACAAAACCAAATTCAGCCTGCCAACTACTAGTTTGCAGTTTTGAGTCTGTACAGTTTGAGCTGAGAATGGATCAATTAATGAATATAATTTTTCTCTGTGCAGCAATCCTGTCTAAACTCCTGCAGTTTTTATAGTCTGTGTCACGTATTAGCTCTTAGTTACTTCTAGTTTTGCTGTTCATTTGTTCAGGTCTCTTCCTAACTAGGTGGGAGGTGGGGACAGGTGAGAAATCATGTCTTAAACTTTGTGTACCTCACAGGCACATAATAGAATTTCAATAAATTAGTATAAAGACTAGTTGATTAGTCAGAACTGTCATTTCCTCCTTTGACAGTGGAGGAACACCTCTGGGGAATTGATTATTTTGTCTTGGCGGTGCATATTTTCCTGTTTGCAAAGAATTTGGGATTCATCAATGTCTATACAGCTTTAAGAAGTAATTGTCTAAATAAGTCAGAGATGCAAAATCCAGTGTATTAACCAGGCTTACTCTAGTTGCAAGTAATAGGAAACCTAAATTCAAGCAGCCTTAGGTAAGATGTAATTTACTGATTCTTATAACTAAAAACTCCAGAGGTAGGGAGAATGTCAGGCATGGGAGGATTCAGGAACTCAGACAGTGCTATCGGAACTTGATCTGCCTTTCCCTCCCTTAGCTTCATTCTCAGTAGACTCCTTCCCTGTGGTAGCTTCTGGCAATTTCAGGTCTAGTTTCTGGCAGCTTCTATTCCTGGTAGATCCACAAAATTCCTAGTCTTATTGGACTAACATGGGATACTTGGCAATCTCTGATCAGCCCATTGGCCAGAGCTAGGTGTATTAATCAGGACTTTCCTAGTTGCAAGTGATAGGAAACCTAAATTCAAACTGCCTGAGGCTGGGTCACTTATCCATCCTTAAGAGCCAGTGGTAGATGAGGTCCATCAAGCAAAGCAGGGAGAAGCAGGCCAATGTCTACATAAATGGCCCCATTGATGGCCTCTCCCTCCAGCCACTTCCAGAGGCAGTAACTACGTAGAGGGGCCTGGTGGGGCAGTGTGGTAGAAGGGAGGTCCTGAAATTGTGGTCATGTAGTATTCTATATAAAATTGAAAACCATCCACATCAAATAATGGAGGAGACCTGATGGATATAACAGGGAAGTGGATGGGGCTAGAGATCCCCAAGTTACCCCTTGGTGCCACCCCTATAGCATATTTAATTTGTGGGGGAAGCAAAGGCCTAGGAGAACTGCTAAAGGCCCAGCTACATGCAAAGCAAGCCCTGGAGAGGACTTGCTCTAACCACATGCACTAATTATTAGTCCCCACATGTAGATCAGTTTAGTTTTTCAAAATCCTAGACAAAGATGCATAAAGTAACATTGTCCTCATTCAGTGTTTTCTTCCATATAAATGTCCAGTCTCGTGGGGGAAACATCATAAAGTAGTTTCATAGTAGCCAGCTTGGATCTTTGTGCTGCAGTAAAGGTGTAGTTGGCCTTTCTGATGCTGAGAGTCATTATTCTCCCACAAAACGATCAAATTACTATTCATTTTTCATCGTAGGTTCTTTCAGGACCTTACTTTCTTTTTACTTACTAACTTCAATGTTTTAAGAGAGAGATCTGACTGTGAAGGTGAAAATGGTCATCAGGATGTGATTTGACTTTCCCTCCAGAAGGATTTCACTGCACTGTGGAGAAAGGAAAATAAAACCTCACCATACTTGCATTGCAGAGACATGTTCATTTGGTTTTGCTTATTTGCTCCCATCTGCCTCAAGTCTTGTTGTTTCTTTCACTCTGAACATCTGCACTCCAAGAAGGCATGAAGTTTTTCTTTCACTTCCTTTCTTCTTTGGGTGATGACCTGACATCACCGACAAGGAGGCTGACAGTCACTGAACATAAACACTGTCACCCCTATCTGGCTTCTGCAGAAAGGTAGGAAGTTGGCTGAGCCCCCAGAGGGTCTGAAAGTAGGAGATGCCAACCATGGTGCCAAGGTCTCAGGTGCCACGTGTGTGCCTCAGGTCCCTGGCCTTTATAGACTGGAGGGCACCATGGAACACACATTTCCTCTGGAGTCTCCCTTAACCGGCTACCATTCTGGGGGGTAAAAGGTGGGAGTGGAGTTGGCAATGGAAGTTGTAACAGCGAAGGCCATTTGTGGTGGGTGGAGGGCTGGGTGTGCTCTGCCCAGGAGAGGAAAGGAGAGGCCTGATGGAGTGGGACAAAAAGCCCAGGGGTGAAACAGCGCTAGCCACCAAGAAAGAGAAAGCAGAGGGCTCAGGCTGCAGCCCCAGAGATGGCAGGCCTCCTGCACTGAACTGGCTCAGGGCTTAAGGCACCTATGGTGGCCAGTGGGCTAGTGGGTGGGAGCAGAGGCACCCATATGCCTTAATCCTCTGCTCACCCTTCTCCATGGGAAAATAAAACCGGCTTGCGAGATCACTTCCTCAGTCGTGCAGTGTCCGAGGATGAAAATGTGCTGCAGCCCTCTCTCGGTCTGGGAAAAAGCACTAAGGGCTGAGGACTATGGTTCAGCACAGGCTGCGTGCGCTTCCAGGGGCTCCCGGCCCGTCCTGCCGCCGCCTTCTCATTCCTCTCCCGGCTCGGTGGCCGCCGGGCGGTGCGCGGGGGGGATGCTCTTACATAACCGCTCGCCGCGTCCTGCTTTCTCGCGCGCTCCTGAGCCGCGGGGTGGGAGCGCCCGGGAGCGCGATGGAGCCCCGGCCGGCGCTGCGGGGCCGCAGCCGCCCCTGCGGGCAGAGGAGCGCGAGGAGCGGCGGGAGGAGGGCGCGAAAGGCGGCGGGGGAGGTGAAGGTCAGTGGGTGTGAAGCGCCGGATCCACACCCCCTCCTCCCCTGTCCCCTCCTTCCCTTCCTCTCCGTCCCCCTCTGACGTCTGGAGCTGGCAGCTCGGCGGGTTCCGCATTCCCGACCCCTCCCCGTCGCCCAGGGGCCGCTATATAGCCGGGGCTGATGCAACCCGTCCCGCCGCCCGCCACAGCCTGCGGGAGGGACGCTCGGCGGCCGCGACGGGGGGCGCTGGCGGCGGCGGACGCTGCAGCAGCGGCGGGGCTGGCGCCGCGGCGGCTCCCGGGCCGGGACGGGCCTGGGCACCGGGCGGAGCTCGGCGGCCGGGCGGCAGCGGCGCTGAGTGGGCACGGCGCCTGCAGCCGGGCCCCGGCCCTGGGGACGCCGCCTCCGCCCGCGGCTTCTGCACGGTGGGTGCGTGCGCGCTTTGGGGGCGCCCGGGCCGGGCGGGGTGGGGCGCGCCGGCAGCGGGCACCTGGGACGACCGCCCCCGCGCGGGCGGAGCGCGCCGAGCCCCGGAATCCGCCGGCCCGCGGGGAGGCTCCCGCAGCCCCGGGCCCCGGAGCTGCCCCGGCGGGGGGCGCTGCAGCCCAGGCCAGTCCTGCGAAGCGCCTGGAAGCCCGTGGCTTCCCTTTGGTTCCCGCCCTGGGACGGGAGGCTCCGTCCGCTCCCGGGGCAGCCGGGGCTGTCCCTCCGTCTCCCTCCCGCGCTCTTCTCCCCTCGCGTTTGCAGAGAGGTGCTCTCCTCGGACGGCGGGGAAGGCGGGTGAGTGAGCAGAAAACTGCCCGGGGGACACGGGCCGTGGGGGTGCAGACGGAGGGTGAAAGGCCAGTGAGGTGCGGGGTACTGGTGGGGGGATGACAGCGACCTGCTGGCAAGTCGCGCCGCCCCCACCCCCTCGCAGGGAGGAAGCGTAGCTCCCTCGGGACCTGGAAGAGAGTAGTGAGAAGGCCTGGGGCTCTCCAGCCAATGAAGAGGACTTCTCTCAGGGCCATTGCCCCGGGGTTCTGGGATGGGAGGGGGCCCAGGGGGCGGCCCAGGTCCCCTTTGGGTTCTCCGGGCTCCCCAAGCTAGGTTACATAAGGAGGCAAGCCGGCTCCTGTAGGTAACCTGCCCCTCCTCTCCTGACCAGCCCAGTTTAGAAGGCTCTCTTACTATGCTCCTCCCCTCAAAGGAGGCTGAGTGATTGGGCCTAAGGCCTGGACCCCAGACCCTGGGAGGGGCCGGGAAGATGGGGAGGCCTTGGCTTTTCTGCAGTGATGGATGGGCCATACATGCGGCTGGGAATGGAGAGGCTGGTGGAAGGGAAATTAACTGACCCTTTGGGTCAGCTCCACTTGCAAGGTTGCCTGACCCTGGCCCAGTGTGCCACCCTCCCCACTGGCTTGGGGGCTTCAGGCTGTGTCCTGACTACATGTGCTCATTGCAGATGAGCCCAGGCCTGTCTCTCAAAAAGGGGCTTGCAGACTGTGGGTGTGTGTAGCCAGGTTTAAATCTTGGTGAACTCTCCTAGGGTCTTAGTTTGAGGAGCATCAGAAACTGAAGCTTTGAACCATGATGGGGTGCCTGCTTGTCCTGTAAGGCCTTGTTATGTATTATGTTCAGATATCATCTCCCCCCCGACCTCCATCCCTGAAGGTTTTTAAAAACACCTCCCATTGCTTTCATCTTTCCAGCAAATCTGGCTGCAGCTTGGATGGCTGCCTGATCTTCCTTTGCAGGTTTCTAGGGGAGAGTTTAACCAGGTATCAGGTGTGAGCATGGCTCAGATTAACCTGAGGACCAGGGGAGAGAAGCAAGGTCTATTCTCGTGCCTCTGGCTGGTTAAGGTTTTGCCTTGTTTAAAACAGGGAGGAGGGATTTCTCAAAGACTCTTCTGTTCCCCTTCTACTTTGGCTTTGGTTCAGAGCAGCAGGCAGCTCCAGAATCTTCCTGAAGAGCAGGGTGCTGTGAGATTTGAAAGGCTGCTGGAAGGCATGGGTGTGGAGGCCTCTGACTTTTCTCCTAGGTTGTTTGCAGCCACCTCTAAGGAGATGTGTTGATAAGTGGTAATGGTGTCCCCTAGGGAAGGATTTGGACCGGGATCTCCTCACCCACTCACTGCCTAGCTTTTGCAGCCATCAGCCTGTCTCCCCCACCTGTTTGCAGGCTGTGTGGGCATCTTTTCCAGCCTGCAGAACCCTTGGCAGGATGAGAAGGGCTAGGCTCTCCAGGCCTTGTTTGTCGTGGGGCTGCTGGTGTTGCAATGGGCTGTCTCTCTCACCAGTGTTTCTGTTTTCAGCTCTGCTCTGGAAGAGAGGGGCCAGTGCAGACTCTAGGTTGGCCTGCTCTGTATTCATTCAGCCCCAGCTCAACTTGAGCAATCAGAGCCAGGGCTGAGGGCAAGCAGCATTCTTTTCTGCTTTTCTGCTGCAGGATGCAGTTTGCTTTTTTCCATGCGAATGAATTATGTTTGAAACTGAAATGAGAGGAAGAGAAGAATAGAGGGAGTGTGTATGAATATGTGTGTGTGCATACCTATATAGGCAGGGGGAGAGCAGCAGACACATTATTTTTCCATTTTCCTTTAATTAAGGCTCTGTGGAGGTGTGTTTGAAAACAGAGGGTCTCCTATGCCTTTGAGGAGGGTGAGAACACTGTTTTGGCTGCGTCCCGGGCCATATGCAGCGTATGGTGGCCAATGAAACTGGGCCTGGCTCTTTCTGTTGCTTGTCTTGGCAGTCGGTTCCATGGCTTGTGTTACCAGCTCTGGAACTTACGGGCTGCCAAGCTCCGTGTGCCTGTGTGTGTATGTGTGTGTGCACTCTTGTGCGTGTGTGTGGTTTGGCCTCTCGAAGCTCAGCAGAGACAAATGCCTTAGCGACCCAGGGCTGGAATTTCAGCCTGTGTTTCTTTACACTCCTTGCTGGCTGTGGGAGGCCCGGCCAGAGCCCACCGTTCTAGGGATTTTTTTAAGTCTGTTTTCTTACTGCAGCTCATGGGATTCCAGTTGTGGAGCTTCATTTCCAAAGTTTTAGCAGGCCAATGGCATTTTTTAAAAAGGGTCAAAGGATTTATCACACACTCTGTGTGTGTGACTGTGTAATGTATCATGCTGTGTCCTCCTGACGCCAAGGAACAGAGATGGGGTGAAGAGGGAAGAGGGCAGGGTTGTTGGGTGGCAGTTCTTTCCCAGCTTCATCTTGCTTCTAGATTAAGGATTCCTGGTAGAGGTGACTTACTGTGTATTTATTGAGCACCTACATCAGGCAGGAGAGACGGTGCCTACAGACAGAGCCTTGTTGAAAGGATTTCTCTGGTCTCCTGGGAAGAACCTTTCTTGGGGAGAGGTTCCAGTTTCTTCTATGGCCGGGATGCCTACGCAGGGATCATGCATGCCAATGTGCCGTAGCAGTGGCTTCTCTGGACCGCTGCCACCCCTCTTTTTCTTCTTATGAAGATCTGAGGATTGACCTCTCCTAAGCAGTGCAAGGAGAGAGTAGGTAGAAGGACACAAGAGATGCTAGCCCTCTGCTTCTGAAGGCAGGGGTGGCAACCCAGACAGTTGGTGGTGCCAGTGATCTATGCAGCTGTGTTCTGGAACGTAGGATGGAGGAGACCTTAGGAGAAACGGGAGCAAAGGGCAAGTGCTGGGTCTCGTTTCCGCACCTTTGTATACAGCCCAGACCTGGCCCCTTTGTTTCTATTCTGCAGTAACTGACTGGATACAGGATGGTCCTGTCCCCTTAGAGTTTAGAACTGGAAAATGGGTGAGCAGAGAATCCTCTGGGGCAATCTTCTTCATGGGTGTACGAAAAGGAGATCAGTGTTAGGTGGGAACCGTACAGAAGTGACCTTGAGGGGTCATCCAGCGGTAGTGTCCTCCAGGAAGGAAGGTCCTTGTGGCTACACTGACTTCATACTCACTGGGGCAGGCGCTGTTCCAGGTACTTTCCAAGTTTTCTCTAACTTAATCCTCTCTGCAGCCGTACAGGGCAAATAACATCATTATTCCCACTTTACAGCTGAAGAAAGTGAGGCCCAGAGAGGGTAAGGAACCTGCCCAAGGTCACACAGCTCGTAAGAGGCAGCAGAGCTAGTTTTCACATTCAGACGACCTGGCTCCAAAGCTCCCACCCATACCCCGCCTCACCTACCTGTGGAGCTGGCACAGCCACCTGGAGAGGGGCTTTTGTCCTTGTCCCTGTTCTCAATCATGGCGCTTTCTCCACCCTTTTCCTCCTTGCCTTCTGGATCTCCTTGTCTTTTTGCAGCTACGTAATTTCAGATTCCAGGAGAGAGATCATCCCAGATAATTTCTTATCTCCAAGAACAGGTTTGCTGTTTAATTCTCCAAGATTCATGAGAGTCACTACTGGCCTGGCACCTTTCTGTACTTCCTCCCCTCCCCTAACGCATGCACCTCCTCCTCCTGGGAAGCTTCCCAGGCTCTGGCTCCCAAGACCTCCCACCTGCTGTTGGTGATGCCCAGGTGTCAGCTACCTGCTCTTGACTTCCAACTGCACTAGTGCTCCTGGGGCCCGATCCTGTGAACTAACTCCCTTGCTACCGGGCCTGTCCTCGCTCACCTCCACTATTTCGAACCTTGCAGCCTTCGGCCACCTGCACTCGCTTGTGTGCCCATTCCTGGCTCCCGATGCCAGCCTAGGCCAGCTGTTTGCCTGGAGGGGAGCTAACCTTCTCAAAGAGGCCCAGGGATTTTAAAGTCTCCCTTAAACTTTTGTTTCTATGGACAGAAAGTTCATTGATGCAGATCCTAACTTTCTCTGAACCTGTCGTTTTTGGTTTTTTTTTTAATTTGTCTTCGCCATTCTAGATGAAGATGCCAGTTGTTGGGCACTTTCTAATAAAAATACCCCTTTACAAGTTTGACCCATCTAAGCACGACTGTTATTTGTAGATACTCCAGATACACAGAATTATGATATCTTACAGATTTACATACAGTGAAACAAGAAAAGAAAATAAGAGGGTAAGACTCAAGTAGTTACCTGTACCTTTTTTTTTTTCTTTCCGCTAAAATGATGTTTCATGTTAATATCTCCCAATAGGGTCCATTTTCTGGACTTGAAATATTTTCTGGCTTTTCTTTTGCTTGTACAAGGCAACACCCCAATCTGTGTGCCTGCAAGTCCCTGAGCAAGTCAGAATAGAGAGATACCAATATTGGACCTTTAGGCTCTTTCCTCATGGACCCACCTGGCCCCTGTTTCTCTCAAGCTGGCTTTTAAGGACCTGCATTGAATCACTTAAAATCTTGGGCTCAACAGCAGCGTAGGATCCACTGTGACCTCCTGCAGGTTTTCTGTCTTACTCATGCCTTCCTTGTCAGTCCCATCGTGATCGGTGTATTCCCCGGTTTTTCTTCATTGGCTAGTTTCCAGGATATTCCTGGTCAGTGTCCCAAATTGCCAAAGTCTTTTTGGATTCTAGGCCTGTCTTTTGAGGCACAAGCTTCATTTGCCAATTTGGGTTTTCTGCCAGTGTATAGCGCCTGCTCTTTATTTTGCATCCCAGTTGCTAATGGAGACGTGGAGGGCGTTTATCTTCCTTTCCGACCTCCTGGGCCCTGAAGGGGAAGAAACTCTGGGTTCTTCCCCTAAAGCTTTTAGTGCCTCACTCTCCTTTTCCAACTAAATTGTTTCCGTATGGAACAAGCAGTTTGGGAGATGATTTCACCTCTTGTCATCTTTCCTGTGTCTTCCTTGAAGTGGGTAAATTCCTCCTGGCTGTTGTTGGTTCCCTGCCACTGCCCCCTCCCCTTTTTATAGATCTCTAAATTACATCAAATTGTTTTATTTTTCATATCACCAAAGTTGCCTTTCAGCCTTGGATTGTCAGCTAGCTCTTCCCAGTTAATGAGGATCCAATTATGAAAGGCAGCCGATTTACCTCCTCTATCGCCTGCCCCCGCCCCTAGAGCTCATCAGGATGACTTCTTGCTGGTGAATGTCAGCTGTTGTGGTTGTCTCCTAGGAATGGCATGTGTTAAGGACTTTGTGGTTTGTATCTGAGCAGTTAGGGGCGCCCTTGTGGGGGAAGGAAAGAAAGGGGGGATTTTTTTTGCTTCTGCAAAGGAAAGTCTGGAGCCTGATCCCCTTAGTGAGGCTTGTCATTGGGTTGGGTTCACAGGGAAGCAGGAATGGCAAGAATTTATGAGGCTGCTGCTCCCAGAGGGTGGTTACCCCTCTTGAGGGGGGGGGGTTCACAGTAGCAGATATTTTGGGATCATTTGTTAGTGTCTCATTTATACCATCTGTATGAAAATAAACAGAAGCTGTAAGCAGAGCCTATCATTCCCGGAACAGAGTGAGGTCTGGCTTCCATCTCTCAGAGATGGCTTAGGCGGGGAAGCACAGAAGCCTCTGGAGTATTTTTCTTGGGGTCTACTGTGGGAACAAATAATCTGGAGGTGGATGGTGAGCATCTAAAGCTCCAGAGAGAGATCCTTACCCCACTCACTGAATTTTGCCCTGCCATGAATGTATCATTTGTTCATGCATTCATTCATTCATTTATAATTCAATAAGTGTTTGTTGATTGCTGTTTTTATGCCAGAAGTGATGCTATGCACTGGGGTCACGTGGGGCAAAACCAGCCGTGACTGCTGCTTCTCCCCCGAAATCACCCCTTCACTTGCTAAGTGGCCACGTGGCACATTTTGCCATGCAGGAATAGGTCCTTCCAGTTCAGGGAGGTTCTGGGCTTCTGGCCAAGGAGGGGATTTTGCTCTGTATTTTTGCTTTGCTCCATACCTGGGGTGTGGCTCCCCTGGCTCCTGTTAGGGGTTTGTGTTCAGCTGAAGCACCAGGCACAGAGCGTTTTCCAGCCTCCCAGCCCCTCTCTGTTTTGACTAGCTCAATTAAGCATCCTTTTTGGGGTCATTGGCTTCTTGGAGCATCAGTTCAGGTCTAGAAGAGGGGATTTTATAAGGTTTTCTCCTTTTCTGAGAAGAAATGCGAGATTCCTTTGTCAGTTTGGCTCAGGTGGCCTAAAATTACCCCCTCTGCCTGCTGAGTGTCCGTATGGATGAGTCCAGGCATGCCTTTGCCACATAGGAATGAGTTCTTACACTGGCCTTTTATTGTTTTCCCTGGAGGGGGCCTGGGGGGACGTGCAGCTCACCCACAATGGCCTCCAGCAGCCTCCTTCTGCGGCACCCTGTACACCTCTGCATTGCAGGCCCAGCTCCAGAGGGTGGAGGGCAGCTCTCTCCCTGATCCTGAACTCAAGTCCTGCTCAGGTTTAGGGGTGGTTATAGCATATTGGCCAACCTCGGGTGAGCAGTCTCAGGGGCCATTTCTATGTCTGGGCTCCCACCCAAACTGCATGGGGTTATTCAGGGAACTTCCTAAACCTGGATCTCAATGTGAGGCGAGGTGGAGGGTCCCCTGTGCAAAAGAATGGTCCTCCTGTGGGCTAGTGTCCGAGTGCCTGCTATTAGAAGTTCATCCCTTCTTCGTGAACATCTCTTGGAACCCAGGAGGGGAAACAAAAGGGGCAGGATGAGAAAGCTTCATTTCTAAAATCCAGGGACCAGGAGTCTGGCTCTGACTCTTTCCTGTTCTAGCTGTGTGACCTTGGGCAAGTCATTCAACCTTTCTGAGCTTCACCCTCCTCATGTGCAAAATGAGGATGTGGCTAGATAGGCACAGGCCCTCCTCCAGCTCTAAGACTATAACTTAATGTGAATGAGTTTCAGATCTTTTACTGAGATGGCCTGGGGGACACTGAGTACTAAGGAGAGGGAGAACAGATGTGCCTCCTCACTCATAGTAGGTGGTAAACCGATGGATGGATGGATGGATGGATGGATGGATGGATGGATGGATGGATGGATGGATGGATGGATGGGAGCCCTGTAAGGGAAGACAAGCTTTCTGCACTGCCGTCTGTGCCTTGAAGTTACAATTTCTTACCCATGACCTTCTCCCAGTAAAGAGAGGGAAGAAATAAGAATTCTCTTGGTGTTGACCTGTTTAATTTCTGTCTTTTATGCCTGAATCTGTTTTCCCTTGCAAACCTTCTGGGTCTAACACAGCCAGAGTATGTTTTGCTTTGAGAAGCAGGAGACCCTGGAGTATTTTTCTGGTACTGGGCTCCACTAGGAAAACACACGCTAATTAATTCCATCTCCTTTGCCTCAGTCTCCTCCTCACAGATACCAGAGGCACACACTCACACATGCTCACCTTTAACGTCGATTTGCTTCATTTCATATTCAGGGTTTCTTAACAAGTATGCAGAACGGGATGTGTGATTTGAGGGGAGGCACTGTGCCAGACCAAAAATAGCTTCCTCTTAAACAGGTGCAGAGGTGCTTGAGATTCCACAGTTATAATCCATTCTCTTGGGACGCGGTATGTTGAGGTTTAAATCCCAGCTCTTCCAGTTTTAACTGTGTACAGTCCTGGGTGAGTTATCTTTCTAAGCCTCGGCTTCTTCCTCTGTGTCGTGGGCACTGACCCAGTCTTGTGGGGCTAATGGGAGGATTATGCAGTGCCAAGCACACAGCAAATGCTGAGTCAATGAACTGATGGTTGGATTGAGCATTACCTTAAGTGCCTAGGATAACCTTGATATGAATTAATGGACTAAGTTTCCCTCTATAACAAATGGGTTTAAGGGCAGAAAGAGCCACTGGGAAAGGAAGGGGTTCAGGTGGACACTAGTGAAAGAAAGGATGAGGTCCTGGCAAGACATGGGGCCTTAAGCCCCTCATGGCACATCTTCTGGCTGATAGCATGTGTCCTGCTCTTCTCCCACCTACTTCAGGCTGGACTGCCACTCCTCCTGCTATGATGCCTGGGCAGATCCCGGACCCTTCTGTGACTGCAGGCTCTCTGCCAGGGCTCGGCCCCCTGACTGGACTCCCCAGCTCGGCCCTGACTGCAGAGGAGCTGAAATACGCCGACATCCGCAATATTGGGGCCATGATCGCCCCCTTGCACTTCCTGGAGGTGAAACTGGGCAAGAGGCCTCAACCGGTGAAAAGTGAGGTGAGTGAGCCTTGCTCTCCCAGGCAGTATCCAAGGGCAGGATGCCTGGGCTAGAGTCCCAGGGCTAGCCCTACACCCATGTGTGACCTCGGCATTGCTGTTCAGTGTGGGGCCTGAGGACCAGTAGCATCCGTGTCACCTGGTAGCTTGTTAAAAATGCAGAATCTCAGGCTTCACCCCAGACCTTCTGAAATAGAGTCTGCATTTTAATAAGTTCCCCTAGGGAATTCATGGACATGTTAAAATTTGGGCTAGGACAGGATGCTGAACCTGGCTCTGGTTCTTTAAGGGTCAAGGGAAGAGTGATTAATAACAATAATGAATAATACTATATTGGGCTGAGCCAGAGTGGCTCAGTTGGTTGAGTGTTGTCCTGTGCACTGAAAGGTTGCTGGTTCGATTCCCAGCCAGGGCACATACCTGGGTTGCAGGTTTGATTCCTAGTTGGGGAGTGTACAGAAAGCAACTGATCAATGTTTCTCTCTCTCTCTCTCTCTCTCCCCCTTCCTCTCTCTAAGCATGTCCTCGGGTGAGGATTAAAAAAAGTAATAATAAAAAAAATGTAATATCTTTTAAAAAAATAATAGCGATAATAATATATTGGCAATCTCTCTGGTGTGTTGGGAGGACCAGGGGAAATAATGGAACTGTGCACATGCTTTGAAAGTGTACAAAGGAATAACAATATTGGGTTATCTTTAAAAACGATCATTAGTCATGTCATTACTCTAACACCCTTGGCCCCAGGCTGCAGATGAATGTGGGAACTTGGAGGAACGAGCTGCCAGAGCTGGGCTTGGCCTCAGCCACCCATAATCGTCTGCCTTAGATGTTTGCAGGGGACCCACACATGGAGCACTCCCTCCTCAGTCCCTTGCAGCTGCAGCTCTTATGAGCCTCACTTATAGAAGAGCAGCTTTTCCCTGGGGACTGGTGAGAAGCAGAAGTCTCCCGCACTGGTGAGCATTAGTGCTGGGAACGCCCCCAGCCCACTTTCCCAGGGCTTGCAATTTGCTCAAAGGCCTGAGGTCCCCAGGAGGGCCGTTTCTTCAGAGGCCTGACAGAATAGCTGCCCACCTGGAAGGGAGGAGCCAGTGGCGGGAGGTGGAGAGGTAGCTGGGGCAGATGTGGGGGACAAGACGTGGGAAGCAGCTGAGTATCAGGTGCTTAGCAGCTCTGATGGAAAGGAGCATTCATAGGCAGAGGTGCCCCCGGATGGGGGCTCGTGCTTTAGGACAGAGCTCGGAGGGCTGGACATTCTGAAGAGAAGGGCTCTTGAGTGGAGAAGGGTGTCTGCGCTGGCAGGGAAGAGTTGGGTAAATTATGCAGCTACTGCTTGCCCTCGCTTTCCCCAGGAATACCGTAAAAACTGCAAAGGGCTGCTGGGGGCCTGGCCCGGGGTGGCAAACTGGCCGTTCGCATCCTGGATCTGGCTCTCAGATGTTTTGCTTGGCCTGCACAGTGTTTTAAAAGAAACTTGAACCAACACTTCACTTAAAAAGTTGGATTTTAATCTTTGATTTAAAAATTGGAAGATCTGGTCACACCGTGCCCTGTTCTGGCATGGCAACCGCTACACAGAATGCAGAGACCCCCTTCATTTCTTTCCTCTTTCCAATTTGCCACAGGCCCCCACACATCCCTGTTATTACTGATTTTTCTTACATTGTTGGTTTTGCTTTTGTTACCACCAGTTACCTTCATGTACCTTAACTGCTTGGTCCTTACTGTAGACATTTGTACTTGAGACACCTGGATTAGGTGCATTGTAGATGGCCACTAAAGACTGTTGATTTCAAGATGAGACTTGATGGTAATTACAGTCTTATGAATTGATTTTGTAGATCAATGTGCTGTTGATAGCACTTCCTGGCTTGTTTAGAATTCTGTTTTCTTTTTGGAGGGCCCTTGCCTTTGGTCCTTTGCTATTTCAAAGCCCATATCTTGAAAGCAAATGTTTCTTGGCTCTTCCACAGTATAATTGCCCGTTAAAACCAGAACCTGAGCAGTGTCATTGGCTGCTGAGGCTTCAGTGTTGGTGAAAAGCCTTAGTCAGGAGCTGGTCCACCAAAGATTTGCCTGGCAGGTGGAGTTACCACCTCTCCCCTCCGCAAAAGGTGCTGGAGGAGCCTTCTTTTGGGGGTGGGGGGGGAGGCCTTTATTTGGGTTGGGTATTTTTACATTTCACAGCCTCCCCCAAATCAGCAGCATATGCCCTGTACCTGACAGTGACATGCTGTCTTCACAGGCGCCCACAAACATGCCATCCGGGCTGTGAAGATAACCAGCCGTTGCTGGGGCGTATTTGCATGTCTTCTCCCTCCCATCAGGCTGTAGCATCATGGGGGCGAAGGAGACTGTGCTGGCATGAACTTAGGTCAGCCCTGCCCTGGGAACTGACCTCCAGTGCTTCCTAGGTCAGACTGTAGGTGGGTGGGTGGTTTAGTTGGGGGGCTCATTCTTAGAGCAACTGAAAAATAAAGCAGGTAGGGAGAGAAACTTGTCGCTGCAGAACCTTATGTCCCAAAGATTTATTTGCATATGGCAAACTGCCTTTGGTGGATTTTCACATCGGCATTTTAGATCAGTAAAGTTCCTTGAATTATAAAAGACCCTAGGTCACACTTGTTAAGCATTGAATATGTACCAGGCCCTGTGCTAAGTGTTTAACATGCCTGATCTCATTTATTCCTTACCTGATCCTGGCGACTGGGTTTTTCCCATGTTAGGGAAGAGGAATCCTCAGTCCAGGAAGGAGGAGGTCAAGTCACTCAGGCTCACAGCACTGGAAGGTGGCAGAGTTGGAGCCTGGGGTGATGACAAGGCTGCTGCTGAAATTGCCATGTCTCAGTTGTACTGAGCCAAGCACCAGGCACCATACTGGACACACTTTGTGAAATATCTCATTGAACTTGCACAAGAACCCTTGGGAATAATTATTGTTACTATTGTTATTGTTATGCCCACATGATGGATGAGGTTAACAAGGCTTGGAGAGGACCAAGGTCATGCAGCTGGGACGCTAACGTTAGAGCCAAAGCTTTATTCAACCTTATGCTGTGGCTGCCTCTTTATCACGCTGAGGAAGGGGACGGGGTGGAATGAACTCGGCCCCAGAACATTGGATCATTTTGATGACATGGCCCGATTAGCACTGAGCTTACAGTTCTGTGGCCGTATGGTCTCCCAGGCCTGGAGAGAGTGGGCTGAGCTGCTGTGCAGGCAGCCCTGTCCGAGCAGGCTCTTGGACTGTCCACCTTGCACAGGCCTGTGGTCTTTTAGGCCATGTGCAAATATGTGAAGCAATCTGGTAAAAGAAAACTGGAGGAATTAAGTTAAATGATAGGTGCTTTGTGTTGATGTTGTTATTATGTGGTTGACACATAATGCTAAACTGTTTTGGTGCCAACTGCTTGCCTGCAGTCCAGTTGTCCAACAGATATTTGCTAAGCACCTCCTATGTGCCAGATACTGGGAACTGAACCATTAACAAAATAGACAAGCTCCCCCCACCCTTTCTCTTGGAATTGTATATTGCAGTGGAGGCATCCAGAAATAAAAATAAGCAAATTAATATGCAATATAAAAGGTCAGGTAGTAGTCAGTATTGTGAAGAAAAATTAAGCAGACCAAGTGGATGGTGAGTGGTCAGACTGCTGATTTTGATGGCTGGCTAGGACCTGGGGATGTCATGGGTTATGGGCTTTTTAGAGCCCATGCTTCTTTCTTGCCTTCTTTCCTTTCCAATAGTCCTTCTGAAGACACCTTTGCTCTCTGGCTTTCTCTCGAGCTTTTCTTCCTACACTTTTTATTCTGTAGCCTATTCCAGCTGGATTCCTCAACCAGCCCCTATTGGCCTGAGGATTTTGGTCCTTCCTGGGTCATCTATGAGTGAGTGGGCTGCTGTGGCTGCAGGGGCCACACTCTGCCTCTGGGCCTGGAATGCATTTTCAGTGTGTCTGGGGGCGGGGGGAGGAAGGTCAGAAGCTCCATGCTTACACACACGCATATAAACCAGGCACTTACTTAACCACCTTTAGGGACCCCTCACCCTCTATGTCCCTGCACGGCTCTACAGGGGACTCAAGTTCAAGGGAAGTTGGACTAGATGACCTTTTAGGAAAGAGGCTGCAAACTGTCATTCCATGGGCAAGAGTCAGCCTACAGATGAATCTTTTCTGGCCCTCAAAGTGTTTTTTTTTCTTCCTTTTTTCGTTTTTTTTTTTTCAAATTGAATGGAGTTGCTATATTTAAAAGCCAGGAAATGTGAACTTTCTGGCTTCTTTTTAAAAACCAGAATATCTGGCCACTCTAGGCCCACACCCTTATATGTAATGAAAGCTACAGCTGAGTAGCAGATGCTCACTGTATTAGCATGCAACCTTTAGTTTACCACAGGCCCCACTACTCCCTGTTGCCTTATACACAGCCTACTTCACACCGTGTCACCAGCCTGCTTTCGAGTTTGTGTCCTGTATTTAGGTCCCAAGAACAGGGACTGGATGTTACATTTCTTTTTACTTCCACCAACCTGTGCACAGTGCCTTGCATAGATTGTATGTTTGGTATATGCTTGTTGTTTTCAACATTAATCACCCATGTCAGCTTTGTAAGTTACCTAAACTTTCTCTACCATGATTTCTGTATCTCTCCATTCTTACCTCCAAGCATTGTCTGTTTGTTTTTCTGTTTCTGAACTTCAGTGACTTCAGGCAGGAAAGAAGAATACAATGAAAATCAGGCCAACCATTCCCACACTTGGCCGATCCATCAAAACAGCTTGGGAAACTTCTTAAAAATACAGATTTCCAGACCCTGCCCGGGCCCATGGACTCAGAATGTCTGAGGCAGAGCCCAGGGAACCTGTATGTGTAGTAGGCTCAGGGATGACCTTGTTTATTACCTGTCTCCTCAGGCTCTTCTAATCCATGTCAGGGAGCATTCCGAGGGCTTCTCCTTGAGGAGTCTGTGTGGGCATTCCACCATGGACGGCTTTTCTAGCACCTATTCCCCGCGGGGACTGGATCCAGGTCCTCGCCATCTTCAGAGCATGAGGCTGAGACTTACCTGTTTATGGATTTTGATCTGGTTATTTTCCAACTCCTCCAGGAACCCTGAAGGACATTTAGAAAGTTTCCCCCTTTGAATGAAATGTGAATTTGAATCTGTGGACTCTAGGGTGGCCTTGGAAGGTGGGCTCACTCTCAGCCACAGGTGGTTTGTTCCACAAAAAAGACCAAATGTTCACCAAGTTTAGCCTGAGCATAAAAAATTGCCCCCAGGCAGCTGATGTGCTGGGTAAATGTTGGTGTAAGAATGCTTGTGTTTTTAGTGATTTAAAACACAAAGGCAGCCCACTGACATTTTTTAGCAAGCCTTGCATGATTGGTTTTTAATTTGTGGCTCTTTGGAGTAGCATTGGCCTTCTTCCCCCTGACTCAGACGCTTTTTCTGTCTCATACTTGTTTGGCAGAGAGATCCAATCTGTCCCTTTCTTGGAACAGAATCTCCTGACTCGTCTTTGAAATCCTGAATTTCCACTTTAATTCTGTCACTTTGTTAGCACATTTAAAAAAGCTGTTAGCTTTTCTTCCCTCTTTGATAGTTGAATTTGAGGGAGAGTGAGTGATAGCTCAGAGCAGCTATGACTGGTTAACATTGCCCTCTGTGGTATTGAGTCTGATTTGATACCATACCCAGAGCATTTACGGGGCCTCTGAAGCTCTTATTTAACATCAGAGGTTGGGCATACCTGCTGTCATCCTAACACGGGTCACCTTGGAGAGGTGATGGTGGGGATATGGCTGGACATGCATGTTCTTAGCAGAAATCGAATACCTCTGAAAAGTTCAGGAAGTCCCTGCAGCCTTCTTAGATTATCTGTCTTAAGATGGGAATAATATTAGTACCTACCTCTCTCAGCGTGCTTGTCACTATCAAATGAACTCATGCAGGTAAAGGGCTTCGCATAATGCCCGGCACTCACTGAGATGCACAAAAGTTTAAGATCTGATTATAATCATGATTGACTTTTCAGACGTGTCAGTTACGCAAATTAGTTTTATAATTTATTCAAAACGGTTACTTGGGCTTTCATTTCCTTGAGGGCGTTTTGTCCTTGGAGGTGGTGAGTGCCCTGAGTGTTTGTAGGGGCCCAGGTGTCATGGGAGCAGGACACCATTCTGGTTTCCTAACCAGAGGGGCTGATTTGGGGGCCTGTGAAGAGCTCTGGGCTTGGTTGCAGCTTCTGGGTTCAAAGTCTGGCTCCTTTTGCTCACTCCTTGTGTGACCTTGGAAAAGTCAGCTGTTACTAAGCATCTGTTTTTCCATCTATAACAGGAGGAAACGAAATCTCATAGAGTTTCATGGTGAAGATTAAGTGAGGTACTGTGTGTAAAGATGACCTTGATTACAGCGCGTGTGTGTAAATTACTTAATTAAGACTGAGTCCGTTTGCAGTGAATGACACTACAAATTCTGACAGCATTGGCCTTTCCAGTGTGTTGTACCTGTGACCTGGGTTTCAGGAAAGCGAGCAGACTTTCCTGTTTCTGGTTGTTTATGCAGTTTAGATACAGCCCGAGTTGTTGTTTCCATCACAAACTGTAAATGAGAAGGCCCTTCAATCCTCTGGTTTTCCCTAAGCTGCCTTGTGTGACCCCTTATCTTGTTTCCCATGGTGCTAAGGTCACTGCTGGATTTCCATGACCCATCAATTTTTTAACAGCCCTGCAAATTGGCCTTTCCTGTCAATGCTGGTCATCTTACTTTGGCATCCCCAGATTCACTGTCAGCATGGACTTAGAGTTGGGAAACTGAGTCCTCTCACAGGTGACCTCCTCTGGCTGAACAACTCTGGAGTCAGCCAAGTCTCTTTCCCCTCTTCTGTGCCCAAAAGACATAGGACAACTTGGCCTAAGGATCAAGCTTAGTGATTACGGAGGACACGTGGGCAGATTCGGGGAGGCTGCAGAGGTGCTGGGAGTGAGGTCAGGGGCCTCCTCTGGGTTTAGCGACCCCTTGAGGCTGCTCACATCCTGCCCTACCCTGGGACTCATTGACTGCTCTGGTCTGTGGCTGGGTTCCCTTTACTAGGAATAGTGCATGTGCATGTTCTGGGTGACAAGCTCCTCCAGGGTTTGCCTCCATAGCCCTTCCCCATTTCCTCTCACAACCACCACCAATAACCAACCTTGGCTCTTTGGAAGCAATGCAGCAGTGCAGGACTGCTGCATTGGAACAGTTTAGCTCTGGAGAGGTTACAAGATGTTTGAGCTTCAGTTTTCTCCGTTATAAAACTGGGAAGGAGAGATAGACCCCTATCTGACAACACACACAAATTAACCCAAAATGGATCAAAGACCTGATGTAAAAGCTAAAACTGCAAAACTCTTAGAAGAAAACAGCAATAAATCTTTGTGACCTTGGATTAGATATGACACCAAAAACACAAGCAACAAAATAAAAAATAGATAAATTGGACATCATCATAATTAAAAACTCTGTGCTTTAAAGGACACGAAGTAGCCCTGGCCAGTGTGGCTCCGTTGGATGGAGCATCTTCCCATACACCGGAAGGTAGCAGGTTTGAATCCTGATCTGGGCACATGTGGGATATGTTTCTCTCTCACAGTGATATTTCTCTCTCCTTCCCCCACTTCCTCTCTAAAATCAATTTAAAAAATCAAAATAAAAAAATAAAGGACACAAAGTAAAAAGTCCACAGAATGAGAGAACATTTTTGAAAATTATAGATCTGATAAGAACTTATATCTAGAATATGTAGAGAACTATTACAACTCAATAACAAAAAGACAAATAATCCAATTTAAAGATGGGCAAAGTATTTGAATGCACATTTCTCCAAAGAAGATACGTGAATGTCTAATAAACACCCAAAGAGATGCTCAACATTAGCTATCAAAGAAATACAAATCAAAACCACAAGGAGATACCACTTCACACCCACAAGGATGGCTATAATAAAAAAAGACAGATAACCACAAGTGTTGGTGAGGATGGGGAGAAGTGGTAATCCTCAGAAACTGCTGGCAGGAGTGTAGAACTGTGCAACCACTTTGGGAAATGGTCTGGCAGCTCCTCAAAAGGCTAAACATAAACCCACACTATATGACAGCAGTTTCACTCCTTAGGTATACAGCGAATAGAAAGGAGAGCATGCTCACACAAAAACTTGTACATGAATGTCCACAGCTGTGTTACTCATAATATCTCAACAACCCAAATGTCCATCGAATGACGGATGGATAGATAAAATATGACATATCCATACAATGGGATATTATTTGATCATAAAAAGGAATAAAGCACCGATCCATGCTGCAACATGCATGAACCTTGAAAACATTATGTTAAGTGAAAGAAGCCAGTCACAAAGGAACATGTATTGTAGGGTTCCATTGAATTGAAATGTCCAGAATAGGCAAATCCATAGAGACAGAAAAGAAAACCACTTCCATGGTGTCTAGGGCTGGGGGAGATGGGAGATGTTATGTGTGTGTGGAGGGTGACAGCTAAGAGGTATGGGGTGTCTTTTGGAGGTGATGGAAATATTCTAAAAATGATTGTGGTGATAGTTGCAACTTTGTGAATGTACTACAAGCTGTTGAACTTGCTGTTGAACAAGCTGTTGTACTACAAGCTGTTGCCCACTTGGAGTGGGCAAATTGTATGGTATGTGGTATCTCAATAAAGCTATTTTAAAAACTGGGAAGCAGGGTATCTACCTCAGAGGTGTGGGGAGGATTAACGGGGATAATGTACGTAAATCACCCAGTGCCTGTCGGTGCTCCAGAATTAGTAGCTGTGGTTAGTAGACCCCTTTCCAGCCAGCAGCAGGGGGAAGGTCAGGATCTGGTTAGGGCCATTTCCTCCTCTTTCATGTTTATTGCTAGTGGCCATCTAGAAGCAATGAGAGCAATTGGGCAGGATTTTGTATGGAACTCAGGAGGAAATGTGGAGTAATCCTGGCTACTCATTAGAGTCTCCTGGAGAGTGTTTGAAAAAATACTGACCCGTACCCCAGAGATTCTAATTCACTTGCCTGGGTGGGGCTGGCAGGTGGGTCTAGCCTGTAGCCGTTGGTGGAAACCCCTGGTATAGTGTAAACCGGCCCAGGCCTTTGAAAGAATGAGGGTAGCTGCGTTCAGGACAGAAGGCTCACTTGAGCCGCGCACTTTATGGTTTGCAAATTGCTTTTGTAGACATTATCTCCTTTAATCTGTTCAATAACCCCATGAAGTAGGTGTTGTTAGTATTATTAGTTGTTAGGGAATCAAGGCTCAGCGAGATTAAGTAACTTGCTAGGGTCTCATTTTTAAAGCATCGTTTTATCTATTTGTTTTTTTAAGAAAGCAAGATCCACACACATGCTCGGACCTATTAGCTATCAAACCTAACACCTTGGGGAGACCACCAAGGTGACCTCTCGTGCCAGGCTAATCTATTTTGCTTCAGAACAAAGCTCTTCCTGCTACTTTTCTATAACTGATGAGCATCCTGAGTGGAAGGCAAGGTGATAAAACATTATTTACACATACAGTCATGCGATGCTTAATGAATGACAGGGATGCATCTGAGAAATGTGTCAGGCCATTTCGTCATTGTGGGAACATCGTGCACATACACAAACCTGAATGGGACAGACCACTACACACCTAGGCTATGTGGTATAGCTATTGTGTCCGGGCTAGAAGCCTGTACAGCATGTTTCTGTAGAAAACAACGTAAAATTAGTTCAAACACGGAAGAAAATGATGTAATCAAGACATGCAGTAAATGTGAGATGTATGAGGCTGCTGTTGGCATAACATGACACACTGTTTTATAGCAGACTTTTTTTTTAATATCTCTTTATTGATTTCAGAGAGAGGAAGGGAGAGAGAGAGAGAGAGAGAAACATCAACGATGACAGAATTGTCATTGATCGGCTGCCCCCAGCATGCCCCTGACTGGGGATTGAGCCTGCAACCCAGGCTTGTGCCCTGACTGGGAATCGAACCATGACATCCTGGATTCTAGGTTGATGCTGAACCGCTCAGCCATGCCCGGCTAAGCAGCAAACTTCTTTTTATAAGTAGAAAGAGTGAACACTAAAATAATGATAAAAAGTATAATAAATGCATGCACCAGTAACATAGTTATTTATTACCGTTATCAAGTATTACCTACTGCACATAATTGTGCTATATATTTTTAAAATAATTCTTCAAAATGTCCATACTACCCTAAGCAATCGATATATATATTTTTTATTATTATTATTGATTTCAGAGAGAGGAAGGGAGAGGGAGAGAGAGAGAGAGAGAAACATCAATGATGAGAATCACTGATCGGCTGCCTCCTGCACGCCCCCTACTGGGGATCGAGCCCGCAACCTGGGCATGGGCCCTGACCCAGAATTGAACCATGATCTCCAGGTTCATAAGTCGATGCTCAACCACTGAGTCACGCCCACTGGTCTGTGCCATATCTTATATAACTGGCAGCACAGTAGGTTTGTTTACACCAGTATCACCTCAAACACCTGAGTAATGCATTGTGCTAAGTTGATATGACGGCTGTGACGTCACTAGGCAATTGGAATTTTTCAGCTCCAATATAATCTTCTGGGACCACTGTCACAGATGAGGTTCATCTTTGGCCAGAACATGCAACGCATGACTCTGTGTGTGTGTGTGTGTGTGTGTGTGCGCGTGCGCGTGTGCGTGAGCATGCATATATACACACAGATATATGTGTATATATATTCACACACTGTAACTACTGATCTGTGTGTTTAAGGAAAGCATAAGACAGGAGTAATTTGGAGCCTGACACTGTCAGAAACCTGTAACCATCCCTCATAACCTCTGAGTTAAAGGTTTTGCGTCAACCACAACTCATTGTATTATTCTTAATGGAGGACTATAAGTATATAATACAACTGTGAGCCCCTTAATAAAATATGGCCCTTATCTATTTAATATATATGGTATCATTTCAATAAGAGCCTTCTGCTGAAACCAATCTGAAATCCACTGATTTACATCAGCGCTACTCAGAGTGGGGTCCTTAGAGCAGGAGCACCAGCATCTGGGAGCATGTCAGAAGTGCAGATCCTTGGGCCTCACCCTAAACCACTGCAGCAGACTCTCTAGGGGGTGGTGCCCAGAAATCTGTGATGTGACAAGTCCTCCCAGGAATGCTGAAACTCTGCATTTAGATGACCTGCACGTCTCAGCTCTGACTGGCAATGATTGTCCCTGAGAATGGCTGCAAGGGTTCAACACCACATTTTTCTCCAAACCTACCTCACGCTTCCTGGAGGGACCCACAGACCGTCAGATTCTCGTTAACGTGTGTGGTACCTGAATCTCTGTAAGGCAAGGTTGCCCTGAGTCAGCAAACACTGTAGCATTTCCAAACCAGTTATTTCCAGGTCTTGAGATCCTCCCCGCTGCCAGCATTCACACCCTAAGGGACTTCCTAATTAATTAAGCTACCGAGTTTATCAGTAGGCTGGCTTCTTTTTTGTTTTAGAAGGAAGAAGCAGACAGACTGTTCTGATGCCAAAGGAGCTCCCATTTGCTGTCTGGCAGGGAGTTCTTAGCAGCTCTGGTCTAAGAACTGCAGGGGGGTGTGGGGGGGTGGGAGTGGGGGGGGATTTCTGCTCTGTTCCTCCCGCTCCTCCCCCATCTGCCTGGATGCTCTGAAGCCCTCCCATCTCTGAACTTTATTTGCATCCATTTCATTACATATATCACTCATGGTGAAATCATTTTTCCATCCTCGAAGCCAGGTATCCCTGGCTGTTAATTTGTCTGGCCACGTCACCTGGGTGGGATTTTTTATTAGTTCAGTACCTGCAAAGTAGAGGTCGCCGTTCTGCTCAGCGGTTTGTGTTATCTGTGCCTGGTGCCTGAAAGAAATTGGCTGAAATCCGCGTTTTAGCAGCACAGCCTGCAAACAGATTAAATGGCACTGCATTGGTGGAGATAATTAAGCTAAGACCTTGGTTTTCACCTTCATGATGAAAGACAAATGACTTCCAAGGCTTTAATAGGATGGTAGGACCTGAAATATTCTTCTCCTTCAGCCAACTCAGGACTTTCAGAACATCCCTGTTCATAGATAGTCTTTGCAACAGCTGCATTTTCACTTAATTATAGACAGTCATTGTGCAGGAGCTCTTGTCTCTGTGTTGGGGGTGGTTGTTTTTTGCCCATTGTAATCAAGGCATATTACACCGCTTGTTTGTGTTATTGTTAAAGACTCAGTTTCGGCTGTCTTATTAACTCTTTATGAGAAGAAAACGGGTTTTTCCTTGAAGCCAGATATAGCGTGCTTTGTACCAATCTTTGGGAGGTGGGAGAGTCTTGTCAGGGCCACTGTTTCTCTTCTTTTTTCATCTTTAGAAGTGATTGTCAATTTGGCAAGAAAATCGAGTGATTGCCTAGTGGGAAACCAAACCTCAATTAAATCATAAGTACAAAATAGGCCTGAAATAGACATATTTCAATAAAAAGGAGCCATCATTCTTTAAATAACTCTTCTCCAGCAAAAGAACTTCCAGTCAATCATGGTCCCTTTTCTCTTCAATGTTAGGTTTTCTGCCGGCACCAGGGTGATGTTTCCTCGTTTCCGCCTCTCCCTCACCTTAGTAGTAACAGTGTTTGCTCTGTCCTTAGCAGGACCATTGCAAAAGCGTGTCACCCTGCCCAGCCGGCTTTTTCGGGCTTTGTTCCAAACACAATGCTGTCTTTTCTCAGCAGTGGAAGCGAGCTGTTCTCCAGTGTTTTCTGAGAGAATGGCCTTTCCCTGTTCTGTTCATATAAACCAGCCCCGTCCCCCTGCTGCCTGTTGTTTTATGGGTTCTCTTAGTCCCGGAGAAGATTTCTACTGAGGGGGCGGGGTTGGGAGGACCAAGGTCAATGCTTTATCCTGCTGAGATGTGAGCAGACAGAGAAGCCTTTCAGATGGATCCCCCTGTGGGCTCTGATGCCCAACAATGCCAGCAGAGTCAGGCTTTCAGTAAAGAAGGCATTCCCTGCCTCTTTCCAGAAAGTGGTATGTTCTGGTTGGTACTGTCCCTGTCTGACCCAGGGACCTGGGCAGACTCACTCCCTTTCTCTGAACTCGAGTTCCCTGACCTGCAGGTGCATCAGGGACCTAGGATCTCCAGGTCTCCTCAGTTCCAGAACCTCAGGATGGAGCTTAGCTGACAGTCCCTCTGCTCCCTGCCATTTCCTGCAGATGCCAAGTGCACTGAGCAGTTGCTTATCCACCTGCACCCCTAGCCAGGGGAGTGGAGTGAATCATCTTGGCAGGTGGAGCCCTTGCCGCTGCCAGCTCTTGTTTGCAGCCTTCACCTGGTGGGTGGCTCGGCTGGTTTGATTCTTTGAGTGAGCATGGCGTCCAGTGTGTGGGTTGGTTTGTAGGTGACTGTTTGATTATAGCCTGGCATTGGGGGAGTTGGAGTAAAGTGGAAGGAGCACCAGACTGGGAGGCAGGAGTCCTGGGTTTTGCCCAGGTCACAGATTCTGTGGGTCAGGCCTCCCTTTAACAAACATTTATTGAGCACTACTGATGGCCACAAACTCAGCAAGGTTCTGAGCATACAAAAAGTAACAAGACATAGACTTTATCCTCATGGAACTCCCAGATTAGTGGGGGAGGCGGGAATTGAGTCTAGAATACAGCACAGTAGGGGCCAGGATAAACTCAGAGTTCTGTGGGAGTCCAGAGCAGAGGGACCTCCCCAGCCTGGAAGGGATAAACATCAAGGAGGACTTCCTGTAGGTGGTGATGCTTGAGCTGAATGTACAGGCTTAGAGTAAGTCATGGGGACAGCAGGGGCAAAGGCATGAAGCTAGGGGAGTGTAGGGTATACAGAGGCTTAGCATTGCAGGAACATGGAATGTAGGGTAGGGATAGACAGGAGGTGAGACCATAGTAGGTGGGGACAAGTCACGAGGATACATAGCATTGCTTGACACATTAAGGAGCTTGGGCTTGAGGATAATGACCTCCCCCTCCCCCCCATACACACACACACACACACACACACACACACATGAAAGGCCAATAAGTGGATCAGATTTGCATTTTAGAAAGATCCTTTGATGCCTGCAATGAAGGGTGGTCATGCCAGGTCAGGAGGTTACCCAGGAGGTGGTCCAGGAAAGAGAAGAGGCCTGGAAGGTAGCAATGGGGATGGAGAGCGGGGAGCAAATCTGAGGAAGATTTAGGATACAGGATTGGATGGCCCTGTATGGTCAGAATTAGAATAAGGAGAGGGACAGGTGAGATGTAGGCCCTGAGTTTCTAACCCCAGTGAATGGGTGGGCGGCAGTGCCCACTGGGGTAAAGAACAGAGGTGAAGTCTCCGATTGAAGACCCAGACTTTGAGGGGCTGAGGGACATCCAGGTTGGACGTCCAACTACCAGTTGGATGTTTGGGTATGAAAATAAAGTTTGGATGGCCTTAGTGTGTAGGTGGCGGTTGAAACCACATGAAAACAATGATCCATGGGTGGTGCGTGAGGGAAGCAGCAGGCCAGGGAGAGGACTCTGGAACACAGTGGCCTGCAAGGGATGAGCAAAGGATCCCAGGCAAGAGACAGAAAGGAGAGGTCAGGGAGATGGGGAAATTGCAGAAAGAGGGAGTGATGCCCAGTCAGGCAGAGCCAGGAGGCCCAGGGGGTCTGACCAGGGGGTCCTTTGGACTTGGTCATGAGGAATCAGGTCCTGTCCTCAAGCGTGAGCCTTGGAGCAATCCCCTTCCTTTCGTGGACCTCAGTTTCCTCATCTGTAAAATCTAGAGGTTGGCCTGGGCGCTTGTCAAGAGCCTCTTTCTGGCTCCGAATTGACTATTTCTGAAACTTCTTAAAAGGGAGCACATGTTGCCAAGCCAGCACTACCCCTGAAAAGTGAATGAGTAAAACCCAGGGACATCAGGGCCAGGTGGGACTTGGGGAGATTTTAGTCCAGCCCACTGATTGGAAGGAAGCGTGATGGAATAGAATGGAATCCCTGTCTGTTCCCAGCTGGGTGACCTAGGGCAGAAACTTCACCTTGGGGATGGAGAGTAAAATGAGGCCCACATTACCCACCTTGCAGAGGTGTTTGAAGGTTAGTGAGAAGTAGGAGCTATTGTGTTTGTTAAGGACAAGACCCAGGACAGGAGAGGTGAATTGACTGGCCCAAGGTCACGAGGAATATAGGGCACTGTGGTGGCTAGAACCAGGTGTCTGATGACCAACTCCTGTGGGGTCGCTTGCCAGGGGTCATAAATTTGCAGCCCACAGCCAGTGCAGCCCACAGATGTGTTTTGTTTGGCTCACCCAGTGTTCTTTTCAAAACAGAATTCGTTGCCAACATTAAAAATTGGGAGATTTTACTTAAAAATTCGCATTTTCAGCTAGTCTTGGAAACTTGGAAGATTTGGCAACACTGAGCATGCATTGCCCTGGGGCTAGTTGGGGTGCCTCTCTGTGGGCCATGGCCCCATCTAGTCCTCTCTCACCGATGGTTACTGACTTGGACCCTGGAGGTGACTTGCGTTTGCAACTGAAGCCTTAGACTGACCACATTTGTCTTGAATTTGCCCTTATGGCCTTGTCCTTGTTCACAGGAACTGTCCAATATTTCACAGCTGAGGTCCAGACCTTGGCTATTTGGAGGGCAAGGGCCTGGCTAGAGAAGATGGGAGAGAGTGAAGGGCAGAGTTTCCAACAGCTTAGCCCCAGGGGAGATGCTGATTAGGAGGGCCTGGCCCCTATGGGTTCAGGGGGTCAGCAAGGGTATTGGACGAGGGCTCCTTCCTCCTACAGGAGTGGGAG
The DNA here is from genome assembly GCF_054644295.1 of Miniopterus natalensis. Classification (NCBI taxonomy): domain Eukaryota; kingdom Metazoa; phylum Chordata; class Mammalia; order Chiroptera; family Miniopteridae; genus Miniopterus; species Miniopterus natalensis. The sequence continues at coordinate 20,085,870 of NC_142081.1, read as the reverse complement.
GAGGCCGAGGGATTCATGGGCTCCAGCTGGCTGGCCTCCCCGGTGAGGTCCTATCCCTGGACTGCCCAACTTTTTGTTGGTAGAAGGGGGTGCAGGGAGTGGGGAGGGACTGCTCAGAGCAGCCTGTTTATATGGGGGAATGTCTGGTATGTTTGGTATTTGGGTGTTTACTTCCCAGGGTGCTCATGGGTCCCTAGTGTTGAAATCTGTCTCCTTCATTCAGAGGGGCGGACCCTGTGGGCCTAGCCGGGGCTGGATTTGGAGGCCATGGAGCTGTTACTCCAGGTCTGCTCTCTGACAGCTCGATGCCACGAAGCACCCCCACCTGCTTCCCCTCGCTCAGGTGTTCTTTTATGCCAGAATCGGCCCATGGGTGCTGGAGGCTGGTGCACCCCAGGCAGCACTACTTCTGTCTCCATGCTTCACCTGGGAAGGCAGCAGGGAAGCTGGCATTTACTAAACCCTTCCTGTGTCCCAGGCTCTGGGTTGGGACTTAGTTCTTATTACAAACCTGTGCAGCAGGGCTCAGTGTCACCCTCATAGAAATCAAGTGACTTGCCCAGGAGCACACAGCCAGTCTGAAGCAGAGCTGCCAGGGGATCCAGGCCTCTTAGACCATAAAGCCCATGCTGCCAACCCTGAAGCCGTGAGCCTCAGATGAGCCTGGTCTCTCTGTGCATGCTACAGTTTCAGCCTGAGAGAAGCCTTCCAGACCTTCCGCTGCTCTGATTAGTGCTGGGGATTTGATTCCCCCTCCACTATTTCTGCTTGTCACCTGCTTTATTGCTCTTTTCTCTATTGCTTTGTCCATATGACAGTTTCTGTATTTTCAGTGCCTCAGGTTAAAAAGTATCATTGCTTTTTCTCATCTTATCCATTTGTGGGTCCCACAAGATACATTTTTAAAAAGGCTTATGAAATGTCAGAATTCACAATCACATCTAAGCAACTTTTGCCACCATATGAAAGTCACATGGCCTACAGACGGGCCTGAGAAACAGGGCCGCTGGTGAGGATGAGGCAGGAGCAGAGTGGAGCAGGTAAGCCCCCTCCTTAAAACCGGGCAGCTTCAATGCTACACATTCACTGTTAATTGTGCAGTATATAGTTTTTATTTTAAAAGACCCACATAGGGAAAAACAAAATGGTCATCACCCTCAGAATACAGTCCTATCACTAGGATAGAGCTGAAAGGGTGAGGGGCCTGTTACCATGTGTGGGGGGCTCAGACCACCTGCCCTTCGAGGAGCAGGAGGCACTCAGGCCTTGGGGCCCAGCGGCTGTCACTGACCTTCTAGGCAGCGTTGAGGTCTTTAGTTTCCTCATCTGAAAAAGTGGGGAGGAGAAGACTATCCTGGGTAGTTTACTGAGGCCGTTTAGCCCACTGGACTCCAAATCCAGGTATTTGACTCCCACTGAGGTGCCCTGCCTCCACTTGCTCAAGGCCCTTCTGCACCTGGCTGCCACTTTCCCAGCTGGTCTAGAAGCATGACTCCTGGGGAGCAGGGATTCTCCCCTGGACCACTGGGGACCACCTTCTACTCATTTTCACCAGGTACCACCTGACTTCACAAGGGTGGGACCCTGGAGTCCTGGCAAGAGGCAGAAACCTTCTCAAACTCCCTCCAGGCAGAGGAGTTTTCCGGATAGATTCCAGTAGGGGTGTGCACCCTGGACCCCAAGGACAGGGAGCATAGTCAGGCCTCTCCGGGGTGGAATCAGGAGGACTAGGATAGTTCTTCCTCTGTGCGTCTGTCTGTCCACTTAGTGTGTCTATACCACTGGCCTCTGTCCATGTCTCTGTGTGTGTCGCTGGGGCTCTGCCCTTGTCTCTTTCTCTCTTTGTTCTCTATGTTTCTCTCTTTCCTCTTGGTCTCAGGTTCACCTTTCCCAGTCTGGAGCTTTTGTGAGGCAAGCAAGATGCCAGGGCAGGACATTCAAGGAGGCACTCACTCACTCTTGGCTGCTGACCCTGCCCTTGCACGAGCCCCAGAGGCAGCGCCTCCTTAAATGTGCGTAGCAGGCACCTTCCTTGCCTCACCCTGGTTCAGGTCTTGTTTTTCTCTCTGTCACCTGTTCTCTTTCTTTGCCTCCCTGACTCCCTCCTATAGCTGGGTATGTGTATCTCTCTTGTCACATGGTCTCTGGTCTCTGCTCATCCCCAGCAACTTGATCTTTTTGCTCCTCTGGGCACGTGGCTGAGGTTGGTTGCTCCCAGTCCAGCAGTCCAGTTTTAAATTTCCAGGAGGTAAATACAGCCCCACTCGGGTCAGCCACTCACACCTTGCCCAATCAGCTGTGGCCAGGGGCCTCCCAGCCCTCAGCCGGGGCTTGAGAACAGGATTCCTGAGGTGGGACAGCTCAGCAGCAGGGCCCTCTTGGCACGGGTCCCCAAGTCCCTTCAATATGAAGTACGGCCCAGGGGTACCATCAGTGCTGAACATGGACAGCTTTGCCCCAGGCCTTCCTGGGAATTTGGGAAAAACAGAGCCAGAACTGTTTGAGAACAGAAAAAGTATGCTCCCTTCCATCTCCTAACCCCCATCTCTTGGTTCTTTAAATGTATTGAGTGTCAAGTTGCCTCCTCCTCAGACAGCCTGGTTCTTCCAGCTGTATCTGCAGGAAAAACGGTCATGTCCCATTCTGGGTTCCAGTTTTAGATGCCTGGACTGTGTGTGATGAAAACAGTCTCCGCTCTCTCTCACCCACTCGCCTCCAAATGCTTTAATCCAGGAGCGTCCAGGAGGAGGGGCAGCAGCTTGGACTCTGGGGATAAAAGAAGACTTAGAGGAAGGGGGGGTCTCCAAATGGGCCCAGTTTGGGGGTGGTCCAGGCCACGCAGGCCCAAGCAAAAGGAGCCAGAGTTAGCCCATGGGGGTGGAGAAGGCTGAGGGGCACTGCCCAAGCCCATATTTCTGGCAGGGCCTCAGCAGCTGTTTTCTCCATGTCCTCTGGGTGGCTCTTAAATAGCAGCAGGAGGTTTTGGGGGGAGATGCAGCACAGTGTCAATGGGGAAGGTGTGGCGATGGGGCCTTAGGGCCATTTCTTGCCTTATTGGGAGATGTCAGCCAGGGCGGAGCAGGATGTAGGAAAGGCCTGGGGACAGGCTGGGAAGCTGGTGGAGGCTGTGGAACTGGAGGCTTTAGGCTTCAGTGCACAGTCTGGTTGCTTTCAGGGCCTGCTCAGGATTCGTGCAGACCTGCCGCAGCCGTCAGTGTGCTTCTGAGGAGACAGGCCCCAATCCCCAAGCTTTGCTTGCCTCCTGCAGACAGACAGAGGCTGTTCCAGCAAAGAAGGCTCCTTATGAGCTCTGGGGAAAAGGTCATGCAGATACAAAAATAGGCAGTAAGTCCCTTTTTAAATTATAGAATCCAAGCCTGTGTTGTCTTTCTCCGGAATCCTTTGTTCTTTCATTCATTTGACTAACATTTGCTGAGCTCCTACTAAGTGCCACGTTCTGTGCCAGGTGCTGGGGATGCTCAGGTCCCCAGCAGGGAAGACAGGTACCTATGTAAACAGAGAGTTATGGTGGGATGGGATAGAGACTCTTACAGCAGGGTACTCAAAGTGCTGTAGCAGCATAAAAAAGGAGTTAATTTTATCTGGGAGTCAAAGGGGCCTTCCTAGAGGAGGTGACATTTGCTCTTGAAGGTTGAGTGAGAGTTTTCCAAGTGGGAAAGGAAGGCCATCTCAAGAGGGCCTGGCTGGCTTGGAGAAAGGTGAGGTGTTTAAAGTACAGGGTGATGGCAGGAAGGGATTGCTGTGGCTGGAGGAATGGGTGGAGCAGCCCTTGTCTGGGCATCAGCCTGGCCCAGCTGATTTCTTTTTTTTTTAAATACATCTTTATTGATTTCAGAGAGAGGAAAGGAGAGGGAGAGGGAGAGAGACAGATAGAAACATCAATGATGTGAGAGTCATTGATACAGCCCGCAACCCAGGCATGTGCCCTGACCGGGAATCGAACCCTGATCGCCTGGCTCCCAGGTCGACGCTCAACCGCTGAGCCACACCCAGCCGGGCGGCCCAGGTGATTTCTTAAACTTCCAGTGTTGAGCCTTCTTTGCATCTGCTGCTAGAGCAGCTTCCATTTGCCCCCAACTTTATATAGGATGAGGCCCTGCACAGGGGTGGGGTAGGAAGCTGGGTCTTGGAGGAGAGGTTGTGTCTCCTAGGAAATGGCAGCTCTGCCTGAACCCAGGGTGCCCCAGGGAGGGGGTCAAGGCAGTGCTCAGGTTGCACACATCACCTTAGCAGTTTGTGGGCAAACCCTCTTGGCAGAGGGGAGATTGCACCACCTGCCACTTCCTCCAGTTCCTTCCCTCTGGCTGTCGTCACGGTTACCTCTGCTTTGTTGGGGGTGAGGTTGAGGTTGGGCGGAATCAATTTTGTCCAGGTTTCTATTTTCCCAGATGCAGGTCAGCCAGAGGAGCTGTCACTTCTGGTTCTGTTTCAAAGGAGGCCGAGGGGCTGGGAGGTGCGTGGGTGCGGCAGTGTTGACAAGGCACCTCTCCAGCCAGCCTCCCAGGTGGGGTGGGAGTGGGTCAGGGAGAAGCTCAGAGGTGGTGGAGAAGGAGAACGGGCTGCCCTGCCAGGGTCTGTGATGATGGCTGTGGGTGCTGGTCTCCAGCCCAGGCCCTGGGTCCTGACCTCCTGGAGCATGCCGGGAGTGCATGGAGAGAGGCTGTTTATTTTCCTGGCCCAAAGCCCTTTCGGCTGAGACCTTATTCCAGGCCTCAGGCTGCCAGAATCACCCCCACTGGCTTGAGAAGTGAGAGAGTTGGCAAGCCCAGGGCAATCCGTGACCTCTCTAATGGCCTCTCACCCTAGGCTGTCCTCAGTCCAGCTGGTCATGTGTGTCCTCCAGATACTCCTGCAGGTAATGGACCATGAGAGGCATCACATCAAAGTGATCCCGATGGGCTGGGGCTGTGTGGGCCAGTGGTCAAGGGCAGAAAGGTTGAAGTCACAGAAATCCAAGTTGGAATGCTGACTCCATTTTCTAGATGAATGGCCTTGGATATATTGTTTAGCCTCAGTATCACCATCTGTCAAATGGGACAGTAGTAGTGCCTTACTCATCAAGCTTTGATTGCAAGGACTACATGACCTATGTTTAAAGCACTTAGCAAAGCAGGCAGCAAACAGCAGCTGTTATTATTGATGATGAAACAATAACTGCCACTTTGATTGAAAGCCAGTGCTGGTGGGCAGAGTTTCCTCCTTCCCACGTTATGGGCCCTCTCCCATGCTTGATGCACTTGCTAATATGTCCTGGGGAGAAGTGAACCCAGAGACCAGGAGGCCCCTCTGCCTGTGTCCCACGCAGGGCACTTGAGGGGGCCCTGGGATCCTGGGATACAGGTGGGTGGTGTCCTGGGGAGGAACACGCAGGGGAGAGGATTAAAGCCAGGCGAGGAGGCTGGGGGACTGTTTTGTTGACAGGAAGATAGATCCAAGCGTTTGGAAGGGCCAAGAGGGAGGGAGAATGTACCTCAGGGAGGTGAAAGTGGGTGGGGGCAGAATGCAAAAGTTGTGCCCACGCCCAAGGTGGTTTTAAAGGAAGTGCTGAGAACCACTGGCCTGGAAAATAGTGCCCAGAGGGCTTGGGCTGGGCAGGAGAGCAGACTGTCACCCTTGGGCGCCACCTCTGTGTGAGTAGACTCCCAGGCCCAGGCCTCCTGAACTCCAGCAGAACCATGCGGCCCTGACTCCCCCAGGGGTGCGCACCTGCTCCGAGGGGGCCCTCGGGCTGCGGGGAGGCGTTTCCATCTCACCACCCAGAGGCAGCAGCTGGCGGACGGGCGGCCCTCACTGCCGCGATGTGGGTGAGGGGGGTTGTCCACCTGTCTGTCTGTGAGTCAGGAGTGAGCTGCTCCGGGCCTGCGTCCGTGTCTAATCAGCGGCTCTCTGCCCTCACAGCTAGATGAGGAAGAGGAGCGGAGGAAAAGGCGCCGGGAAAAGAACAAGGTGGCGGCAGCCCGATGCCGCAACAAGAAGAAGGAGCGCACGGAGTTCCTGCAGCGGGTGAGCCGGGCTGCGGGCCAGGCGGGGAGTGGGCTTGTGCACTGTGGGCCAAATGACATCAGCAAAGCTGCAGGTCAGCGTGTACCTGGGCATCTGCCCAAGCGGCCTTGGCCCCTCTGCTCTTCCCTGCCCCGGCCTAATGCCCCTTCCCAAATCAAGACAGCCAAGGGCAGCTGAAGCAGCTCTGGCCCACGCAGGTCCCTTGGGGGGCCAGAGAAGGTAGGAGGAGCCAAGTTCCCTCCACTGAGGCTAGACCTTGGTGCTGATTGACCAGGATGGCCCAGGACTGGTACTACCCATTTTGGTGCTCTGGTGGCTGCCAAAGTTGTCTAGGGTAGGTGCTGGTGAAGTGGGTGATAACACCATGCGTGTGGGCCGTGGACATAGCACCTGGGCAGAGGCTGCAGGAGGCTCCTCCAGCTCTGCCTCCCAGCTGGCTGGCCTCTGCTCCTGCCCCCGGGGACCAGAGATCAGCTCTGATGCAAAGGCTGGGGGCAAGTTGCCTTTCGTCGGCCCTCAGAGCAGGTCCCTGCCCTTCCATTTGGAATGTACCAAGCAGGGGTTTGTTCTTTCTCTGCTGAGTCCCATTTCTCAGGCCTTTCCCAATTCTCAGAAATGGTAAATGGCAGTGAAGGAACATGACCAGAAAGCTAATTAGGCCAGGCGGTAGTCTCTCTTGCCTTCCCACCTCCAATCCTTTCTTCATTTCTAAATGATAATAGTAACAATATATAATAATAACATCATGGGTCAGGCTCTAACCTACAGTATGAACAATTAACAATAGTTGCTCACATTTGTAAAGTTGGGCACTGTGCTAACTGCTATGTGTCTATTATCTCATTTTATTTTCATAATAATTGTACGAGGTATGTGTTTTCATGATCCTCTCTCTACAGATGGGGAAAATAAGGCATGGCAAGGTTAAACGACTAGCCCAGATTCCTCAGCAACTTAGTGGTAGAACTGAGATTTGAGCCTGAGGTTAACTTCAAAGCATTTGTTCTTCACACTCTGCTATACTGGCTCTAACTCATTCATTCATTTGTGCATTCATTCGTTCATCTATTTATTCTTTTACTCTTACATTGACTTGTTGACAAGTATTTTTAAGTGTGTACTAGGTGCCTGGCACTAGATACACTGCGGGAGACACATGTAGAGCAGACATGGTCTCTCCTATGGGAGCTGGAGAGAGAAACCCGGGTTGGTCTTGATTTTCTCTGACACTGGGGATCTATGGGTCTCTTCTCATGCCTGCAACTAACAGAGAGCAAATCTGAGGTCATGGGTGCAATCAGCATGGGGCTGTGTTACGCCTCTGGGCTATGAGCCCCTAGGCCCATTAGACTCCTAGATCTTGGAGCCCCCTTGGAAGAGATGGGGGACCAACACTGGACTGGATGTTTTCAAGAAGTTTCTAAGACACGGGTCTTCCATGGGCCTTTAAGATGGATGGAGGTATCGCATACTCATTGCCAGCCCTGAGTATGTGCAGAGCTGGATGAGGCCCAGCAGAGAACTGAGAAGTCTCACATCAGATCCCTGCCTTCGAGGGCTCGTCAGCCAGTTAGCAGGCAAGATACGCCAAGTGAATGTAAACTAATAACACACTAGTGCAGTAAACAGTCAGTGCCAAATGAACATTGCTAGCTGCTCTTCACCTTCCAGTAACACTTACTGGGCACCTACTGTGTGCCTGGCATTACACATATCTCATTTAATTTTATAACATTCCAGTAATATATATGTTGATTATCCCCGTTTTAGACATTGACCTGTAGTTCAGAGGTCAAATTACTTGCCCAAGGTCACACTGCTAGCAAGCAGTAGAGCTGGGATTCATTTATTCCTTTGCTGACCCATCTGTCCACCCAGTGTTTAGTGTTGCCCACTGCACAGAGACCAAGCAGGCGATGTCTGCAAGGGGGCGGCAGCTGGGAAATGAGGAATAGTAACGTGTGTGAGCCTTATGTTGGGCAAGCCTAGCGAGCTGTAAGAACATACAGAGAGGCCCCATCCTAGTCTAGGCTGAGGAAAGACTGCCTGTTGAGACATAAAAAAGAAGTAGGAGCTAGCCGAGGTGAAGGACAGGGAAGCAGGGGTTACCAGGAACAGCATAAGCGAAGGCCGGAGGCAAGAGGTGTTTAAGAAAGTGGTTAAGGAATTGAAAAGAGTGGCTGGAGTTTAGAGCACTGGTGGGAGGAAGGAGAGGCCAGCAGGCCCCAGAGCCTTAATGTGTCAGGTGGTCCTCTGCGCTGGGTGGTCTGGGGCAATACTAGTGTGTCCCCGTTGGCCTGGCCTGATTATTAATAACACTTACTTTTGCTCTCACAAATGTCCCCATTAGGATGATGAATTGTGTGGTCATGGAGAGCCATGGAAGGGTTTCAGGAGAGACAGACACATCTTAGAAAGATCCCTCTAGCATGGGGCAGGGATTGGGGCAGCAGAGAATAGAGTGGGAAGGAGGATCCCTTATGTGGCTATGGTATTGTCCTGGTGAGAGGAGAAGGCAGCAGTGAGCACGAGGTGAAGTGTCTGGCCTCTGGGTCTGGGAGGGAGGTTTGCACAGGTCTGGAGAATGAGAGACATGGACTGGGCCTAACCCCAGCCCTTCCCCTTCGCCCCCCGCCTGCCCCCATCTGGCCTTGGAAGCAGAGGTTGGGTGTGAAGTATAGGCATGAATGTAGATGGCTCGTTGACAGTCATTGTCCACAGACCTGGGGAATTGTGTTGGAATTTACTTATTAGCAAGTAAAGTATTTACGAGGCCCAGAGGTACAAAGGGATGTGTGTGCGCACGTGTGCGCGTGTGTACATATATATACACATTAACATACACACAAGTATGTAGAAAATCACTTTCCCATCCTTGACCTCTGGACATCCACATCCACCCTGGGAAATTCCTATAACACCTCAGCTGGACCAGCCAAGGCTCTGAAGGAGGCAGGCCTTTGGATGGGCAGATTTTCACCCTGTGAGCCCCAGGGTGACCTCAGGACCTCCTCTGTCTGCCATCAGTTAGCAACAGGCCTCCTAGGCTTCTCCCTTCTGTAACACAGCCTCTGAACTGCCGCGCTAGCACAGGTTCCCTGTGCACTGGTAGCAATAACACCATCTCATACTCCCATGGCACTCTGCGCTCTCACAGCCACTCTCTCCTTCATGGTCACTGACTCTGGGAGGAGGCAAGGCAGCCCCATTCCACTGAGGAGACCATCTGACACTCGGAGGCATTCAAGTTTGCTAAAGGTCACACAGTGGCCGAGTCAGGACTAGAATCCAGGGCTTCCTCTACTGCCCAGCACTCTATTTAGGTTGCCCAGGCTCAGGGAACCTGGGAATGTTGTTCACAGCAGCATAGCTAGCAAGTGGCAGAGTCAGGATTTTAATTCAGACAGGTCTTTTGGGTTCAGAAGGTTGCACCAGGCTTCCTCCCAACTGTTAGGGTAACTTTAATAAAAAAAGGTAAGAGTCAGAGAGTCTTAATGTGTAAAGTTCCCTGGGCCAATCAGGGAGGAAACTGAGGCCCAGAGAAGGGGAGTGACTTGGCCAAGGTCACACAGCCAGGATGAAAAGCCAGGATCCCGGCCCCTCACCCTGTATTTTTTTCTATTGCCTTTGCTGACCACAGTGGAGGAGACTGTAACTTCATGTGTACTCATTCTATTCTAAAACAATGAATGGTTTCTTTTCTCTAGGGCAGTAAATACCTACCAGCAGGCCAAATGATAAACAAAAATGCAAGCAGAGTTATTCACTTCATAATTAACATTCCGAGATCCTTGGCCAAGTTCCTAATTAATTAGGAAAACAGATCAGGTCATTGCAGCTATAAAGCCACAAACCACTTCTACAGTCATGGTTAAAAAGCAATTCTTCTGAACTCAAGTCGTACACAATACATAAATATGTAGCACCAACCAATAAAACAGAAGGAAATAAAACTAAAAAGCAGTGACAGTCTGAACAGCCAGATGGTATTCCATGATTTACCCTAACGTTTCGGAGCCAATGGTATGTCACAGCATCCCTGCGATAGATCATGTGTGAACCAAGGTGCCACACACCTGCTGGTCTTTTCGTGTGATACGGATGTTCACATACAAGGTTGGGTTGACGTGCAGTCATTTCCAGAACTGAATGCTGCACAGAACTGAATGCCGCGTGTCGGGTGCTGCCCCTCGTGCGTCCGTTTTTAACTTGCACTCACTGCACCTGCACCCTAACCCCTTGTCTGTCCTTTCCCGCCACTGTCCCGTGGCTTAAGGTAAAAATTCCTTACGCCTCCTTAACCCTTTGGTTTACAAAGTTCCTTTCCCATTCGAGTCCTTGATCAGCATCTTTTTACAGATGAGATAACCATGGCTCAGAGAAGTTAAGAAACTTGCTCTAGACTCTCATTTGAAACCCTAAAGCTTTTTTGAGGCTGCCTCTGCACCCACCTCCCAGCTTTCCACTCCACTGTGTCCTAAACTGACCCATGGTCACGATGGGGGATTTTCTCTCCTAAACACATCTTTAAAAAAAAATTATTGATTGATTGAGTTTTAGAGAGAGAGGAAAGGGGGGAGGAGAGAGAGAGATTGATTTGTCATTCCACTTATTTATGCATCTGTTGGTCGCTTCTTGTATGTGCCCTGACCGGAGCAACCTTGGGGTACTGGGATGACGCTCTAACCAGCTGAGCGCTCTCCTAAACACATCTGAAGCTTTTCCATGCCTGTGTCCTTGTTCACTCAGGGATCCCTTCCTGAAACCCCTCACCCCCGCTGACCTCCTCTACTCAACCAGAGAGTCAACTGGTTTTTCAAACCCAAGGTCAGACCTGGCTAGTTAGCCCCCTCTGAAGGCCTTCCAGGCTCTGCCTGGCTGACGGGCACATAGTAAGCTCTGCCCTGCTGTATGGATTCTTCTTCCCCTTGGAGTGGAAGCCGTACAAGAGCCGTGGTGGGCGCTCACAGGTCTCTGGATTTCTCCAGAGCATTCACTGTATATGACAGGCCCTCAACAGGCACTCACGGGTGGGTGGGCAGAGGCTCAGAATTATTCAGGGTCAGGGCCTGGGCTGGAGAGAGCCGGATGGTCAGCAGGCTTGTGAGACCGTCCCAAGGTCAGCAGCTCATCAGACTCAGTGAGCCGGTGGCTCAGATCAGCACCTCCCGGCCCCGGACGGTCGGGCCTGGACTCATGGTGTCACATGGGCTCTCCTGGCCCTCAGAGGTGGACTTCTTCTGGAATTCTGAGAACAGTGGACCAGGCCAGCCTCCCTGTTGTGCGTCATCCTGTTGAACTAAAACCCACTATGGCTGGTTTTTAATATTTTCCCCCTGAGCATTTTTTTTCCTCATTTTGAAACTGTTCTCCCTCAGCATCTAGTCACGAGGTCTCAGCAGCTCTGAGGTCCCTGGGCGCTGACGCTGTCCCCTCAGACACGAGCATAAGGAACAATTTAGCCAGACTGGCTGGTGTGAGGAAGACAGCAGCCCAGGGGATGTGCAGGCCCCACCAGGTGGACGGCAGCTTATAGGCCTGAGCCAGGCCACACAGCCTGTCGTCACACACACAGTTGCAACCGCAGCGTGTTCTTTGTCTAATGCAGGTTGCTCAACCTCAGCACTGTTGACATTTTGGACAGGACAGTTCTTTCTCTAGGGCCACCCTGGGCATTGCAGGGCAAACGTTTAGGAGCCATGAGATGCCAGTAGCTGCCCCCTGACCAGTTGTGACAACCCAAAGTGTTTCCAGATATTGTCAAATATCTCCTGGGAGGCAAAATTGTTCCTGGTTGAAAACTGCTGGCCTAAAACTTTGCTGGCCATTGAATAAATTCCAGCTCTTAAACTGGTTATAAGTTTTTAGACACAGTCCAAGAAAAATCATTCAGGAGCTTTTCTATTTTATTGTTATGATCCCTGAGGCTTTAATTGGTATGCCCAGCGCTATCCACACTATAAGCATGTAACCCCCCCCACATCAAACCAGCGTTCTTTTCTTTCCCCGGAGCCTTTCCAACTGAGCTGCAAGTTGACTGGCAATCTCTCCTGAGGTCTATTAGAGCCTCATTTTGGATCCAGAAGGATGACTGTTATTGCCTCCCAATGGGTAAAGCTTCTTGATAACGGGATAAAGAAGAGGCTGTTGAAACAATTATAGGCTAATAACCAGGAAGCACATGTTTGAGAAGGAATTACATGGCCACACTGGGCTTGTTCTTCTCAAGCCAAAATTTCTGCAATGTTCATTTGTCACTCATCAAAGCACTTTGCCATTTCACTGCCACCCAGGGGCCACTTCTGACCCCTCTGTGGACCCTCCGCGCACCTGTTCTACATCCACTCACCCTCCAGTCTTCTCCCACCTTTTGTTTTTTTGTGCAAAGGCCTTGAAACAGGAGAGTATTGGGCATATTTGAGCAACAGCAAGGAAGCCCCTGGGTTTGGAGGATTGAGTGAGGGAAGAGAGGTGGGACCTGAACCAGCCTGGCCCCAGGTATAACCGGGGCTCATCTCACTAGTGACCTAGGCCAGTGTCTCAGGTGTGAGGGACACTGCCTGCAGGCTCTGTGCTTCCTCCAGTGGGAACCTGGCAGATGGACAGCAGGGAAATGCTAGCCCTGTGCCTACCTAGAGGCAGAACCTCTCCCCAGAGCCCGTCCCAGTGAAAGCTGAAAGCCATGTCTGTGTTTGCACCCAGGAATCCGAGCGGCTGGAACTCATGAACGCGGAGCTGAAAACCCAGATCGAGGAGCTGAAGCAGGAGCGGCAGCAGCTCATCCTGATGCTGAACCGACATCGCCCCACCTGCATCGTCCGGACGGACAGCGTCAAGACCCCCGACTCAGAAGGCAACCCGCTGCTGGAGCAGCTGGAGAAGAAGTGACCATGGGCTGGGAGGAAGAGGAGGAGGAGATGGGAAGAGGGAGGAGGAGGGTCCCAAAGGGCTCTTCCTTGCTGCGTGAAAAACTCTTCAATGAGGCTCAGCACAGCCAGCATTGGCCGGGCTTTCTTGTGAAACTCAGATCAGCCACACCAGGGGAAGAACAGGCTGATGAAACCCAGGACCAAGTGCTGAGACCAAAGTAGCCCCGAGGGTGGGGCTGTCCTGCCCGGGGCCAGGCTTGAAGGAGGCAGGACAGAGGCTCTGGGCCGGAGAGACGCCCAACCAGGCAGCTGTGGGCACTTCTCTGGCCTCTCTTCCAGGGCACCCACCCAAAGGACCTCCGAGCAGCCAGGAAAAGCCATGAGTTGCAACCAAAATTCGGCTGAGAATGGAACTCTGAGTGAAACTGCAATCTGCCTGCCCCCAGCCCTGACTCTGACCCTCACCCTGACCCCGACCCCAATGCAAGGCTGGAGAGGGGCACAATGCCAGGCCCTGCTGTACCTGCCCGCCGCGGTCCAGCGCGGCCCTGCCCGGGAGCGGCAGCCGGGGCGCACCCTCGCCAGCCCTGCTGGAGTTGCTGTGGGCATGAGGCGCGGGCGCCCTTCCAAAGCACATACTCACTGAATGTTTACAGACTGGCTGTCCTGGCAGGGCTTTCAACTGCACATGTTTTTTATACTTTCCTTTTTTTTTTTTTTTAATATTTTTTACAAAAAAGATTTTATACAAGCAATATATAAATGGATTTCTATAATCACTCGATGTGATACAGTATAAATATGCTATGGTTTGTTTGTTACGAACAGATATTCAGCAGTTATGGCCGTTGCGTGTAACTCCTAAGTACTGTAGTCTCTGGGTGTTGGGGGTGGCAGGGGCGGGGGTGGGGTGCATTTCCATCCTGGTAAACCCTTCATAGTACTCAGTCCTGTATCGCTCAGTAAACATTACTCTTACTTACCCAGCTGCCTCTTGTGGTATCTGCCGAGGGAATGGGGTGCAGGGCGAGCTCAGTGGGCCTCCTGGTGTGTGGTGTACCAGAACGTTTGGAACATCTGCTGTAGGCCCTTGGTTTTCACAGCAGCGCTCCCAGGTAAGTGTTTATGTGCCCATTTTACAGATGAGGAAGTTGAGGTTCAGAGAAATTAATCTGCAGTACTTGCTTCATTTATACACTACACAAATGTTCACCGAGTGCCTCCCCCTGTGTGCCAGTCGCCATAAAACAAACCTAATCCCAGCGTTTGTGGCATTCCAGTCCTAAGCTAAACCCTGGGCTTGCTTGATACATGGTCTCAATTCATCCTCACAACAGCTGTGCCAGGGAGCAGCAATTGCTGTCATTCACAGATGACAAATTAGAGGCCCGGGGAGATGAACTTGCAGCCACCATTTGTTGAGTTACTGTGTGACAAGCATATATAGTCTCATTGACTTCTCCCAATAGCATGAAATAGGCACCATTCCCCAATTTCACAAATGACTGAACTGAGAGGGTAAGTGACTTACCCAGGGTCACCCAGCTAGTGAGGGGCAGAGCTGGTGTTTGAACTCTGCCTCCAAAGGCCCATGACTCACCTGTCCCCAGCTGTGTGGTTATCCCCGTGGTTGGATGTCTCACCTGATTAGAACAGGAAGCCTATGAGGCCATGGTTGCCGATTTCATTTTTGGAAGGGCTATGTCACGTTCATGGAGTGACCCAGGGAAATGTGTGCCTGACCCAGGAGAGAGGGTGTGGATCACTTAGCCAGGTCCTCACCTGCACAGCTGAATACCTGACTCAGACGAGCAAGTGTGGTTCAGTGTGACCGGCAATAACTGCCATTAACTTGGCATCCGACAGTTCACAAGGCACTTCAAGCATGGTATCTCATTTCCTATCACAGCTCTACGAGGTAGGTGGGATAGGTGTTTTTACCTCCATTGTATAGTTGTGCAGACTGAGGCTACAAAGGTGAAAATTCACCCTTCTGAAAACAGGCAGAGCTAGGAGCTGAACCCTACTCTCCTACTTTCTATGGTATGTTCGCTCTTCTCCACCGCTGGGGCTAGATAACTAGTTGTTGATGATGATGTTTTGAACAGCAGTGACGGTGGGTTGCTTTCTAAATCATGAACGAGGCCTTCTGGGATGGATGGGAACTGAGGATAGGTCATTAATATATCTTTGGTTCCCTATCATCTCATGTTCTCTCCTCTTGGTGTGGGCCCCCTGAGCCCTGCCTTGGAAGCAGGGTCTGGGCAGCTCACTGTCAGCTGTGGCAGCCAGGGCAAGTCCTCAGGCTGTAGTCCTTTGGATTTTTCAAGCTGTGAGAAAAACAAAGATGTAGACCTGGTAGAAGTTCCCACTGCCTGTCCCCGGCTGTGGCTCCTCTGGACCTGTACTTGGGTGCTCCGAGCCTGTGCCTGCAGAATGGACCCTCCTGGCCTCTGCAGATGGGCTGCCTCCCAGAATCAGTGCTGTGCCCGGGCCTGCCCTTGGAGTTTCTTCCTCACCGGGACCGCCACCCCTGGGTTTGTTCGGCTCCTGCTTGGCCACAACTAGCTTTTTGGGCTTGTCATTCCTTCCCTGAGCCTCCTCTGCCCTCCTGCCAGGTGGTCATAAATAAGACCTGTGCCCCCTCTGTGCTAGATTGCTGTGAAAATCAACTGTGCAGCGTGAGAACGGTGAGGCCCATTAGCAGTCAGATGGGCAGAAGCCAGTACATGCTGGCAGGGCGCGGAGTAAAGGGACCTTACCTGCGGCGCTGGTGGGAAATTGGTGTGACTACTGTGTAAAGCAATTTGGCAATAGCCAGTGACGCTAAAGCTAAACGCATCCTTTGACCTAGCAGTTTCCCTTCTAAGTACATACCTTGGAGGAACTCGAGCTTAGGAGCACAAGGAAATGTTCAAGAATGTTCGCTGAAGCTTTGTTTATAATAAAGGGAAACTGGAAACAACCTCAGTGGCTTAGGACAGAAGAACAGATAAACAACTTGTGTTTTCATAGAATTGAATATTATTTAGCAGTTAAAAAGAATGAGCCAGAGGTACAGTATCAATGTGGATAAATCTCAGAAACATGATTTAAGCTGGAGGAAAGGGGAGCAAGCTGCAGAGGGATATAAACAGGGTCCCATTTATGGAATCGTTCTAAACATGTAAACCGAGATTTTATTGTTTATGGGTACATACAGATCTGGGTAAGAGAGAGAAAAGCATGCCCAGGAACGCTCTAAAAATCAAAACCAGGAATGGGAGAGGCTCCTGGGGGTGGGGAGAAAGGGAGGTGGGGATGGCATCTGCAAAGGTAAGGTGGACGCTGGGTTTCAACCATATGTGTAACATTTCATTTATTTTTAATAATCTGAATCAAATGTAGAATAATAATTAGAATTTGTCAGAGGTGGGTGGAGTGCGCACAGATGTGGGGTATATTCTCTCCAGGCTCCTCTGTCTGCTTGGTATTTCTACATAATAAAAGAGGAGAAGCCACAACACAAATAGAAGGCTTTGTTTTTCCATGCTTTTCTTAGCAAACTCAGGAGAGAAAAACAAAATCTGAAGTTACAATGGAGTTGCAGCAGAGGGTCTTTGAATTGATGCAAATTTCATTATATGCCTAGGGGGAGAGAGGATTCAAAGAGTGTGATTTGTTTAGCTGGTCCCAAGATGGGGACACCTTGGGGAGTGCTGATCTGCTCATTTCAGTGGATCCTGGTCCCTGCTCTTTAATACCGAGCAATTGAAAGTATATCCGAGATATAATGATTTTGACTCTACATTTTCTCATTTAAATGCTGACTTTTCAACCAAGCCCCTATGTAAAATGCAATCCACTGCACTTTTAAGGCTGAAAGCAAAGCAAAAGGAAAGCATTTTAAAGACATGAATCCAGTTTTCACAGATAATTTCCTTTCCTCTTGCTGCTGTAACAAATGGCCACAGATTTAATGGTTTAAAACAACACAGGTTTTAATATGGTAGAGTTCTGGAGGTCAGAAGTCCAAAATGGGCCTCACTGGGTTAAAATCAAGGTGTCGGCACGCCTGCATACCTTTTGCAGGCTCTAGAGGAAAATCCATTTTCTTGCCTTTTCCAATTTCTGGGGACTGCCCACATTCCTTGGTTCGTGACCCCTTCCATCTTCAAAGCCAGCAATGGCTGGTTGTGTCTTTCTCACTTCATATGGCTCTGACACTGACTCTTCTGCCTTCTCCCTTCCATCTTTAGGACCCTTGTGATTATATTGGGCTCACCTGGATAATACAGGATAATCTTATTTTAAGGTCAACTGATTAGCAACTTTAATTCCATCTGCAGTCTTAATTCCCCCTTGCCATGTGCCAAAACATATTCAGTTTCTGTCTTTGGGAGACCATTATTCCACCTACCACAATAAAATTTAAAAGTTGAAGATTCTTAACGCTGGCCCTCCTCACTCTCTGACAAGATAGGCTGTTTTCTGTCCATGAGCATGGAGTCTATACAGGGCATCCCCAGTGCCTGGCACATACCAGATGGTCAACATACACACAAACACACAGATATGTGATACGATATAGACGTAAACAGTTACTTATACAACACGCAGATATAGACACATTCATTCATATAAAATATGACTAAGCATAAAGTAATGAGATTGATGCCAGTCTTATTCCTTTATGTTACATTTCTATAGTTTTGAAGTGAGCTTGTTCTCCATACTGGCAAATCATCTTTTTTGTGGGGGGGAGATCTAAATTATGGTTAATGACGAGGTTACTTAAGCTGGGCACACTGTCTTGGCTTAAAAACTAAGTATTGTGAGAGACTGGGTTTGTTGTTTGGCTCCTAAGCTGGCTCTGTGGGTGATTCCTAAAAAGAAATGACTTCTAATGCCCTGGACCATTTGCAGTGAAATGAACATTAAAGCATCGGCCTCTGCTGCCCTGAAGGACGGCACTCACCTGGGTGGGCTGTACTGGGCACCTATTGTGCCCCATTGAAAGCTCTGACTCCAGTTCTGAGCAGGTGTGAGCATCTTCACACAGGTGCAAACTGACAGGGCCTCCCACAGGGCCCCTGTACCCGTGTCACTTCCCACAGGGACGCACTGTACCTGTGTTACTTCCTGGCCTGGGGGACACCCATGGCCACCCCCTTGGCACTTGCACACATGCAACGTGGAAATTCAGGGGAGCCAATGTTTGTAGGGTCTCCTTTGACTAATTGGGGTGAGGAGCTGATGGATAAATGCTTTCCTCCCCCTTTCGTCTTCCAGGTGAAGAGTTCGCAGACGCTTTTCCTAAGGTTCCTCAAAAGGTCTTGCAGGATTAAGCAAGACCTGCAGAAATGACCGGCAGAGGTGGCCCAACTCAGCAGTGCATCTTGTGTGGGTTCCTCTCCTTCCCTGTTTCACTCCCCTGCTCCCTGGGATCACTTCCCAAATAAGCCACCTGCGCACAGGCCCTTGTCTCAGGCTCTTCTTTGGGGAGAACCCAGGCAAGAGCAGTTGGTATCAGAAGCAAGCCTAGAAATCAGCCCCTGGGGATGGATGTTTGGAGCTGAGTCACGTGCGGGTCAGGGGCCGACAGTAAGTGGGGTGGGGCCGTTCCTCAGCCTGGCGGCTGGAGATGCGATGCAGCTGGAGGGTGAGCGGTGTGGGTGGCACCTGAGTGGTGGGGGGTACTTAGCAAGCTTGATTGGGTTGCGTTTTGTTAACTGTTTTGGAAGCCTTGGAGAAAGAAATGACAAACCGAGTCCAGCCAGCTCTAAACTGAAGAGGGCTGGGAGAGCCGGGAGGCAGCCCTGGCAGCGTCCAGGCCTCCGCTGCCCCAGGAGCAGGCCCGCGGCCCAGTTTCCTGACCTCAGATGTGAGAGGCCTGGCACACCCGATCCGGAGAAGGAACGTCCACCCTGGAGAAATTTTCCATGTTAAAGTCAGGGTGCTAAAACGGAAGAATGGGGACCCTCGCGGTCTGAAGCTGGGGCAGTTGGCTAAAGGAGACTCTTCAGGCCCTAGAATTCCTTGGCCTGGTGGAACTCTTTGGATTCTGGAGGCGGCATAGATAGCACACTTAGGAATACTGCTCTAACCCGTTTCCCAGTGCCCTGGAAAGCTGCCAGACTTGAATGGGGCCTGGGCCTTGAATGCGGCACCAGCTGACCCGGCACTCACAGCGTCCGGCCCTAGGCACTGTCACCGCATCACCTGGCAGACCCGGTGCAGCTAGAGGCGTCCATGGTGCATAAGGTACTGGCTGTTTTTGAATGCATAACTCGTGCTAAATTAAAATACAACTTTATGTGTGATCTCCCACAGTCCCTTTGAAACTTATCCAATGAGGAAATTTTGTGTGTGCGTGTGTGTGAAAATTCCAGCAGGCCTGGAATTTCTCTGCTCACTTTCAAGTAAGAGACAGTCCTATGCCATTCTGAGGTGTGATTTGTTAATTAGAAGGTCCAGTCTGAGATAAAATTGAACCGCCAAATCTTCAAATCTTCCCCACTTGACCAGCCCAGGTCTGCTTCAGCCTGAGGGCCTGCAAGCAGGAGAGAGAACTTCTCTCTCCTCCCTTCCTCCAACCCAAGCTCACCAGCCAGTTTCTGGCTCCTCCTGGGGACGGAGCAGGAGGTGGGAGCAGAAGTGAGGGGGTAGGCATGGCCTGATGACCTTGAACTGTTAGGGTTCTAAGCTGGCTTGGGTGTGCTGTTTCTGGCAAATGTTTAAAACTGGTTCTTTCTTTCATAGATTCTTTTCTGGGTTCTTCTGATGTTTCCTTCTCCAGGGACCTCTTTTTAGCATGTCCCTCCACCCGGGCAGATAGGGCTGCAGGAAGTGCTTTCCTCAGGCCCAGGAGAGTGTCTCCCACCTCTAGCTTCTTTCGGGTTCATCCCAGCATCCTCTATGTGGCCCTACGGGACAGACCCAGGCCTACTCACACCAGCCAACACTGGCCCCAGGTCGCTCCCAGTCACCCCTTGCCCAGAGACACTGGGGGCATGTAGACCCAGCCCAGCACAACCCCTTCTGCAAGATGGCAGCCCCGTCCTTACATGGCTGAGGGAAAGGGAGCAGCAGGCACCCCCTCCTGCCTGGTGGAGGTCCAGGACTCTGCACCAAAATTCTCTCCAAAGAAATGGCTCTACAAATGCTTCTCCTACCTCTCCATATCTGGAGCCCTTTTTAGACCCTCAGAGTGGATAAGGGTTCTGTTGTAGGCGGTGAGAATGGCACTGAGTGTTAGTCCAGTGGGGTCAGACCAGACCTGGGTTCAGCAACCTCCATACTTGGGTTCTGGCTAGGAAAGAATTCAGAGCCAAGACCCAAACTGCAAGAAAACATTTATTTGGTAAAATTACAGAAATGGAAGAAGTAATTCCTTGAAGAAATGGGCTTAGAAAACAAGTTATAGGGGCAAAGGAAGGGCCTGTGGAAGCTAATGCTAAGGCTGGGGGGGGGGGGTGGGTGGGCACGGGACTGCTACGGGGAGAGCGCACTGGGTCCCCAGTCCTAATGGTTTTAAATGTGGAGATCTTCGGGGAGGTCCCCGGGAAAGATCTCATTATAATATTCAGCAGCTTTCCAGGTGTGGCCTTTCAGGGTTGTGGTCTCCACTGATTGATTGGTTGGCGCCAGGGGGGTGGGCATCATTCAGTGCAGCTGGTCCTGAGGTCGGCTGTGGCTGGTTTTGCTGCTTTTCTGGGCCTGGAGCTGGAATGCAGCTGAGGCCTAAATGTTATCTCTAGGGAGGAAAGGTCAGGGGCCTAAACCTCATGACCAGCGATCTGCTAGAGGAGGAAAGGCCACCCTAGGGGTGAAGTCCTACCCTACAATTGTCCTTTACCAGGCATCCAGGGCTTTCCACCCTGATGACCTTCTGTACCTGGCCCATTATCCTTGCTCTGCTCACGTCTAACTGCCTATCACAGTTCCATCGCCTTGGAACCAGTTCTTTAAAATTCATCAAGTCTGTACTTGGTGATGTGGCTTCACATGTATTGTGCTTTGGTGTCTCGGTCAAACTGTAATTTTTTGCAGTTAAAGGGTAGATGGTGATTATAAAGGGTCATGGACTCCTCTTACCCAGCTGTAAAGAAAGAAATTGCCTCCCCACGGGAGCAGGTAGTGTGGATCTCCAGTGAAGTAAGGGGCAGACACTGGTTTTCATTGAGTATCAGCCATGTGCTGGGTTCCGGGGGGGGGGGTGAGGGTGGGGGGGGGGTGGTGGTGTGTGTGGGTATGTGTGGGTGGGTGTGGGTGTGGGGGTGTGTGTGGGGGGGGTGTGTGGGGGGTGTGGGTGTGGGTGTGTGTTATAACTTTACATCCCGTTTTATTGATGAGGAAACTGAGGCAGTTAGCACCACTGGATTCAACCCAAGAAATATTTATTGGGCTGGGTTGGAAGACAAATACAGACCTGATGAAATCCCTGCATTTAGGGAGGTCACAGTCCCTTGGGGAGGCAGACAAGGGCACTGGCCACCTTGGGTCAGGGGACTCTTGAGTGCGTGCTCTTTTCATCTGAGGGAAAATAAAACTCCATCTTATCACTTTGTTCCACCAAAGGTCACTCTCATGTCAGCATTTTCATCTCATTTTAATTTTTATTGATTTTTAGAGAGAGAGGAAGGGAGATGGAGAGAGAGAACATCCATAGGAGAGTGAAACATCCATCGGCATTGGCTGCCTCCTGCATGCCCCCTACCAGTGATTGAGCCCACAAACCTGGCACATGCCCTGACTGGGAATCAAACCAGCAACCTTTCAGTACTCAGGGCGATGCCCCCCACTGAAACACACTGGCCAGGGCCAACATTTTCATCTCTGACAGCAGTTTTGGCCCCTCTGATCCCGACAGTCAGTCCACAGTGCATGACTGCTTTCTTCTCAGCCACCTTGTTGTTGCCCCTCTTAGGTGACCAAAAGGCTGCCCTGGGGAGTGGCTGTGTCCTCAGGGAGCCTTTTCTAATGGGTGCCCATCACAGTCCCTCCATCCCAGCTTGTAACATCCTTCCTGTGAGAAGGAACTGGGCACAGGCCTCCCGGCAGCCTCAAGCCCCAGAAGGCCCCACTCCTTTCTCCCCAGCCCTGCTTACTGGGTGCACAGCCAGTGTGAAGGGCGTCTTCATCCGCCTGCTCTGCCTTTCTTTGCTTGAACCAAAGGCTCAGTCTGCCCAGCTAAGCCAGATTTGCATAACAGCGCCTGGGAAGAAGCCTCCTCTGGGCCCAGGGACCAGAGCCTCTGAACTCTCTGTCTTTATACAGCGTTTCTGAAAGGCTCTGTTCCTCTTTGAAGGCAAAGGGGAAACCAGGAGAGACTTCCCTCCAATGCATTCCCTTCAAGTAGCTGAGTCTTTGCATTTCTAAGGCAGCTTCCACCCCACACTCTGGAGGCTTCCCTTCTTTCACTGAGAGGGAGTGGAGGGGAGTCCAAGGTCGCCGCTGTGGGTGTAATAAAGTAAGCTCAAGCGAAGCATTCAGCTTCTCGGGAAACTGATTTTCGGGGCCTGGTCGGGTAGGTGGGGGTGCAGGCAGCCCCCTGCACTTGGCCTCTGTCCCCGATGGGGCTTCCCACCAAGGAGCAGATGACTCTCGCAAGTCCCCTGGACTGTTCTTCTTTAACTGGGCCTTCCAAAAAAGGAGCACTATAGATAAACAATCACACACTATAGATGAACAATGGGATTCACTAAATCAGTTACATAAATACAAAAACTGTTTACAAATATAATACATAGGTGTGAATTTTGTGCCGCTGTTGACCCCTCCTCCCTAGGAATTAGCACAAGTCCTCCAATGGGGCAAAGGGCTAACCGGAGTCATTCCTGCTCACCGGCATCTTCCTGACTTAAATATTTACTTGAAAAACACAGAAGTGATACAAATAACCTATAAGTAAGAGGGTGAGAAGGCAAGCCACAGTTTGGAAAAAAATATTTGCCAAACATATCTGAAAAAGGGCTTGTATCCAAAATACACAAGGAACTCTAAGAACTCAACCCTAAGAACACAACCCAATTAAAAATGAACAAAAGGCCTAAACTGACACCTCACCAGAGAAGATATACTGAAGGAAAATAAACGTGTAAAAAGATGCTCCACAGCATATGCCATTAGGGAACTGCAAATTAAAACAAAAATGAGATACCACACACCTATCAGAATGGCCAGATCCAAAACACTGGTCACATCAGATTCTGGTGAGGATACGGAGCTACAAGAACTGTCCTCCTTTGCCGGTGGGCAGACAGAGCCATACAAGCTCTTTGGAAAACACTTTGCTCGTTTCTTACAAAGCTACACATGGACTCTATAATCTGGCTGACGTACTCCTTGGTATTTACCCAAATGAGTTGAAAACTTATGTCCTCCCAAAAGTTGACAGCGGTTTTATTCACAATTGCCAAAAATTGGAAGCAACCCAGATGTCCTTCAATAGATAAACAAACGGCGGTACACTCAGACAATGAAATATTTAGCAATAAAAAGAAATGAGCTATCAGTCCACGAAGAGACATGGAGGAACCTTGAATGCGTATTACAAAGTGAAAGAAGCCAGTGTGAAAAGGCTAGCTAGTATGTGTGTGGTTTCAATTATATGACATTCTGGAAAAGGCAAAGGTATAGAGAACTTCAGTTAATAATAATACCTCAGTATTGTTTCGTCAACTGTAACAAATGTACTACACTCGTGCAAGGTATTAATAGTGGGGGAAAGTGTCCAGGAGGGCGTGTGTGGGGGGGGTGTACATGGGAAGTCTGTACTTGTGGCTAAATTTTTCTGTAAACTTAAAATTGCTCTAAACAATAAAGTTTATTCATTTTTAAAAAAGATCTATAATGCTGTCTTTTTAAAAAAATCACATAAAGTGAGAAGTAAACATTCCAGCCCATTGCCTTCCCCACTCTACACATCCCCAGTGAGGTAACTGTTATTTATAGTTCGGTGTGCATGCCTCCTGACTTTTCTTAAGTTTCTGTCTTTCGATCTGTTTATCTACCTATCTATCTGCCATCTATCTGTCTACCTACCTACCTATCATCTATCTATCTGTCTGTCTATCTATCTATCATCTATCTATCTATCATCTATCTGTCTATCATCTATCTATCTATCTATCTATCTATCTATCTATCTATCTATCTATCTATCATCTATCTATCATCTATCTATCATCATCTATCTATCTAATCATCTGTCAATCATCTATCTATCTGCCATCACACATTTAAAAAAATAGAGATGAGGAGCATTGTCTCGATCCATTGAGATTTTGCTTCCTGGCAGTTGTCGTCAGTTCGGCTCAAAAAAACTCATAAAAATTCTAAAGAAAAAAGAAAAAGTCACGTCTTACATGCTAGTCTGCAACTTGTTTATTTCACTTACGTTATGGACTGTACATGTGTCGTTTATTTCAGTAAATCAGCTCGTGCCACTCCCAGGCCTGCTGGGATCAACCCTCCCAGCCTAGCGTGGTCTGCACTCACTGCCCTCCCCTGAACCATTAGGTGGCCCCTGCCCCCCCGCTGCCTCACAGGCCTGGCACAGCGGCATCTTCATACACATGCCTTCAGGTTTTCACACGTTGTTTCTGCGCATACGTCCCTCAAATGAGGATGTTGCCAAATCCCTGTCCCTTGCTCTTCTGTCCTTTGTGTCGTCTTTTCCTGTACGCGGGGGCCGGACTCGCTGCGGGCACTGCTGTGCACAGGCGCCCCCAGCCCTGGCAGCGTTTGGCTGCGCTCAGCGCGGCCCCCAGGGCCTCCCCTCCAGCTCTCTGCCCCCGCTGGTACCGACGTCCTCCTGCTTTCTGTGTCTTGATTTGCTTACCCCAAACTGGAAGGAATGTGATTATTTCTCTCTGGGGTCAGGGCTCTCTGAACAAAGAAAGGGATCATTTCTCTGAAGCAATTCTGTTATTTTAAAGAGACTGTGACCTGATAGAACATATACCCACAGGCATAAGCCTAGGAAACAAAACAGATCTCCTTTGGGCGCTGATTAGGTGCGGTAACAGATAAACTCCAAATCTCCGATGGGTCAGTTTAAGACCTTGATGCCCATCTTCTAAAGTTCAAATGGCCAGCAGAGTGGGGAGCACTCCTCAGTGCCCCTCCCTCCCTCCCCGGGACCAGGTTCCTCCCACTCGGTGCCCCTCGTCCTCTGTGACTGAGTCCTCTCCTCTCAGCCGGCCTGAGAGGAAGACAGGGGTTTTTATGGCCCAGTTTGAATGCATAGTAGATTGTGATGGTTTTAAAATACATGCACAAATTCTTTGAAACCAAGGGTCCTTATGATTTTGGTTAAATGTAGTTTTAAATCCTAGGTCTAGAAATCATTTTTCTCTGTACCCCTCAGAGGCAGCAGGAGACAGTAGCCTGGACCTGACTCGTAGTCACACAGTCTGGACCAATGGCGGGCTAAAGATAACCTCTTTTTTTTTTTAATTGAATTTATTGGGGTGACATTGGTTAATAAAATTACATAGATTTCAGGTGTACAATTCTGAAATACATCCTCTGTATATTGTATTGTGTGCTCACCACCCCAAGTCAAGTCTCCTTCCATCTCCATTTACCCCCCGTTACCCTCTCCCGCCTCCCCCACCCCCTTCCCTCTAGTAATCACCATGATGTTGTCAGCATCTAGGAGTTTTCTTTTTCTTTTTTGTTTTTGCTTCATCCCTTCATCTTTTTCACCCAGCCCCTCAATACCCTTTCCCTCTGACAGCCATCAGCCTGTTCTCTGTGTCTGTGAGTAAAGAGAACATCCTGACCTAAGTTATGTTTCAGCTGCTAAGCCCTAAGGTGGAACAAGCCCCTGGCCCCTTTCCCACGAGACTGGGCAGGAACGCAGGCACAGCCCTGGGAGCTGTCCTCCAGACCCGAAGAACTGATTTATCGCCTTTCCCCCACCTCTGACTAATCAGCACCCAGCACCACCCAGAACCCCTAACCCACAGTGTCTTGTGATTCTGCCCTAAACAATGTGCAGTGTACAAGCCGTTGGGGAGTCTGGGCTTCTGAGCATTCGTTTTAGTTTCCTGTTCTCCTAGACGGCGCCATTCAGAATAAAAAAGCCGATATTTCTGCACTGCCGTTCTTGGTGTCTTGTTTGGCTGTGCCAGCCCGGGATGGCCGAGCTTTTCTGTTCTGGAGCCATATTCCTCCTCCAAGAGGCGGAGCTCGATTCCTTCCCCAGGAGTGCAGGCTGGACTTAGTAACTCACTTCTAGCAAATAGAACTCAGAAGCAATCATCCTTGTCAAGGTTCGGGTATAAAAAGGCTGCAGCTTCCACGTCAGGGGTTGTCCCTCTTGGATGCTCACTCCGGGGGAGCCATGCCTCAAGCCAGCCTGTGGAGAAGCCCATGGGGAGGGGAGCTGAGCACCCCTCCCACCCCCAACAGCCTCGATGGTTCTTCAGAGACTCACTGCACCCTTGTGTGGCCCCCGCGGCCAGAAGCGTCGGGGTCAGCCATTCCTGGGCTCCTGGCTCTCGGAAACCGTGAGAAAATTATTTGTTTTCAACTGTTGACTTAGGGGATAATTTGTTATACAGCAATAGATAACTAAAACCCATTTCTACCTCTGTGTCATCAGTCAAAACTCAGTCACATGGTCTCACCTAACTGCAAGAGAGGCTGGAAAATGTAGTTGTGTTCCCAGGAGGAAAGGAAAATGGGTTTGAGGAACAGCTAATTAGTGTGGCCACACCATGCAACTCCTGAGATTCCACTCACGCTTGGCAGAAACAAAGGCCAATTCCATCAATTCCTGAGACATGATAAGAGCCAAAGATCTCACTTGTGACTACCTGTTGCCTGTTTCATGTGCACTACAACAGCCTGGGACATCTAGAAGAAAGTAAGGAATGCTAAACCCAAACTTACATTTTATTTCATATATTTTAATTGTAATAATAATTCTGTTTTGTTGACTTTTTAAAAAAGTTTCTACCAAATTGTTTACGAAAATTAACTGTATTACATATTATATCAGTGATGCAGGGGGAAATATGTATTCATATGCCATGAAAAAATATCAGAAATAAATATACCAAAATATTAAACAAGGTTATTCTGCCTGGTGAGATGATCCATGACTTTCCTATTTTGTGTGCATGTCTATTTATATTTTCCAATTTTTCTAAGATTAAAATTTGTGTTATTTTGTCACCAGAAAAGGTAATTATTGTATAGATAGATTATTATAAAAATTAAGATAATTGTAAAAATTATTATTATAAAAAATAAAAACCCAATTCCTCTGTATGTGTGAGAGCCACATAAAGTGAGCAGGCAGGGAGGGACCAGCTGAGTAGTGCGTTCTGTTCATTCAGGTTGAGTCTGGACAACACTTGAGCTCTGGGGAGCCCCCTCTGTACCTGTTAGTTCCCCAACCTCAGGGAGAACCCAGTTGACCACCTTCCCAGGGTGACTAAACCTTCAATCCACTGCGGCAAGAACCACCATCATGCTTGATGTGGTCAGATGGTTCTTTCTGCCGAAACCCTTCCCCCCTCATGAATGGAAATCATCTGTGTGCTAGGAAGACTTCTCCCTGAGGCCCCTCCCTCTCGATTTCACAGCCACCTACTCGGGGACAAATCTGCTTCAGTTCATCAGAATCCTGTTGCATGGTGGCTTCCTCTAGGCCATGCAGCCCCAGGTACCTGCTGCTTTCCCTTCTTGTCTCCCGGGCTCCGGGCTGAGCATCACAACTAGAGGCTGTAGCTAAGGGCTCAGGTCCCAGGTTCCAACACACACACACACACTCTCTCTCTCTCTCTCTCTCTCTCTCTCTCTCTCTCTCTCTCTCTCTCTCTCTCTCTCTCTCTTCCTTCCTATCGTGTGATTTTGTCCAAGTCACTTAAAAACTTAGCCTTAGTTTCTTCACCTGTAAAATGGGGCTAAAGCCCTTTATAAATGCTGTCATGTTTAAAGCATTGGGAGCAATGTGTGTCACGTAGTAAGAGCCCTGTCAATGAGATGCGTTGGAATCCTGAAGTTAGATAGGATTCCTCCCTTTGTGGTTACACCTGGGAGCCACTAATGGTCACCCAGATAGAAAGGAAAGATGCCAGTGACATATATTTCCAGTTTACAAAGCCCTTCCTCAAATGCATTTTGTTGGTTTTTACCACAAGTCTTGTGAGACTGGTGAAACATATTATTGCATGGTTTAACCCTTCCTTAAAAGCCTGCCATGGCTCCTGGGGGCCTTCCCTGGTGTGGCATTCAAGGCCATCCTCTTGCCTACCTTCAGTTCTATGATCCCATCAGACTGAACAGCAGATGCTTCTCCCAAAACTGTCCCAACATTTCCCCTTGGCCCTACCCTAGAATGCCAGGAATCATGTGACTTGCCCATGGACATACATTTAGAAAGTGATAGAGTTGATTCATAACCAGATTTGTCTCATTACAAAGCACAGGCCAAAGAGAATTTCCTTAGGGGATCAGTGCTGTCCCATTTGGTTGTGATACGCCCTCCTCTCACCTGGTGAACACTGGTGTCCTTTTTAAAAAAAAAAATAAATCTTTATTAATTTCAGAGAGAGGAAAGGAGAGGGAGAGAGAGAGATGGAAACATCAATGATGAGAGTCATGGATCGGCCGCCTCCTGCACGCCCCTGACTGGGGATGGGGCAGCAACCCGGGCATGTGCCCTGACCGGGAATCGAACCGCGATCTTCTGGATCCTGGGTCGATGCTCAACTGCTGAGCCACACCCGGCCAGGCCACCAGTGTCCTTTTAAAGACTCAATTCAAGCACCACTGCACTTTCAGGGTTTTTTTTTCTGGGGTTTAAGCTCATTCAACAATGATGGAGGGGGTCACAGAGTAAGGATGCTGATTTTTTTTGTGGGAAGACACGGTCACACCTGAAGAGAAAAAAATGGTGCCTGTGACTGCTGCCTGGATTCTCACCGTTCGGGAAGTGCCTCTGGCTCTGGTAAAAGCATGAAGTGCTGCCCTGGCCAGTTTGGCTCAGTGGTTAGAGCGCCAGCCCTCGGACTAAAGGGTCTGGGTTCAGTTCTAGCCAAGGGCACGTACCTCAGTTGCAGGCTCGCTCCCTGGCCCTAATCGGGGTGCGTGCGAGAGGCAACCAGTTGATGCATCTCTCCCACATCGATGTCTCTCTCTCTCTGTCCCCCTCCACGCTCTCTGAAAAGCAATGGAAAAAATATCCTCAGGTGAGGATTTGAAAAAAAGAAAAAAATAGAATGCTGTGCTGGCGTGGAACCAGGAAGTGGTAACTCCTTACACCTGTCACTCCTTCACACCTTCAGCGTGACTCATTTTGATGAAATTCGGCGAACTGGCACCTGTCACTAAGTGGAGTCTTTTATCTAGAAGGCTCTACAACTCCCCTCCCCCAAGATTCCAGGAAGCTTTGACCCAGGCTGTAAAGAGACCCATCAGAGTGACCAGTGGACCTCGGCAGACACTGCTCCTGCCTGCTTACCCCCCACGGTGCCAGTCCCCTCACCCCTTTGCTAGGGACAATGGAGGCTGAAACCTTTGAGAAGCTCACAGGTGAGCAAGTAAGAGACACTGGGCCAAATAATGCCATATATACATGTACATGTCTAGTTATATGTATTTTTGTTGCAGCCGAGTTTTTAAAAGTCAGTGTATGTCCCGACTGATGCCAGCTTCACAAAACCAAAAAATAGGTAGATGTATATCTAACATGTTTATATAGCTAAATATTCTATTTCTACATCTCTCCAGAAGAATATGCATTAAAATATTAACTAACTGCAGTTTTCTCTGAGTGGTGACATTATCACCGTTTCATTGGCGTGTTTTTCTGCATTTTCCAGATTTCCTACACTTACCATACATTAGTTGCATGATCTGAAGAATGAATTCAAAGCCCAGTCTCTTTTAAATGTCTGGATCCCAAGTCTCGGGGCTGCTCCTTGAGGGCATTTCTCCTTTCTCCTTTCTCTTTGCTCCTGTCCTTTGAAGATGATTCAAGGAATAGACTCAAAGGGGACTCTGCCTTCTCTGACCAATGTCTTTGCTGCCCCCTGGTGGTCATTTGGGACCTCAGCAGGTCCGATGCCCAGCCTGTTTCGGTGGGCACACTTCCACTTGAGGTTTGCCCTCTAAAGTCCCATTTCTCAGAACTGGGTTTTTCGAGTTGTGTTTTGTTTTTCTGAAGTTGCGCATCCTTTTAAATTTGCTGAGGTTTGCTCCGGGGTACAGTTCTTTAAAGCTCTGGTAGAAATATCATTCTTTTAAAAACCAGAGCCCCTCCGCCTGGATTTCACAGCCAGAGTTTCATCAGGGGAGGGCTCTGGGGGGCTCCGGGCGCACTCACCTGCTGCTTTTTCACAGTTGACTGAAGCTGCATTTGGTTTTGGTCAACATCATTACTGCCAAAGCCACCAGCACACCTGCTGGGACGCAAAGGGACAGAGCTTCTCACGGTCCGAGAGTGCGGCTCCGAACTCCCACAGAATCGCAATCAGTAATGGCAGGTTCTAGGCCCCCAACCTGGGCAACGCTTTGAGATCATGTGGCTTTAAGCAAATCATGTCACTTCTCTGTTCCTTCATCTGTAACATGGGAATAGCAACGGTGCCTGCCTAGATTTAAACCCCAGCTCTACCACTTATCAGCTGTTCACCTTGGACATGTTACTTGACATCTCTGTCTCAGTTTCCTCGTCTATAAAACTGGGGGGAAAGGGTACCTAATTCACAGAGCTGTGAGGATGGAATTAATTAATATATGTGAATAATTAGAACAGTGCCTGGGACATAAGTTCTCAATATATATTTATTATTATTGCTACTGTTACCAATTACCAAAGCATATTATTATTTAAATGCCATTCTATGAATGCATATAGTTAGAAGCAAGAAATTTATTATTTGATAAGCCTTTTATGTCTTACGTACTATTTCTTGAATACTCGCAGCAACCATTCAAGGAAGGTGTTATTATCTTTATTTTACAAATGAGGACACTAAGATTCAGAGAGGTTAAGTAATTCACCCAAGATCACATCAGCTAGGAAATATGGAACCAGAGTTTGATCCCATTGGTTTGACTCTAGAGCCTCTGTTCTTTCCTGTCTATTTGGCTGACTGCTATCTACTAAGGTTAGGTTGTTTTCACTAATATATTTTTTCTGGAATACTTCATCTCTACTCCTATTTGGTTATAAATTAGGGTGATGCCAGTTGCTGTAACAGAGAAGACCCAAATCTCCACGGCTTTACACAATAGAACTTTATTTCTCATGTATGCAACAACTCATGAAGGCATTCCCATTTGGTGGGCAGGCCTTCCCTGGGTGATTCAGGGACCCAGGCTCCTTCTGTCTCGTGGTTCTGCTCTGCCCTGGGGCTTTGGAGTCCTCTGCATTTAGCTGGTGAGTGAGCAAAGGGCATGGACCAGGCCTAGAAGTGGCATCTATCAACTCTGTCCATATTCCATTAACTTAAAGCTCAGTCACATGGTCATACCTAACTGCACGGGAGGCTGGGAAATCTAGTCTTGCTCTGTGTCCAGGAGGCAGAGGAAATGCACCTTCGAGCCAGTCTCTGCCACAAATGGCTTATGTCTTAACTAGCCTTGAGATTTGGGTTTAAATTTTAATTCTTCCGGTAAGAAATCCTTACCCCTGGGATCTGAATTGGATGACCCTCTTCTGTACTCCTCTCTTGTGGCATCCAGTGCATAGAATTATATATAATTACTTATTCACCTGTCCCCCCATTATTCTGTGGGCTACATTAGGGCGGGGCTTATGCCATTCTGGGTCACTGCTGAATTCCCAGCTTACACTGAGCCTGGCACACAGTAGGTGCTCAATAATTGTTGAATGGATGGTGTCTGGGGCAAATCGCTGAGGGGCAGAGGAAGTGGTTGGGAGTGGTCTCTTGGCCCCCCACTTCTCGGCGTCACTAAGTTTCAGAATCACGGACAGCTAATCCCGGAACAGGGCTAGAAAGTCCTCTGAGGTTGAGGTTGGGGTATCTGTTTTCAAGAGTGGAACTGAGATGCTGCGTGTGGTCACAGGTTGTCTGGGCCTCTGCACCTGCCCCCAAGGAGGACCCCGTGCAGACAGCTCCTCCTCAGCCTGTTCCAGTGCATGTGCTCAGCAGGGCCTGGCTTTGAACTTGGGAAACAAACCACCATAATGATAAAACAATGCAACGCATTTATTTGTTTACAATTTATATCCTATCCGCTTCCCAGCAAACTTTGCAGTGCTTACAAAATGAGCACCGTAAGAGGGAGAAACTTGAATAACAGGGGGAACCCGGCTGACGTGATACTAGGTCATTGGAAATCTAGTGCCTCCAGACAACAAGCGTGTCGGCCTTACAAGCCACGTCTTTATTTTGGGACAATATTCAGTGTTGCTTATTTTTTTGAATATTGATCTCTTTCGTCCCCCTTTGCCTCGTACTGTCGCTGGGTGTCTGGTGTTCATGACTCTTAGCCTGTAGCTGAGATCTCGAGTGGGCAGGGTGGGGACAGGACTGTGATCAGCTCATGGCCTTTCTTTTCAGGGTTCCCGGCCCCTCTTCAGCTCCAACCCTTGAGCTCATCCCTGCTCCCCCTCCTTCCTACAAATCCCTGCCACAGTCTGACTTAAGATGACGGTAGTGTCCGTGAACGAAAGCACAGTCCCGATATATTATAACCGTCCTTATATTCTACAAAAACCAGACACACAATTTGACGAGACAGAAGGGGATGGTCCGGCATGGTGACGAGGCAAGAATCCCAGACTGGCGCCTCTGGCTGGTGGCCTTGGCAAGTCACATCGTGGTTCTGAGCCTCCTTCGTCTCATCTATGAAATGGGATAACTGAACCCAGATACCCTGGGTGGGTAGGAGAGTCCCCGATGACACCAAATGTCCTCGGAGGGCAGCATGTTATGTCAGGGACACTTAACAAGGGAAGCGTATCGGGCTCCTACTGTCAGGAGCAGCTGCCGGTGGGGCCCTGAGCCTGGGGCAGGCGGGAGAGCAGAATAAAACTGCAGGGTCACTTGGCCAGGGGACTGTCATGATGCCCCAGGGGAAGGTGGGGTGGGGGGTGGGGAAGGAGGAGAACGGTTTCCCAGCTGGCTTCTCCCTTCATGAGGCATGTGGATTATAGGGACCCCCAGGTCGCCTCTGTGATGGGGGGTGGGACTGAGGGCCAGGAGTCTCTTCTCTGGGCCCAGGCTCCTGGGGGCAGAAAGGGCAGGAGTCAGCTTGGAGCCTGGGCTGGAGCAAGCCTGGAGCAAGTGAATCTGAGGGAGGAGGGAGAGCCTATAGTCAGGCAGAGAAGCACTAGGACCTCAGCAAGATTTGTATTTCAGAGCCTTCTCTGGCCCACACAAGCCAATTCTTGCTGAACTATAAAAGGGAAGGGAAAAAACCCCTAGGTTCCAAAGGAGCAAATTTGCAGTAAGTTTTCAAAAGAACCAAAGCCAATCTGAGTTGGAGAAGGGATTTCCCCCAAACTCTCCCTCCACCACGCACTCAGCAATTGCAAAGATATTGAGAAAGTCCTGGAGGGGGGGGGAGGGGCAGCTGGGGAGAGGCATCTCTCACCACAGTCCACGGCCCCTTCCCAGAAGGCTTCCTGGCCGTCACCCTGGGGGTGGCCTCTCTACCCTGTAGTGCTCCGTACCTAACACTGCAGGAAAACAACAGAGCTGTTTACCAAGAAGAAAAAAATCCCCATAATCTTATCACCCTATCAAATAATCTGTTTTCATTTTTTCTGGGCTTCCTTCCATCCCGATCTTCATAGTTTAATCATAGCTCCACTGCACTTATGATATTAACTTTTTTTCTCTCTTAACATTGTGTGATGTTGGGCAAGTTTCAGTTTTCTTATCTGTAAAGCACCTACCTCACAGAGGGTGTGGGCCTTGAATGAGATCATGATTATAAAGTGCATGGCACATAGTAGGTGCTCAGTAAATGGTAGCTGCAATGATTCTTTCTGGAAGCATCTCTCTGGTTTTCATTATAAGTTCTTCTGCCCTATGACAATTTTTAAAACTTTTTATATGTATAAATGTGATAAAGAAAATTGGAACGACTTATTTTAAAAGGAGTCTGGTCACAGCAAAAGATCGCATATGATTAGCCGGAAGATTTGCATCAGCAAATTGGTTGTTACAGAATAGTCGTGGGGGTGTGAAGTACAGCACAGAGAATATAGTCAATAATACTGTAATCACTATGTGTGGCGTCAGGTGGGTACTAGACTTATTGGGGGATCATGTCGTAAGTTATATAAACATCTAATCACTATGCTGTACACCTGAAACTAATATAATATTGAATGTCAACTGTAATTGAAAAATCAAAATTTAAAAAAAAAGATTTGCATCAGCAGGTGTGTATGTGCTCTCCTCTGGCAACTAGGGGATCCAGCCCTATTCATACGCTCATTTTGACCAGAGAAGAATTTTCTGGGGCTGGGAGTGGGGTGAGGCATGAGGGCCCCATTATAGCTGAGGCTTTTTGTGAAGCAGGCCTTTACGTCTGCTTTCTTCAAATAAGGACTCCATCCCCCCCAGGATGACCTGGTAAGAAAAGCAGTAGGGCCCCTGGGAATCTCAGCTCAGTCGCCCACTCACTTGGAGAGGTGAACTCGTCCGTGGTGCAGGGAAATCAAAGTGTTGGTCTCTTTCTCTACCAGGCTGCAGGGAAGGGGCCGCGCTGGGAAATTGTTACATGGTGCGTCTCTGCACCAGTGAGAGGCTGAGGGGGGCCTTGGCATCTGGGGACTCTGTGTGTGTGTGTGTGTGTGTGTGTGTGTGTGTGTGTGTGTGTGTGTGGGGGTGGGTGGGTTTTTTTGTTGTTGTAGTTTTTCAATATATCTTTATTGATTTCAGAAAGAGGAAGGGAGAGGGAGAGAGAGAGATAGAAACACCAATGATGAGAGAGTCATTGATCAGCTGCCTCCTGCATGCCCCAGACTGGGGATCGAGCCCACAACCCGGGCATGTGCCCTGACCGGGAATCGAACTGCTATCTCCTGGATCCTAGGTCGATGCTCAACCACTGGGGACTGTCTTTGATAGGAAGTGTGTCTTTGGCGAGCACAAGTCTCCCAGGATTGATATCTATTGCAGATGCCATCTCCGTCCTACTTAAGGGTGAGGGGGGTTACAAGTATATCTGGGAGGCTAATGGAAAAAAGACAATACACAGATATGGAATTTAAGACCCAAGATGATCAACCCAGTCAAAGGCCCACCTCCTCTCGGGGACTCAGTTCTCTCATCAGTGACATTCAGTCTGTTAAATTATTCTTGGCTTTGGAGAGGAAACTGGACATTTGTTCTCAAGACCTCTCACTCGAAGTAACGCCTCTTCACCTCTCTCACACTAATTTGGGGTTCATCAGGGGGCCGAGGCTGCAGTTTGGTCCAGGGCTTCATCACTGCAAGTCACTGAAAGATTTCTATGCCTTGACTGTGCTGGCACTTCTGGGAACACCAACACTGACGGTGACAGGGCCCCACCCTTAAAGGGGACACAGTCACATTCGGGAGAAGACACAAGTTGCTATCTGTGGTCAGATTAGCAATGACAATGGCTGCCATTCACCGAGCGCACCGAAAGCAAAATCTCATGCAACTTTTCAAACATGATGTACATGCCGATAATATCCTCGTTTCTCAGGTGAGAAAACCAAGGTGCTGAACCATAGAATAACTTGCTCACAGTCACAGAGCCGGCAGGCGCTGTGCCTGCGATTCAGTGTTGTCTGTCTGACTAGATGATCACCACCCCCACCTTTTCTTTTTTAGTTACACCAAACCTTTCTTGATTTCATTTAACACAGCTTCCAGTTAAGCCTGTGCATAGACGGACGTCAGAGATGGCTCGAATCTCAACGTAAAAGGGCTCGCTTTTGGATCATTCTGCTGAGTAGAGTTTCAAGGCCCCTCCAACTAACTGTCATCTGACACCTTGAGGTGTTATCTACAGGCACAGAAAGTAGGGACATCATCGGTTTACAAAGACCGAGCTGCAGGAGCTGGCAGTCGTCCTGCTGTGTGGCAGTCACCGTGCAGTCCTGAGGGGTTAACGGTTGCTCTGTTTCTTTGTCTCAAATTTCAGTGCCAGTTTCTTCTTTGTTAATCCCTCTCCTCTCCCTCTCTTTCTATTTCTCCCCTTCCTTTCCCTCCTGCCTCTTTTTTCTCCCTTCCTCTTCTTCTATAAAGCATCAAGATACTGGAAAAAACTTGGGACCTCTGGTCTCATTTCTCTTCATCCATTAAACTAATGAAAGTTGGCAGATTTCCAGTCCCACAGCTCAAACGGTCACATGATATCATTGATGGGATTTATTTAACATTATAATCCCAAGTTTTGGCAACCATCCTGGTACCAGCAATAGAGGCTGCAGGCTTAAATTTTCCAGCGTTGTAGAACCCTGTGCCATGATGCCAGCAAAGACCCCAGATGTAGCTAGGAAAGCACAGATGCTACTTGGATCATCCAGAGCTGATGCGTTCCCAAGTGTGCGAAACCACTGGAAGTGGGAGGCCCCCTGCTTTTGCAAAGCCCGTGATACCACAGGAAGCAGCCAGACGGTCCATTCTAGCTCATTCTGCAAAGAGAAGAGACTGCAGAGCACAGACAAGTTGCATCCTCAGAGCCCATGCTCTTGACCAATGCATCATATTGCACCTTTCATCTTGAAACATTTCACAAGAAGGCAATTACAAAAGGAATCATGTCACATAGACATTACATTCTAAAGTTCCAAGGAGTAGGAGGTACAACATTTCACAGATTCTTAAAGTTTTAAAACTCTACCAAAGCTTCCCGACGGTAGATAAGCATCTTCAGTCCACAGATGAGGCAACTGAGGCTGGACGAGTGGGGCCCTCAAGGTTACACAGAGGTAGGACCAGGTCCCTGGTGGCTGAGCCTCGGTTCTTGGCTCTCTCAGCTACACCACACTATGTCCCTCTCTGCATGGAAGAGGTGTGGTGAGGGAGGCTTCATTGAAGAAGATGACTGTGACCTGGGCCTTGAGAAATGGATGAGGTGTGGGTGGGCTTGGAGGAGAGGCAGGGCTCCTAAAGCCACCTGAGGCTCCTTGGTGACCTTCCCAACTGAACTGTGAGTTCCTTAATGTAGGCATTCCCCTCCTCTGCCTTCTGCCCCACTTCAGGGGTCCTGGGGTGGGGCTGGCCTGCTCGGGGAGACTTGTTTCGCACCCTCTCCAGAGAACTGGCTCCTTATTTTAAGATACTTGCTACAA
Source organism: Miniopterus natalensis (assembly GCF_054644295.1). Lineage (NCBI taxonomy): Eukaryota > Metazoa > Chordata > Mammalia > Chiroptera > Miniopteridae > Miniopterus > Miniopterus natalensis. Next base: position 20,048,724 of record NC_142081.1, on the reverse strand, counting down.
CATTTGGCACTGAATAGAAACACAGCTTATCTTTCCTTCTGCTTCCTTCTTTATTTCCTATGGAAGATTCCTCTGAGAGTGTGTGTCTAGCCACAGTCTGAAAATTATCCAGCCCCACACCCCTTAGGAATGGGCCCTGACAGCTACGTGTATAGGACCCACCTCTGACCACTGTGAGCGGCTGAGTGGCACAGGGGTGGACCCCAACTCAAACTGGCCCCATTAGAGCCTCTCTCCCAATTTGGAATTTCAGCTTCGTGGGGCTCCTTGGGCTCCTCTGATGGTTTGAACTGAGGCCTGTTAGCCTAGGGGCTGGGAGATGTCTATCTTCAGACAAGGAGAAGGCCTGTGCAGAGGAGCAGGGAGAGGAAGCCGAGGCCCAGAGGCCATAGCAACGAGAAACCCCAAGACCCCAGCCAAAGGCCCTGGGAAGCCAGTCGCCCTGTGCCTGGGAGGCCGCTGCCCAGAGGAGGCCCTCACCTCTTCCGAAGGCTCCCCCTCCAGTCACACAAGAAGGCCAGCCTGCTGCCTGGAACCTACCCTCCTCTGATGTTATCGAGTTTCTGCAGAAGGAGCTCCTTCAGCCAGCCTCTGCGGAGCCACCAGGGGAAGTCCTTGGTCGTGCTCTGTGCTGCAGGAACCAGTCTCAAAGGGGGGCATGTTGTTGAAGGGGAACTTTCTTCTCTTTCTTGAAGGAAGGCTCTTGGCCTAATGGTTACAATTTGAACCAAGCTCCAGAAGGAGTGTGTCTCTGAAGAAGATGTTAATTTTTTTTTGCAAAGATCAGCAGTCTTCACAGTGGCATGAATGGGAGAGGAGAGACCACAGGAGTCATTTTAGTCAATTGTGCTAGGGACCAAGGAACAGAGATGAAATAAAATAAGACCTTCCTGCCCTACAGTGAGTAAGATGGACATGTGGATAGAATTTCATGACAACGAGAAGTAAATGTCATGACAAAGAAACACATGAGCAGGGATGGTCCCCTAAGAACATCCAAACTGGGGGTCAGAGAATGTTTCCCAGCAAGGACAACACCTGAGTGGAGGCCTGAAGGGTGAGTAGGAGTTGGCTAGCCAGAAGGGGTAAGGGACAGTCCAGAGGAAGCGGCAAGAATAGAAGAGCAGAGTTGAGAAAGAACATAGTAGCTGCCGAGAAGCCCAATGACCAGAGCAGCTGGAGCGTGAAGTCTGCCTCCCGGTTCTGGTAAGAAAGCTTGCCAGGAAGAGCAGGGCTGGACTTTGTCCTGTAGACCTGTCACCTCCAAACCTCTTTGACCGTGCACTCCATCTGTTAAATTTTTCTGAGCATGTAAGAAGTGTTTTATGCACAATATTTATAACAAATATAGAGCATATGTACAAATGTTTACAAAGCAGTATTGTACAGGATAGATATGTGTTCTTGTACCAATATGTTAAATATTAACTTTTAAAAAATACAGAAATTCTGAAATATTCTCTACACCCAAGCAGAAGTGTGACTAAGGAGAATTGCTCTGTAGATGTGATCAGGAGCCCCTGGAGAGTCTGGGCATCACTTCCCTCATCAGAACCAGCCAGATGTGTAACTGTGGCTTGAGCTGCCAGTCTCTGTTCTGGGTGATTCAGATCAGGAAAACTCAGTAGCAGGCTAGGTTGCCTCATCATAGACTTCTAGAAACTCCTGTGCCTGATGATTTTGGGGTATAGTCTCCCAATGAAATACATATGTATTTTCTTAAGGAAAATAGACATATGCTAAACATATTGTTTCTTAATCTGCTTTTTAATTGAATATATTGTGAACATCTTTGTCATTAATTTTTTTTTTTAAAGCATTTAAGGCTTTTTTTAAAAAATATATCTTTATTGATTTCAGAGGGAAGAAAGGAGAGGGAGAGAGAGAGAGAGAAACATCAATGATGAGAGAGTCATTGATCGGCTGCCTCCTGCACACCCCTGACTGGGGATCGAGCCTGCAGCCCGGGCATGTGCCCTGACCGGGAATCGAACCCTGATCACCTGGATCATAGGTCGAGGCTCAACCACTGAGCCATGCCTGGCCGGGTGTCATTAATTTTTTATTAAGAAGTCTTCTGCATCACTATTTTAAATGCCTGCATAGTTCTCTGTTGTAGCGTTGTCTCTCTAGTCCGTCTCCTTTCACATGCTAAATTGGACTTTGGCCCGTCAGCTAAAGAACTCGTATTTCCAACATTTTTTCCGATACCATAGAGCATTTTTTAGTCTTCCAGAAATACATGAGAACCCCTGGTCTGCGGATGCCCTCTCCTTCCAATATCAGCTTTGCGATGAGTCAGTTCCTTACTTCAACACACGCCTTCGCATTTTGCATTTGTCATGAGGGGGGATTTGGGGGTTCTCTTAGCTGGACAGCGTGTGCAATTCCAGCAGCCGTGCCTCGTCACGCAGCGGCCTTTTTGTGCAGTTCTTTAGTATTTTATCGCACGTTGCCTATAATGATTCATTTTGTGTGTCAACTTGACTAGACCACGGGGGCCCGGGTATTTGGTGAAACATTATTCTGGGTGTTATTGTGAGGGTGTTTCTGGGTGAGTTTAACATGTAAATTGATGGGCTGAATGAAGCAGATTGCCCTGCTGACAAGAGTGTTGTTAAGCTACTCCACGGCATTGCTGCCTCGGCATCCATTTTGTTGGGCCCAGGAAACTCAACATAATGCCAACCCCTCATGCAAACACAGCCCTACACCCCAGCAGAGTGGCAAACAAATGTAAGTTCCTGGGGTGACCCCCCCATCAGCTCTTGTTATGAACAGCTTCCCCCGCCTCTCAGAGCTTTCCCCGTGTGTGCCCCTTGATAAGACAGACCCCCATGAAGCTTACCAAAACCCTGCTCTTTTTGGTTTAAATTGACCAATCTGGCTTTAGCCCAAGAACCTCAAAACACATCCCCCATGGACTCTAATAGAGGCATGTGCCCCAGGTTCCGTCACTCTCTCTGCCTACACCCTGCCTGACCTCCCCGTGTGGCCCCTCAGGCATGCTGTGCTCTTCCTCCAGGACCTGGGGGTAGTAAACTCCTCTATTTCAATTTCTCTTGTAATATATCAATTAATCTCACATATAAAATCAGGGTCCTCCCGAGAAACAGAATATATATTTATATTTATATATTTATATTATATATACACACACATATGTCTTTCTCTATGTATATATACACAAAGATATATATATATATATATAGATATATATAGATATAGAAATATCCTATTGGTTCTGTTTCTCTGGAGAACCTTGACTAATACAATGCTTTCTTCCTTTAAAAAAATAAAAAAGACTAGATAAGTGAACATGCTAATAAAAATCACAAGAAATATAGACCTTTTATCCTTGTAGCAAATGAGACCCCAAAATGAAAATCACTGAGCATGCTGGGACCAGCAAGTCTTCACCCATTTGATGCAAGTCAGTTCACTGGATATTCAGTTATAAAAGGGGAAAATAATTACATAATAGAACTGAAATTTTAGAAATAATATCATCAAAGATGTGCCTAATAACTCAAAATTCCAACTATTGAATATATAAGTAATAGTATATTCATTCACAGGAATATCAACAGCAATTAGAAGGGTTACTGCAGCTATATTCAGTGGACAAATAAATAGAGAAAATGGACAAATAACAGAGAAAATCCATGAAATTAAAGGACTTCTTTTAAAAGATCAACTAATCAGCAAATGGGGAAATGTAGAAAAGAAGTAGATTAGTAATGGCCCTTCAGGCTGGAATGGAAGGATGTTCGTACCTTGAACCCACATAAAGAAATAGAGAGTACTGCCCAGCCGGGCATGGCTCAGCGGTTGAGCGTCCACCTAGGATCCAGGAGATCAGGGTTCAATTCCCTGTCAGGACACATGACCGGGTTGCGGGCTGCAGCCGATCAATGACTCTCTCCTCATTGATGTTTCTATCTCTCTCTCTTCCTCTCGCTGAAATCAATAAAGATATATTTAAAAAAAAAGAAAAGAAATAGAGAGTACTGATGATGGTAACTACAGAGGTTAAACAGCAACATAGATGTATATTTTGTTTATAACACTCGTTTTACCTCAAACCTTATTTAAAAGAAAACTGCATAAAACAATAATTATATATTTGTGTTGATAGTCATAAAACGTATAGAGTAGTAATTTATATGACAGTATTAGAACAAAGGAAGGAGGGACGAAGTTACATAGAAATTTTACTATATTATTGAAATTAAGGTTTTACTAACCCAAATTAGATTGTTATAAGATGTTAATTGTAATCCTCAGGGTAACCACTAAGAAAATAATTCAGAAAATATGACAAAAGAAATTATAAAGGAGTTAAAATGGTAGTTTAGAAAACATCTACTTAACACAAAACCCAATAGTAATAGAGGAATAGAGGCAGAGAAAGGACGTAAGATACATAGAAAACAAGTAGCAAAATAGGAGACATAAATCCTACTTTATGGGCAATTACATTAAATGTAAGTATATTAAACACTCCAATGAAAAGGAGGTGATTGGCAGAATGTATTTTTAAAATATCCAACCACATGCTGCCTGTAAGAAACACTGTTGATTCAACAGATAGGTTGAATGTAAAAGGATGGGGAAACATACCATGCAAACAGTAGCCATAAGAAAGTTGGAGTGGCTATGCTAATATCAGATAAAATAGGCTTTAAGACAAATATTGCTACTGTTGCAAAGAAAGGCATTTTATAATAATAAAGGGACAATCCATCAAGAAGACTTAATTATAAACCTATATCTAACAGGAGAATCTCTAAAATATACGAAGTAAAAACTGACAGAATTGCAGGAAGAAGGAGACAATTAGGCAATAATAGTTGAAGATCTCAGTACCTTACTTTTATTAATAGATAGAACAACCAGATATAAGATTAACAAGGAAATAGAAAACAAAACTCTAGGCCAACTAAACCAGACATCAATAGACCATTCCACCCAACAACAGTGGAACACAAATTCTTCTCAAGTGCACCACGGAATAGTCTCAAGAATAGACCATTTGTTAGGCCATAAAATAAGTCTCAATATGGTTAATAAGGATTGAAATCATAAAAAGTATGTATGTTCTCCAACCACACTGGAATGAAATTAGAAATCAGTGACAGAAAAAAAATTCATAAGTATGTGGATGCTAAATAACATACTCCTAAATAACCAATGAATCAAAGAAGAAATCACAAGGGAAATTAGAAAATACTCTGAGATAAATGAAAACAAAAACATAACAAACCAAAACTTATGGTATGCAGGTAAAGCAGTACTTATAGGGAAATGTATAGCTGCACATGCCTATATTAGAAAAGAAAGATCTCAAATCAATAACCTAGCCACTGCAAGAAACAAGGAAAAAAACAAAGGCAAACTAACTTGAAGGAAGCAGAAGGAAAGAAATAATAAAAATTATAGCAGAAATAAATCAAATGGAGGACAGAAAAACTATAAATTTTCAAAGAAATCTAAAGTTGACCCTTTGAAAAGATCAGAATAGTTGAAAAGCCTTTAGCTAATCTAATGAGAGAGGGAGGGAGAGAGAGGAGACTCAAATTACTAAAAGCAGGACTGAAAAGAGGGGGACATTACTATTGATCCTACAGAAAAAAAAAATTTATAAGAGAATACTATGAACAATTGTAGGCAAACAAATTGGATAATATAGCTAAAATACAAAAATTCCTAAAAAGACACTACTGAAACGTAATCAAGAAGAAATAGAAAATCTGAATAGAGCAAAAACAAATAAAAATACCAAATTAGTAGTCAAAACTTTCCCACAAAGAAAAGCCTAGGACAAAATGGTTCCACTGGCAAATTCTACCAAATATTTAAAGAAGAATTAACCCAGCCCTTCTCAAATGCTTCCAAAAATCAGAAGAGGGGAAAATACTTCTCAACTCATTCTATGAGGCCAATATTACCCTGATACCTAAGCTAGAGAAAGAAATCACAATAAAAGGAAACTATAGCCCAATGTCCCTTATGACTATAGATGTGAAAATCCTCAACAGGCTCCAACCGGGTGGCTCAGTTGGTAGGAGCATCATCCCCTACACCAAAAGGTTGCAGGTTCAGTTCTGGATCAGGACACATACCCAGGCTGCAGGTTTGATCTCGGGTCAGGGCACATACAGGAGGCAACTGATCAATGTTTCTCTCTCTCTCTCTCTCTCTCTCTCTAAAAATCAATAAAAACATATTCTCAGGTGAGGCTAAAGAAAAAAAAAATCCTCGACAAAGTACTAGCAAATTGAATCCAACAGCATATAAAAAGGATTATACAAGGTGACCAAGTGGAATTTATGCCAGGAATGCAAGATTGGTTCAATGTGTAAAAACAAATCAATGTAATACATCATGTTAAATGGATAAAGAACAACATACACATGATCATCGCAATAGATGTAGAAAAAGCATTTGATAAGATCCAACAGCTTTTCATGATAAACTCAACAAGCTAGAAGTGAAGAGAACTTTTCCAACATAGAAAAAAAAATATCTGAAAAGTTCATAGATAAAATTATGATTAATAGTGAAAGACTAACTAAAAGCCCTCCTGCTAAGATCAGAAACAAGGAAAGGACATCCACACTCACCCCTTCTATTCAAATGTTGCTTGAATTTCTAGCCAGAGAAATGAGGCAAGAAAAAGAAATATAAAATTTCCAGATTGAAAGAAAAAAGTAAAGCCATATCTATAGAGGACATGATCTTGTATATAGAAAAATAGTAAGAAATCCATACACATTCAAAATGGATAGAAATAGTAACCAAATTCAGCAAGGATTCAGGATATAAGATTAATATATGAAAACCTGTTATATTCCCATATGCTAGCAATGAATGACCTAAAAATGAAATTGAGAAAACACTTCTATTTATAGCAGCATCAAAAAGAATAAAATACTTAGGACTAAATCTAACAAAAAAGTGCAAATCTTATATATCAGAAACTATAAAACAGTCATTCCAAATTATTTCAAAATCTTGTCTCGGCTATCACAAAATGATTATGTCATGTTCAACAACTCCCAAAACTTCAATAAAAATCCAGTCTAGAATGTAGAATGTCAATCAGGTAAAATCCTCTACATCCAAAATTTGAAACAAAATATAGCATAAATTTCACAAGAAAGTGAAAGACAACCCACAGAAAATATTTGTAAATAATATAAAGGCCTAGTATCCAGACTATATAAAGAACTCAACAATAAAAAAATATTAATTTTTTAAATAAACAAAAGATTAGGTATATAAATGGCCAAAGAAGATATATAAATGGTCAATAAGCATATGAAAAGATGCTCAAAGTCATTAGTCATAGGCAAATGCAAAAACTTTATAGATAGCTGAGGAATGTAAAATGGGGAAGCTTCTGTGGAAAACAGTCTGATAGTTTCTGAAAAATTAAACACAGACCCAGCAATACCATTCCTAGGTATATGCCTAAGAGAATTGAAAATATACGTCCACCCAAAAACTTGTACACAGATGTTCACGGCAGCATTATTCATAATAGCAAAATGTAGAAACAACCCAAATGTCCATCAGCTGATAAATGAACAAACAAAATGTGGTATTTCTATACAATGAAATATGATTGGGCTATAGAAAGGAAGGAAGTGCTGATACATCCTGCAACATGGATGAACCTTGAAAACATTATGTTAAGTGAAAGAAGCCAGTCACAAAAGGTCATTTATTGCATAATTCCATTTATATGAAATGCCCATGGATGGCAAATCCACAAAGATGGAAAGTACTGTATATTAGTGATTGCCAGGGGCCTGGGGAGGAGGGAATGGAGATTAACTGCTAGCAGTGCAGAGTTTCCTTTCGGGGGTGATAAAAATGTTCTAAAATTAGGAGTGGTGGTAGTTGTAAAACTCTATATCTGTACTAAAAACTACTGAATTTTGTACTTTAAAAGGCTAAATTTAATGGTATGTGAATTACATCTCAATGGAAAAATATGCTAAGAAGCACGAATAATAGAGTGTATCCCAGGAATACAAGGTTGGTTTAACTTTCCAAAATCAATCAGTGTAATTCATCGTAGCAATGAAATAAAGGGAATTCCATTGGAATTCTAGTGATAGATTCAGAAAAGGCATTTGACAAAATTCAATGCACATTCAAGATGCAGGCTCTCAACAAACTAGAAATAGAAGGGAATTTCCTCAACCTGACAAACAATCTATTAAAAACCCCTGTAACTTATACTTAATGATAAAGGACTAAATGTTTATCTCTTAAGATTAGAAACCAGACAAAAATGTCTACTTTCAACACTTGTACAAAAAGACAAATGCAATAAAGCAAGAAGAAAAGGCAAATGGGTTGGAAAGGAAAACTGTCTTTATGCACAGACCACACAGTCATCTAAGAAAACCCTAAGGAATCTACATAAAAGCTACTAGAACTAAGAAATTACTATAGCAAGATTGTAGGTATTCCATTCCAGGCGTTCACCCAACAGAAATAGAAGCATATGTTTCCCAAAGACTTATACATGAATATGCATATCCATTTTTTTTCATAAAAGTCAAAACCTGAGTCACTCAGCAAGATAAAAGTGAAGGTCCCAGATAGGGCTGTGAGATTTTGGAAGCAGGAACAGAAAGACTCAGAAAGAGAAGGGGCAGACCGGTACAATAGTCTATGAGAGGAGGGGGACTTTGCGGGGGGATGTGTAAAGAGGATTTTCAGAAAGTTGGTATGTGATGTGATTCCCTCTCCTCGCTGTTTCCTTGGGATGATACGCTCTACTAGGGGAGGCCCAGTTCAGTTTGGGCTACATAAACCATAACAGCGGTAATAGCTTTAGGAACCATATGCTTACTGGGTACAAGTGCTAAGCAATTTAAATACATTCAAGACTGTGACATGGATACTGGTATCCCCATTATATAGATGAGAACCCAGAGGCACAGAGTTTTAAGTTCTCTGCCAGGACATTCCACTGCATATTCAAACCCAAAACTAAGAAGCAATTTCCCTTTTTCACTTTCTTCTCTGATCTAGGTTCTCTCCTCTTCTGAGGATCGGGTAGATGAGGAAGGGACGCTGAAAAGTGATTTTGGTTCAGTCCTCACATCCCCAAAGCCCCTTACTTCCACATGAGGTCATACATCCAGCCACAGATACTCAGCCCGGCCTGAGAGAAGACGGGATTGACCAGGTTCAAAGTTACTCCCCACTGCCTGAGAGTACCACCTCCAGAGAGCCATGAATTAATAACTGTACAAATCCCATGACTACCTGATTCTAACACAAATATACCATAGTTTTTGTTACCTCATGTTGACATATCTCCATTTTTTAATCTGGTGGGAAACTAAAGAAAGGAATGGCCTCTCTCAACCTTTGAGAGGCCTCTGTCCCTTCCAGCCTGTCTGAAAGGATCCAATAAGAGGAGAAGGTGCCAGAAACAACTCTGGTGCCCACTCTGGGAGCTGCAGGGGGCCTCAGCTGTCAGCATGGCTCTAGCCACAGGCTGGAGTTGGTCAAAAATCTGGGGACTCAAGGGCTTTACGAAATGGATCACATCGCCCAGAGGTGTCCTGAGCTTTGAGGGGGTTTGTGAGAAAGCCCCTGATTGACCAGGGGAACAGTTGTTTTGGTGTCTTTTAAAAACAACTGTTTTTGGTTCTAACTTGGAGTCAGTTGGCCCCCAACCCAGAGGACAACTGGTAAAGGTCTGGAAACATTTTCACAGCTGAGGGGGGTTTACTGGCATCGAGTGGGTAGAGGTGAAAGATGCTCCTAAACATCCTACAATGTACAGGACAGCTCTTCACAGCAAGAATCCTCCACGCCCAATGTCCAGAGGGCTGCAGCTGAGACACTCGCTTTAACCCTTGGGGCTGGGCCACAGCCCGCCCTGCTGGGAGCTGCCTACGAGTCCACATCTGGACTGAAAGCCGGAGAGGGCTGGACCACAGGCCATGCCTGCTGGCGGAATTTCCCTGTCATCACCTGGCCCCCCCTCCGGCCCCTTTGCTGGAGAGCTCTGCCCTCAGGTAAACGTTTTCCCAACTTGTTTGGGAAACTTCTAGAAAAACCCCCTTGAACCATCCTGTAAGTGGTGAAGATGCACCATGCTATACTTTTTCCACCAAAAATAAAAGTTTGGGTGGTTAGGGGATTTTTATTATTTTAGTTCAAATAACTAAAAAGTGGCAGTCAACCATTAAGATTTCAAAGGTGGTGCATCCACCAACTGGTCCTCAAAAAGGCGTGCAGATGGAGCCCGGAAACAAAGAGCCAGAGGGGTTTAGTATCAATGAATTAATGGTCTAGACGAGGGGCGGGGGTCGATAACCTAGGAATTCTGACCTGGGTGGGGGCAGCCTGGGGGAGGGCTCCCCTGTCCTCCCCTAGTCACAAGCTGCCTCAGTGGGGGGCCCTTGGGGAACCCAGGGACATTTGCCTGCACTCTCGGGAGATTCTTTTCTTTTCTCCTTTCTTCTCCCTGGGTTTCATCTTTACTAACTAGAGAGGGGACTATTAGGGAATGTAAGGCCACATGCTCTAGTGAAATTGCCTCAGAGCAAAAGGCAGAGGGGCCTAAATTCAGCCAATGGCCCCGTGCAGCTGCTGAGCGCCCCAGGAGAGTCAGTGAGGAGAGGGGGGCTGCTGAGACTTCTGGACCCTAAATCCCTCTCAGGCCCCCAGTTTGCTTGGCAGGCTTTGCAGTGGGCTGGCCTGGGGTTAACTCCAACAGGTCAAGTACCAGCTCAAAGCAGGTGAGGAGAATAGATTCGGAGCCAGTTAAACCCAGGGCACTGGAATGGGCTTGGTGCCTTTGAGTTCCCAAGACAGTGAGAGACAATGGCCAGAGATGAAAGACCGCAGAGGTGTCTATTCCTCCTGGGCCAGCAATGACCTTGACTCTGAGGCCACAAACTGCCCCCTCCTGGAGAAGCGGGCTTGACAACTTCCCCTACATCCCTGCGTGGGGAGCTTTGGAAAAATACCACTGCTCAGGCTGATTAAATCGGAGTATCTGACCATGGGTCCCAGGCGAGCATCTCCTTCCTTCTTTCTGGACTTGGGAGATTTTGCACCTCCTTCCAGGGACCAGAGCCTGACTTCTGAAATGACTCTCCTGAAGGAAAAGTACCTAGTTCTGCAGTCAGCACCCACCCCCACCTCCTGGGGAACACAACACAGACGCTCAGGTTTCTCCCCAGTTTCAACCGATTTCCTTAATGATTTGGCCAGAGTGCACATGCTCCTGTAAAACACAGTCTTGGAAGTGAGCTGAGTCAGCAGGCATTGGACTGAACTACATATTTGTCCTAGTCCTTGGAGCAGCAAACCAATAGAAGAACTGAAACTGGGTAGGTATCGCAGGTTTGTGGCACTCTAAAAACACCACCTATTTTCAATTATCTTAAGCCCATTTACCTACAATGTATCCTGCTAATTTTTTAAAATGTCTTTATTGATTTCAGAGAAAGGGAGAGAGAGAGAGAGAAACATCAATGATGAAAGAGTTGTCATTGATCGGCTGCCTCCTGCACGCCCCCGACCGGGGATCGAGCCTGCAACCCGGGCACGTGCCCTGCCCGGGAATTGAACTGCGATCTCCTGGATCCTAGGTCGATGCTCAAGCACTGAGCCACGCCCGGCCGGGCATCCTGCTAATTTTAAACAAGGCTGATCCCAAAGGTACTGGTGTTATGACACCAGTTATTAAAACACTGAAAAACAGATTGGCAAACAGCTGCTGCCCTAAATTCTTGGGGTTCCGCCTCCCCCTCACTTTTCGTTCCCCTCCCTCAGGACCACCCCCTGTCCCACTTCCCAGAATCCAGCAACTCAAAGGTTATTTGCTCAGTGCAGCAGGGGCCCGGATCGGTTCCAACTGCTGGGTACCCACGCTATGCAGGTTGTCAATTGTGACCATCGATTTTAAGTCATTTAAATCTCAGGAAAGCAGCTTGCCCCAAGGCTCTCTGCCTGTCGTATTTAGTTAGAACAGTACACGTTGTTTTAATTTAACAAAAACTCATATTGTGGCACTGTCCTAAGAACTTTACAAACTTAATTCTTTTCATCCTTATAACAACCCTATAGATTGGTGATATTACGTTCTCCCATTTTATAGACGTAGGAATTGAGGCACAGAGAGGGTATTATCAAGGTCACCCAGATAATAAGTGGGGAGCTGAGGTTCTCAGCCAGTCTGGCTACAGAACGTTGCTCTCGACCATAGGCAATCTAGCCATAAAGTAGTAAGTTAGGGTTTTTTGTTTGTTTGATTGGTTGTTTGCCAAACTTAGATTCACAAAGTAGACTCTAGCACTCCTCTCTACCTTTCCCTTCCACCAAATTTACACCTGGGGAAGCAGAGGCCCAGGGGGGAAGAGACCCTCCTAAGGTCATAAAATCAGTTGGAGACAGAGCAGGAGCAGAATGCTGCCTTGTGCCTCCCTCCTGACCTCTGACCACATCTCATACCACACCTCATCCAGCTGTATGTCCACCCAGAAATCAGTTTGAGAAATGTGGCGGTTTTAAGAAATGTCCACAAATTGTTTAATATTTCTCCCTTCAACAGGTAGAGCCTTATTTGCCTCCTCTTGAGTGTGGGCTGGACTTAGAGCCTCGCTTCTAATGAAAAGAATAAAACAGAAGTGATGGGAGACTAGGTCATAAAAGGCATGCCAAGTCTGTCTGTCTGTCTCTCTCTCTCTCACTGATTGATCTGGGGGAAGTCAGCTGCCATGAGTGACCTTGAAAAAGTTACTTAACCTCTCTGTGACTCAGTATTCCACATCCAAAAAGTTGGGGGGAGGATAGTACTTACCTCCTATGACTTGTGAGAATTCAGTGGGTTAACTCATATACTTGGCACATAGGAGGTGGTTAATGCATGTACTTGGCACATAGTAAGTGATATATACCAAGAATGCTGGAAACAGTTGTGCAAATTGTTCACTGTTCGAGAGCCTCCACCTTAGCAGGCAGACAGGTTTGGCCTGGGATTGCCTACCAAGAGGTGGCACTGTTTTCTAATTTGTACCAGGGCTATGTGTGAGCCACCAACTGTCCTCCCATAATGTTCATTGTCAGCACAAGGAAGCTGAGTGTTCAGTAAATGCGACCTTAGCATTCTTCTTAGGCTTTGGGCGGTCAGCTGAGCTGATGTTGGCTGCATTACAACTGTACTTGGTGGCTTTGTGGAGTTTTCCAGAATAACCTCAGTGGGATGCCTCACTGGGATACTTTGCCTGACCATTCAACTACTATGAAATAATAATAGAAGTTAAATGTAAAAATATTGACAGTGTAAGAAGTTTAAAACCATGCATGGCGACACTGCGTATTGTTTGGGTATACATATAAATACGTTCAAGCACAGAGAAATGATTAAGAATGATAGGGGACAAAATTCTGGAAAATAGTTACCCGGGGGGTGGGAATACGGAATGGAATTAGAAAGGACGTGCAGGGGCCTTCGGCTCTATTCATAATTTATTTATTAAGCTTAATGGTAAATACATAGTGTTTATTCCTTAATCTTAAATACTTAAAAATAATTTTAATAATATCATTGAAAGAGACCATCGTTCTATGTGAGCCAACTTTTTATTTCTCTCCTCATTAGTCTCTGTTAAATGTTAAATAAGTATATTGATGTGAAACAACAGAATCATGCAATCATTCATTCAACAAGTATTTACTGTTGAATGATAGATTGTTCAAAGAGAAAGAACTTCATGTGGACATTATAACACTTATAATAACCTATTTGGTTAGTTAGCTACTTTCCCTTCTTTCTGTGAAGGCAGGATCTCTTATTTATAATTATGACTTCTATTACATAATAGGTGTTAATAACTGTTAATAAAACATAGATGTGACAGTTTTTATCCTTATACAGCTTTCAATATACTATGGGTGAGAAAAGATATAGGACATTATAGGTCGTAATAAGTGCCGTAAGTTATGAGCAAAGTTGTATGGTAATTCATTTATTTATTCACTTGACAACTCTTTGTTAGGCATTTACTAGGTACTGGGCATATATCCGAAAACAAGAGAGAGACAGTCTTTGGTTTTTTTATGTGGCCACTCTCACCACCTTCATCACCTCCTCACTGGTCTACACCACCAACATCTTTTACTTGGATTATTGCAATAATTCAATGCTGTAATCCTGACTGGCCTCCCTACTTCCACTCTGCTCCCCTTCAGTAAAATCTCAACTGCATTCAGAGAGATCCTGTTAAAACCCAAGTCAGAGCTCATCACTCCTCTGTTCTAAAACCAACAATGGCTTCTCATCTGCGGGAGATTACAGAAATGGCCACAATTCTTTAAACAATTCCTCCTATCAAGAGGCGAAGGCTATTACTCAATCCACTGCGTCTGGGCTGGCCTTGTGATTGTCTTTGTCCAATAGAATGTGGCAGAAGGACCGTGTGCAGAGTCTGAGCCTGGGTCTCAGGGGGCTTTGCACGCTCTTGCTCTTGCTCTTACTTTTGGGATCCTTGCAGCTGCCATGGAAACAAGGCCAGGCAAACCTGTTGGGGGAGGACAGACCTCATGGAGCAGAACCATCCCAAACAAGACCATTCTAGATAAGCCAATTATCAGCTAACCTTAGCTGGCTGAGGACACATGATGGAGTCCAGCTAAGATCAGCCTAGCCCAACCTCTACCAGAAGAACCTTCCAGATGACCTCCAGACTCACGAGCTAAATAAATGGTTGTTGTTTTAAGCCGTTGAAATTTCTTGTGGGTTGTTAGGCAGCAAAAGCTAAACTGATTCACCATCTCGTTCTGAGAAAAAGTCAACTACTAACTGTATTCCCAGTACTTAGAATATCGCCCAATACATGGTAAGTGCTCAATAAACATTTGCCGGATGAAATTCGTAAATGGAGTTCACATTTAATGAGGGAAATTAAAAAAAACAAACATTAGGTAAATAAACTAGTAAAATAATTATTAAATTTGATGGGTGCTCTGAAGGAAATAGTGGCTGAGGTAGAGCCTCACAGAGTAGAAGTGGGGGGGGTCCTCCAGGGGTCCCCATTTCTCTCAGAACAAAAGCCAAATCTTTCCAGTGGCCTCCAAAGCCCTCCATGATACCTCGCCGACTTCATCTCCTGCCATTCACTGCCTCTCTGCTCCACCTATCTGGCCTCCCTGTTGTTCCTCTAACTCAACAAACACGCTCCCATTTCACGTTTTCTTTTCTTTTTTTTAATATATCTTTGTTGAGTTCAGAGAGAGGAAGGGAGAGGGAGAGAGAGAGAGAAACATCAATGATGAGAGTCATTGATCCACTGCCTCCTGAATGCCCCCAACTGGGGATCGAACCCGCAACCTGGGCATGTGCCCTGACCAGCAGATTCCCAACTGCTGAGCCACGACCAGCCAGGCTCAGTTCAGGTTCTTGGTGGAATGTTCTTTCACTAGACACCCCCACCATTCACTCCCTTTCTTCCTTTGGGTCTCTAGTCAGATGACCCCTTTCAGTAGGACCTTCATGATCACACTGTAGAAACAGCAACCCACTGACCCACAGATCTACTAAGTGGTCAAGCCAGATTTCTAATCATGGTTGATTTGACTCTGAGTACAGTGCTCATTTCATTATATGTTTTTGGTTTTTTTTACTGTGTCTGCATTCTGGGCTCTGACCTGGTGACTTCTTCACTCATTAAGTTTCAAAGCCAACCTTGAGCTCTTGAAAGACCCTCAACCTGAGAGGCACCTTTTCTCTAAAGAGAGCACCCTGCCAAGAGGCACAGGGGCTGAGTAAACCTTTAGGGCATCAGTTCTAGGGCCTCCCCAGTGGCTTCAGGTGGACCACAGCCTCTTCTGTATGATAGTCAGGAAGGAACCGTGTCCGGGGGCCTCTCCATCCCCAGCCCACCCCAAGGCCGGCTGACTGCAAGGGCAGAGAGGACGGGTGGGCAGCTGCTTTGAGGCAAAACCCAGAAAGAAATCCCAGTCTCACTGGTTTATTTTGGTTTAAAAACCGAGTCGGGTGACAATGGAAACTCCTTCCCTGCTCTCCTCTCCTTTCTGCTCATGTTGACAGTAGCCGGACTTGCTAATTCGGGCTGGGGTTTTTCCCTCCCTGGGCTGTTTTTCTCTTTTATCTTCATCAATTGATGAGAGCTGTGCTGCCTCTTCAAACTGTCGGAAGGTATTTGGGGTTTTGTGTATTTTTTTCTTTCTTTCACATAATTCTGTGGGTCTTTTCCCAGATATGTATTTTATCTTAAATTAACTTCTAACTCAAGTTTCCGCCCATGTGACTTCCAGCGTGAGTTACCAGAAACCACAAGAGAGAGAGAGAGCGTGAGAGCCCCAAAGCTAGCGACATGTCCCTGTGGGGAGCAGAGCCTCTGCACCCCAGAGTGAGGAGAACGCAGGGGTCAGAGGTGGCTGCAGGGCGCGCAGAGGAGGGACCTGCCGAGGGGGTGGGCTGGCGGCCTGGTGGCCTGGGAACAGTCAGGAAGGGAAGGCAGCTGGTGACAAGAGAGCCCAGAGGCACCTGGGGCTGCGTGGAGAGCCCGGAAGCCTGCAGCCATGCCGCACAGCTCCGACAGCAGCGACTCGAGCTTCAGCCGCTCTCCTCCCCCTGGCAAGCAGGTAGAGTCCCCCTTCCCTCCGCGTCCCTCCCGGCCGTCCTGGGGCGCAAGACGGGCAGGCTCCCGTCCTGCCCAAGGAGCAGGGAGGGGTGCCTGGGGGCGCCAGCGCTCAGTTCGACGTGAGACTTGGTATTTGCAATCCAGCTGAGCCTCTTGGCAGGGACCCCCGTCCTCCCCCCATCCCGCCGGAGCCCCCTTTCCTCTGCGGCCCCCGCACTGCCCTGGCCTCCGCCTCGCCTGGATTCCCACCTGCGAGGCTTTCGAGGAAGCCAAGGCGAGGAGAACATCAAAGGCTCTGGTCTCTCGGAGGCAAGGCTCTAGGTTTCTCCAAGGCAGTGGGAACGCAGAGGAGGAGCCTCGGAGGGGGCTGCGGGCGTGCACCACGGCCCGGAGCCCCGAGATGTGGCGCCCCAGGAGCCGGCCGCCAGGGCCAGAGGGAAGGGGGCCGGGGAAGTAAAGGGATGAAAGAAAAAGCAGTTAGAAGGGAGAAGAACCCGGGCAGCACAGATGGCAGCACAGAGGGCTCTGTCTCGTCCGCTGGGGCACTGCCCCTGGTCCTAGCACAGCCAGCGGAGAGGGACGCTGGCTGCCACCTACACCTCTTCCCCCTGTGGCTTCTGGACCAGGGGAGGAAATCAGCTGGGAGGTCAATTTGGAGACTTGGAGACATTTGCTAGCAGCTCAGCTCGGCTCTGGGGAAAACCAGAGAGATTGGGGTAGAGATTCTGGGAGCATTTGGAGTCTAGATTGCAACTTCAAAGTCCAAAGTTTTCAGCTTGGGAGTTGCCAAAAAATGGGGCACCTGCCTGCCTCGCAGTTGGTGGGGCATTCCCTTTCCCACATTTCTTGACATCCATCTCTATAGGAAGGCTTCTTTCTCTTCCAGTACATCGGTGGATTAAAATTTCTTCCATTCTTTTCTTAGCATAGATATCCAAAGAGGGCTTTCAAAGTGCGGCTGCCAAACATGTATATAAACATGTGATATAACATCGGTCATAAATTAACAGAAGAGGAGCAGGTTGGGAGAAGTCCCAGTGGAGACCCCTAGAGGGCAAACAATCCAGTCCTCTGCTCAAGATGGTATCAGGGTGGCTCAGATTGCCTGGAAGTCTGTAGGCTTCTTAGGAAGGAAATTACTCATGGCTTCCATGGTAACGTGGTCCCCATCCCCCTTAGAGGAAGAGCATTTCCTTCCTATCTAACCCAATGCCCTCCTACTGCAATGGCTGGAAGTGTTGGGCAAATTAGTGAGACAAATGCCTGGTGAGCAGAGTTTTGCCCTAGGAACTGTGCACCTCCAGCCTGTGGGGAGGTGCAGAAGGGTTTCACTCAGACTCGTGCATTTATCCTGCAGTCTCTAGGGGGAAGCTGGAGCTATCCTCTCTGCCCAAGCAGAGGACAAGCTCATCTGTGAGATGTACTTAGAGAACACCCAAGGTCCCTTGTCCTCCTAAGTACCCATTCACTACCTGCCACAGCCAGGTAATCTTCACCATTAAAGCCAGTCTTGACTCTAAGTTGAGCTCAGGGTCATGGGGAATGTCAAGGTCACTGAGCATAATGAAGGGAATGCGGGGAAAGAAGAGACAGATCTGGGATGGGGGCTTCAGCCCAGGAATGCAGCAGAAGGCACACGGGGTACAAGCCAGTGAGGCTGGGGGTGGGGCTCAGAAAGCATCAGACTTGGCATTGGAAGATGTAACTCCCCAATTATTGGGAGCATATGGGCAAGCTCTTTGAGCCTCAGTTTCCTCACATATAAGATGGAGATAATAACATCAACTTTACAGAATTGGGGAAATAAATAAGAGTGCCTCTGAAAGGGCACTTGTACAGAAGCTGGCACATAGTAAGTGCTCAAAATTTTTGAAAAAAATAGCAAGAAGGTTCTAGGTCAAAGAGTGAGAAAGTAAGGGTGGAACAGCCCCAAAAAGAAGGAGTGATAAAACACACTTCATCGCCTTGACCATTTCCTTCCCAATATAGCTCTATTGAGGCCTCAAGGTCTTCGCCCTCTTCCTGTAACTTTTGGCCAAAAAAGTTATAGAGACCTAAGGGAGTGTAACAGGGTGTGGGAAAGAGTTCCGTTTTGGAGTCAGCCTTCTGGTAAATAGGGGGTGGACAGGCAAATGAAAAGATGAAGGAATGGAAGGATGGACGGATGGACACCAAACAGCACGAGGGCCTGCTCTAGCTCCAAAGAGAGGAGCAGATGTGCCTAATGCTCACGGTCTCTGCTTCCCAGGACTCATCTGACGACGTGAGGAAAGTTCAGAGGAGGGAGAAAAATCGCATTGCTGCCCAGAAGAGCAGGCAGAGGCAGACGCAGAAAGCAGACACCCTGCACTTGGTGAGTGTTCGGACCTTTCTCCACCCTCTTGGGCCTTTGGCTTTGCTCCCAACCACGGTGGATGCTGAGAGCCCAGCTCAGAGGGTGGGTGGGGGTGAGGGCTGCGGGGCGAGGTGGGAGACCAGGCTCTCCTTTGAGGATATTGAGAAGATCCTGGCAGGAATGAGCCCGGAGGCTGAAAGAGCAAGGAGCCCTTCTTCCTGACCCCTGAGGGGAAATGAGGGGGAAATGAGTGGGGCGTGGGAAGCCCACAGGCTGAATGAAAGGCAGAATCACCTGCTCAGCCACGGGGTAGCCAGCGAAACTCCATCCCTCGCGAGCCTAGAGAGCAGAAAGCAGGACTGTCTCCGGGAGGAATTTAGAAGTTGTGACTGGCTTTGGGGGAGCCCAATATTCTGCATTGATTTCTAGGATCCCATATAGTCCCTGGGAGGCCAGCTGGGCAGCCACCCTGGGCCCTGCATTTGGGGCAAGGAGGTCCCCAGGATGCTGCACGTTACTCCTCTTTTCTGCACAGCACTGAGGTTTTATTTTAAAATTTCTCTCTTTACTGATACCCCAAGGGGTCTGTGGAAGTTGTGGTTTCAAGTGCCCTTACCCGGCGTGTCACCATCCTGGCTGAGTTGCCTTAGTCTCAGGCTTTCTAGAGAAGGCCCGACCCCTGGTCGAGCAGGGGCCCTGAGCCGTGCTGAGCTGCAGTTCCACCAGCAGCCCGAGCCCCAGCTGGCGTTTCTGAATTCTGGCTGTGTGCTCTACCCGCTATGAGCCCTCCTTGCTCCCACACTTAACGCCTGGCCTCTCTTCACTCTGCCCCTTAATTTGCTTCTGTTCAACCAACTCTTACCTCACTGGCTCCTTCCCCTTCCGCCCCTCATCAGTTTCTCCAGCAGCTCTGCTTTTCTGTCCTTCCTCCTGAACCATTCCCAAACGTCCAGCATCCTAGTAATTCATTTCAATGGTAAAAAGGGCAATTTTACCCAAAAATGAACATGCTTGTGTTTATTTGAAAGATTAGCACAGAAATCAGCCAGTTAGGATAATTGTTTTCATCTTATCAAGGAAAGTAAGATGTTTCTGTGTTTGGTGTCAGATGGGTGCTAGACTTGATTGGGGTGATCAGTTGATAAGGGATATACATTTCTAATCACTATGCTGTACACCTGAATCAAATATAATATTGTTTGTCCACTGTAACTGAAAAATAAATTTTAAAAAAATGTAAAAGTAAGATGTAGTTTTAGAAAAAAGATGGTTTGTTAAGCTTTGTAAGGAAGCAGAGAGCAGGCTGCACCAGCATCTCTGATTGGATGCTAGTGTTTTATTTGAAATGAAATCAGCATATCTTCCATTGCATACTAGCCTAGTTTTAAGTTCATAAATATTTGTTGAGTTGAACAACAACAACAAAAGAATGAATGGACAGCAAGTCTGTTCTTCTCTTTGATAACTGTGATCAGCAGTCTTAATGTTAAGTTGTTAGTGATCCTGCTACTTATATGTTGTCCATGATTTCATTATGGCTTAGGGCATCATAACACTCCAGTTTTTCTACTTGAAGCTTGAAAGTCTATGATCACTCACTTTATCAGAGTCTGATTCTAATTCAATATTTTTTAGAATGAGCCAACAAACAAAGAAATAAAAATTAGAAAGGCTAAAACCTTCCTTTTTGTGCAAGGAGACAATGTCCTGAGACTGGAAAACTGCTCTAAGCTTTATAAGTTTGTAATTTTTTTAAATGTGGAAACTAAGTATAGCTCCGCAGTCAAAAGGACAGAGTTTGAATCCTAGCTCCACTGCTTGCGATCTGTGTGACAAACCCAGGGGACATTCCTCACCTCCCTCAGAGTCGGTTTCCGGATCTATACAATGAGAAGTGACAGCAACTACCTTATACAGATAGTGCATATAAATAGTTCAACGCAGTGCCTAGCATATAACAAATATTCAAAAATTTAAGTATAATAAGAGTAATATTAATAATAGTTATTATTATAAAAGGCAAAATAAATCATCATAACTATATATTTACATACATTTATATGTTTAGTTATGGTGATTTATTTTGCTTCTTATAATAATAACATCTGTTATATCTATATATCACAGACTTTCAGGGCTGAAGGATTTCTTCAAGGCTGGAACATTCAGACATTGATGCTTCAGGCTCCTCTACAACACTCCCCAACCCTGAAGTGGTCCCCAACTTATGCCTGGTCACTTAGCAGGAATGAAGGAGTTTTCCCATCTTCAGCTGCACCACTGACATTCAACCCACTGTCTTCATCAGCCCCTTGGGGACATGTTAGTGAGGGTGATATGTATGTTTCTTTCTTTTGGCAAGTTTTTCAACTCTGACTCAGCTTCTCTCTCCATAAAACAAGAGTTAGAATCAAAAGATTTAGCCCTTCTGATTATATTTGTCATGACTAGATTGAGACAATCTCTGGGGCTTGGAGTCCATGGAGCTCCCAGTCATGTACACGTTAACACCTCCACCCCCAGCTTCAGTTTCTAGAATGTTCCCACCTTCCTCACACCTAAACACAAACTCCTCCCTGCTCCTTTCTTTTGAGCACCACGGAGTTCATCTTCACTTTTTGCCCAATGAGTAGGTCACATCAGAGATTACACAGCAAGCCTGAGATTACAGCCAATGCAACTGATGTTTTTTGACTTCAGGCAGAAGCTTTTGGCAGCAACATATAAATCTGCCACCATCGGAGGGTTTCTCTGTGGTCTCTATGTTTATTTCCTCTCAGATGGTAATCACCCATCTTTTCCATGTATTAGCCTCTTAATTATGTTTATGATTCAGGCAGAAAGCTTGCTGGTTTATCACCAACATTCTTAGGGTTGAGTGTTTGGTTTGCCCTCGGCTCCTTTCATGCTTGGCTCCACATGCTGAGGCTCTGGAATCATTCTCGGGCCCTCTGACCTAGTCATAGAGCTCATCTGCCAGTACTTTAAAGACCAGGGTTTAGAAGCTACTGTGAGTACAGCATCATATAAGGACCATGTTTGTATTAGTGTGCTAGGCTCATATGTGCTGGGTAACATCATCTTCTCGATTTCCACATTACCACTACTATCTTAAAAATACCAAAAGAATTACCTTGTTTCTCCAGTGAAATTGAGGGATACTTCCTATTTAACATTTTCCATACCTATTCTATAAGTGGTTTATACCAAAACACTGTACATTAATTGCTTTTCAAATAACAGAGTAGGGAAAGACCCTCTTTCCACAATTGTGTTTAATCTCATAAAAATGTTACAACATCCCAGCATTGACTGTCCTTCATGTAAACTGGATCAAGTGCTTCTCATAATATCAACAGAGTCCACATTCTGTTTTTATTCTCTTTTTTTGGGTGTCTCACACAGCATCCATCACACTCAGTTCCTCTTCTCCCACGGACAACTGTAGGGTTCATTAGGTTTAGTAAAGACATTGACTGAGAAAGAGAAAGGCACATCTTGACCAGTTCATTTTCCTTTTTAAAAAAAATATCTTTAGTGATTTCAGAGAGAGGAAAGGAGAAGGAGAGAGAGAAACATCAATGATGAGAGAGTCATTGATTGAGCCCGCAACCCGGGCATGTGCCCTGACCGGGAATCGAACCCCGATTGCCTGGATCCCAGGTCAACGCTCAGCCGCTGAGCCACGCCCGGCTGGGCTTGACCAGTTCATTTTCAAAAGATATCCGTAGCTAATAAGTGGACCCAAGATAATCAGCCAAAAAAACTATTAAAAATAATACAAGAATCCAGTCAGCTTTCAAAGTTAACAAAAAAAAGTAATAACTTTCCTATATGCAAACCATAGCCAATTAGAAAATTTAATTGGAGACAAGATTCCAATTATAATACCAGCAACAGCACGTGGAAGGAAGGAATAAATTTAACAAAAAATGTGCAGGGTTTAATTTTTAAAATCTGTAAAATTATTCTAAGTGACTTAAAAATACTCAAAATAAATGGGAAGATATACCTTATATAAGCACAGCAATTTTGTTAAATTAATCTAAAATTTAATTTAATGTGATCCCAATAAAAACCCAATAGGACTTTCTGGGATTTTGGAGAGAACTAGATTAGCTGTTCTAAGTTCACAGTGAAAAATAACCATGTGGGAATTTCCAGAAAAATTCTAAAGTGGGACAATTAGAGAAGATTACCTCAATAAAACATTAAAGGGAATTACAAATATAGAAATAAAAACAATATGAAAAGGACAGACTATTGGATAGAATAGAATACAGAAATAGACCCCAAACAAACTCAGATTTAAGACCCAAGCACTTATGTCAATTTTGCATTTGAACACAAGTTCACAGAAGTTCAAATGCAAAGTGACTAGGATGGCACTTCAGACCAATGAGCAAAAGCAGCTATTCAATCAATATGATTGGGACAACTGGTTAGACATTTGGGGGGAGGGGAGGAGCTAACTTTATTTCTTATACAACACACACACAGATTAAATGTAAAAAAAAGAAAGAAAGAAAACTAAAGAAATTTGGGGAAATGAGCATTAAAAAATTTATCTTGGGATGGAATCTTTTCCATATAAAATAAAAAACCTTGAAACCATAAAGGGAAAGATTGTTATAAATTGCCTTTAAACATAAAAATTGAACATTTCTATCCAATGTTCAAGATTAAAGGCAAATAGCAGGCTGGGGAAAACATCTGCAACACATATGACCAAAAAAGGGCATATTTACTTAATATAGGAGAGCTCTTATGAACAAGAAAATGATTAACAACTCACAGAAAAAGTGAGTGGTGATTATGAATAGGCATTTTACAGAAAGAGAGAAATGAATGGCAAATAAACATGGAAAAGATGCTCCTTTTCATAATAGTTAGTAGAGTGACGAGTAAAGTGATATGGAAGTCTCCTGCCAGACTGGCAAAGATGAAAATGCTGCTAATGCGCGGTGTTCCCGAGGCAGTGGAGACGCGGGTACCATCACACTTGCTAGTAGGGGTCTCGGTCAGCTCAGCTCCGTGTCCACCCAATTCACAAGGGCACACCCTGCGGCCTGGCGATTTTACACATAGGAGCCTGTTTACAAACATGCCGCAGATTACACAGTTATATACATGTCAAGATAATCATTGCTGCATTTTTAGTCATAGCAAAAACTGGGAACGAGCTGAATACCCATCGGTGAAGGACTAGTTAAACTATAATTTGCTCGTTCCGCGGAATACCATGGATTTGTTAAAAGAACAAGTTACATCTGAATGTGCTAATTGGAAAAGATTATCAAACATCTATACTCTTCAGTGAAAAAGGTGTGAATATGGTACGTAGTTTGCTTCCATGTGGGTTTCTAATAAAAACAAAAATTTATCTGTGCATATATGTGTACATTTAACATTTTTCAAATAGGGCTCCCAAAAAACTGTTAATGGTATTTATTTCTGAAAAGTAGGATGGAAAGTCTAAAGCAGGAGAGAAATGCTTTGCATTTTTTACCTTTTTTACATAGTTTGGATGTTTTTATCACCTGTTTTCATTTTTATACTATAGATATTGAAGTTTTCAACACTGGTCATTATGACATATGCCCTAGGATGATTTCTTTTCTATTCGATTTCGAACATTGAATAGTCTTCCACTGTGACGTTGTATCCCTTATAATCCTCCATAAATCTCCCAGTCGTTTGGGAGAACCAACTGTCAGGGTTCATAATGGGGAATCCTGGGGTCTACAGACTAGACAGGCCCTATAAGGGATGGCAAATGGGTTTCATTTGTGTGGACATCCTGGGTAATTGTCGCGGCTCTCTGCAGCAGGAAGGATTCTGAGACTGTCCCAGGTCGGTGGGAAAGCTGAGATCAGTGGAGAAGCTTTGTTCATGACGAGGCTAAAACTAGAGGAGATGGCGGGCAGACAGTCGCTGAGCTGTTGGCAAGTCAGATCCGGCCTCGAGGGTGGAATTGGAAGCAAGGTAGAGTAACAGGGCCAAATGTGAAGGCTGGGGCTTTGGGTTCTCCCTTGGATGAGGTGGGACAGGCCCTTGCCTGGGGCTGGCTCCTAAAGGACTCTCACGCTAGTTTAGTAAAAGAGAAAGGTTGCCCCGGCCAGTGTGGTTCAGTTGGTTGGATATCGTCCTGTGCACCTTTGTCCTGTGCACCAAAAGGTTGCCGGGTTCAATTCCTGGTCAGGGCACATGCCCAGGTTGCAGGCTCAGTCCCTGGTGAGGGGAGTGCAGGGGGCAGCCGAAACCAATGTTTGTCCCTCTCCCTCTCCCTCTCCCTCTCCCTCTCCCTCTCCCTCTCCCTCTCCCTCTCCCTCTCCCTCTCCCTCTCCCTCTCCCTCTCCCTCTCCCTCTCCCTCTCCCTCTCCCTCTCCCTCTCCCTCTCCCTCTCCCTCTCCCTCTCCCTCTCCCTCTCCCTTCCTCTCTTTCTAAAAATGAATTTAAAAATCTTTTAAAAAATCAAAAAGAAAGAAAGAAAGGTTTACAGGTTCCAAGACATCATTTTAATGCTATATATAGCAGACATCATGAGTGGAACTTACGCATGAAATAAAGCTTTAAGCTGATGCTATGAGAAATAAGGTGTTTACAATTGGAGGAAAACTGAGTATTGGAGAAAAAGCAGCTAGGCAAAGATGTTAACCTCCTGGGCCCCCTTAGGATGG
Organism: Miniopterus natalensis; assembly: GCF_054644295.1. NCBI lineage: Eukaryota > Metazoa > Chordata > Mammalia > Chiroptera > Miniopteridae > Miniopterus > Miniopterus natalensis. Next base: position 20,023,057 of record NC_142081.1, on the reverse strand, counting down.
ATGACACTATTGATCTTGGTCTTTTGGGGAGGACTGAAGGACAAGTCTGCTTACAGTCTTTTTCCACGCACAGAGCTCTTTTGCTCTCTCTTGGAAAGCATTCCATAAGGTCTATTGGCATAGAAAAGTTATAAGTAAAAACAAAGCAACAATAACCAAAACCACAAAGAAGCAATGTTCTGACTAGTTCTGCCCTAGAAAAGTTCAGTGTAAAATCAGTGAACCATCTGTGGAAAAGAGACATTTCTCTTGGCTTCCATTGTTATGAACTTCTTATTGAAAACATATTAATTGAACAAATGCCTGTGCACCAGGCACTGTGTGTTATGTGCTCTACCTGTTGTACCTCATTTAATCTGTACAAAACCTTACTCTGCAAGCCCTATATTAGGTTAAGTAACTTGTCCAAGTTCACAGAGCTTGTAACTGGGTCTGCCTGACTTTAAAATCCACGAAGCTATTCTGCCTCTCTCTTCAGCCTCTCGTGAAGATGTAGTCATCTTCCACAGCCTATATCTTCCTTGAATCTCTTCCTGAATTTATTTTTTGTTTTTTTAAGCAATGCTCTCCAAAATTTATACTTTCCTTCCCCCTCATTAGGCCTGGTCAAAAAAGGAAAGATGTCTCTATGCAGTATGTCGATATCTCCACTGAAACCATTTTTAAAGAAAGCTGTGCAATGATAAACATTAACATCTTATGTGTGACTACCCTTTGGAGCAGCAGTTTCACTTACAAGAGTTTGATGGGAAAATGTTGCATGGAAATGCTCAGTTCATCATGATCTGTGAACAGTAAACGCTTTATCAATAGTCTAAAATCGGACAGATGCCCAACAATAGGGGATTAAACATATTATGACATTCATACACTATAATTTATGCTGGCACTAAAAGTGACGATGAAGATTGTATTTATCAAAGACAGATGTCAATGACATAGACTGAGTGAAAAAAGTAAGTTACAGAGAGTATGCAGAGCAGAGTCCCGTTAATGTAAAATTTGTGGGTTTGGGTCATGTTTGCATGCATAAAGAGATGTCTGGAAGGACATTCTCCAAAATGCTAAGAGTGCTTATTTCTGTGCGGTTGAATTTTGAGTAACTTACTTTACTCGTAGTACTTTACTGTAATTTTTTTTATTATGATGAATGCACACCATCTTTAATTAGAATAAAAAATTAGACTATTTTCATTTGGGAAGGAAAGAAGTGTCAAGGCAATTCACCACCCCTAATTGCTTGTCCCACTGATAACCAGTCAGCGTGGTTAAACTTGGGAGGCGTATTTGAAAGGACACCAGCCCCATGCCAATCTTAACATTATAAAGAGCTTCTATCCGAATGGGATTGCAGGTCCCAGGTCACGAGGTACTGGCTTTGTGAAGCTGTCCTCAGCAGCACCCACACTTCTTTCTCTTGAAAAGAATGGGAGAGTCTTACCGAAGAGCCTGTGCCCACGCAGCTTGGGGATTTTCTTAGTCTTCTCTGTAGGACTCGGTCTGGCCCCCGGCTTCCTAGGAAGCGAGACCAGGTCCACAGACAAAGTCCCCTTCAGACTGTGGGATATCGGTAGAGAGTCCCGTTATGGGTCCACTTGGTAGCTTGCAGAGGGAGTAACAATAATGACAGTCATACTGCCTTGTTTATAGAATCACAGAATCAAAAGGAAATTCAGAGGTGCCTTAGATCAACCTGCCTGTGTTACCAGTGAGAACACTGATGTCTTCCTCAAGGACAACCAAGAACCCAAACCTCTTGCCTTCCTAGCATTAGCTTTTTAAAAAATCTATTTATTATTATGTATTGATGAGAGAGAGATTCCTTCGTTATTCCATTTATTTATGCATTCGTTGGTTGCTTCTGTATGTGCCCTGACTGGGGATGGAACCCACAGCCCTGGCATACGGGCATGTCGCTCTAATCAACTAAGCTACCCTGCCAGGGCCCCACCACTAGCTTTTACTTTGTGCCGTATTGCTAAACAGGACTTTGCCCTGCAGATGATGTTGCTTTGACGTGTTCTTTTGCAAAGAGTAAACCAAGGAGTAAGCAATTAACCAGTTCATCTGAACGACCTAGAGGCTCTTCCACAGCAGAACCCAAGCATACAGCGAGAGACCAGAAAGGGAGAGTCCAAGACTGAGAGGGACTGAAGTTTAAACGTTCCTTTATTTTAAAAGGCCTAAGTTGTAACCCAAAATGAAAAGGACAATGACGTACTGGGGGAAATATTTGCATCAAATCAAATAAATGCAAATTTAATGTTTATGCCGTAGAAAGAACATCCTTTTTAAGAAAAACATCAAGACTCCAATAGATTAGTGGGCAGAGGCTATGAACATGAAGCTTATGTAACCTTTTCCCTACCGAAATGAAAATAACCCTATTTTCTATTCTGATTGTGAAAATGATACACACGAAGGGTTTCTCAACCTTGGCACTATTGACATTTTGAGTCAGATAGGTTTTTGGTGTTTGTGTGTGGGGAGGTTCTGTGCATTGTAAAATGTAAAATGTACCCACTAAATGCTAGTAGCACCCCCTTAGCCCCAGTTGTGACAATCAAAAATATTTCCAAACCCCACCAAATGTCCCCTGAGGGGCAAAATTGCCCCTGGTTGAGAATGCTGTGCTAAACAGACACGTAGGAAGTTCTTCCTCCTTAGCAATCGATAACTTGTAACATTAATATGAAATTAAGAAACTTCCAAAAAGCTAGTTGGCCAAATAAATTATTTAAAATTATAACACCTAAATGCCAATGAGGTTGTAGTGAAACTGATGTGGTGATGTCGTACATCTCAGTACCCCTTTTTCAGTAATACCATGAACTGGGAGCCTGCCTGTGGCCTGAGCCACAGTAACCTCACTCCTAGGAATTTATCTAGGAAACAATTGAACAAACTATCAAATACTAGTATGCGTCAAGGTGTCCACTGCAGCATGATTTATAACAGCAACATTTTGATAGCAACCAAAATGCCCAACATTAGAAAACCATTTTAAGTAAATTGTGGATCATCCATTTGATGATATAGCCATTAAAAATAATAATTTATGGTGATTAGGACAAAATTATGATAGAAAGGAAAATACAGATTTGTGTATGTACTATGATTGAGAGTTTATTAAAAATAGGTGTTTTTATGTTTGTTGAAAAGGACCAGATGGCAACAGGTATAAATGAAAACAGTTGTGTTAGAAGACTAGGATCACAGTTGTGTATAATTTTTAAAAAATATCTTCAATGTAGTTATACTGTATATTTTTTATTTAAAACCATAAGAAAATGGTCAACTAGAGAGCTCAGTGGGCTCTGGAGGAGATAACGGGTAAGAACAGAGAAGATGTCATTGACCTAGAATTTGGGGATCAGGTTTTGATAGGGGGTCTTATCATTTACCCTACAAACGGAAGCACTTTTGAGAGTGAAAAGGGGCACTAGTGAAAATTATGCCAGGACAATAGGTACAAACTGGGACTGTCTCCGTCAACATCTGCTCATCTAGATTTAGAGGAACCAAGAAAGGTGAGCTGGAGCTCTTCAGAAAATTCAAGGGTAAGTGATAAACGTCTAGGCCAAGTGGAGGGACTAGAGCCCTAGCGCTAAAATGCAATCTCCTGAACCTGGGGACCCTGCAACTAAAATATTTTCTGGGTACTCAGCTGGCACAAGAACATGCCTTATTGCTATAGGGGTGGGGCGGTCCAGAAAATTATAAAAGCAAAGGCCCTATTCCCAGTACTAGTGCTAATGTCAACAGAAATGATTTATTCTGCTGTGCGAGTACGTGATGGTCTCCTACGTGCCAGGTGCAGTTTGTTCCAGGCACTGAGAATACAGCAGTGACAAGACAGACAGTCCCCGATTTCACGGACCATACATTCGGTTGGAAGTCAGACTGGAAAATAGACAAATAAATGAACACGTGAATCACACGAAGTGAAGAGTGCTTTGAAGACAATCAGGGTGTCATTAATGGTGAAAGTGACTAGGAGGGGGATGGGGACAGGGATCAGGGAAGGCCTCTCTGAGACCCTGACACCTGAGGTCAAATAGGAGTCAAAGAGAAGGCGACTTGGGAGATGGGGGAGAGGCTCTCAGAAGAGCCTTGAGGCCAACCTGAGCCTAGGCAGTCAAGGGCCAGACAGGTGCTTTGGGGCTGGGGACAGGCTGAGGGAGGCGGGAGGAGCTCAGGAACGAGGCAGTTGTGCTGTAGGAAACAGGAGCCTGATCCGGGAGGGGGGAGGCGGTCAACAAAACTGCTTCAAATCCTGCCTGGGGAAGGTATCTGAACATAAATCTGATCTACAAAATAGGAAGCAATAGCACCTCACTGGGCTGTTTAAGAGTTAAATGAAAGAATAAATACAAAAACAAAGTAATATTGTTATTTTATGTTTGTTTTGCATATGGGAAAAGCTTGTATTTACTCATTTATTTAATGTAGAGAGCCTGGCATTTTCTTATAAATCAATCAGGTGAAGATATCAGATGTGTCTTCATATATAAAAACACATGGCCTTCTTTCCAGTTGTTTATAAAACTTTAAGAACAGTAACTGTCGCTTGGCTTTTCACTGCAGCTGGTCAAGTCTCCTTCATTGGGTCTGGATGGGGAAGGTCAAGTCCGAGCTAGGGCGATTACCTGCCGGGTTCTTAACGTGGTGTAATTCTGCTACTTCCACCCCATTGCGTCAGTTTGGGGAACAAAAATGTTGCTAAGCAGGGGCTGACCTGGACTTTTTTTTTTTTTTAATGATTCTCTTACTCTCATTTGTAACTATCCTGAATTACAAAGTAGAAGGTATTAAAGTACTTAAAAAGTTGGTTAAACACTCCTAGGAAGCATGGACATCACAAATTTCCTTCGTAGACTCTTCATTTGCAGGTCTCAGATTTTGGTCAATGACTGTAGAGTCCAAGTTGCCAGGCACTGTCCTAGTCACTGAGGACAAAGCAGTGAAGGCAAGGAGAGTCCCTGTCCTCCCGGAGCCCAGTAATTCAGAACTCGTTTGATAACGTTACAGTGAATGAGACTCGAATAGATGCCCCAGCTCTTGTCTTTCCATCTTAAAAATGAACTATTCTGGACTATGTGAAATTGTTTTCACCAAATATAATGTAACAGTAATAGTAAGGCACTTTGCCTTACTATTTAGAAATTTCTTTTTTACTTAGAAATGTTCTTTCACTTTTTTAAATTTCTTTATATTATATTTATATTAGTTATACTATCTGTTATAAAATAAAATACATTTACTAAAGAAGAAATATTAAATATATACATATATAATAAAATAAATGTAATAAAATGAAACCTTGTATATATTATTTATATTCTTATATTATTTTTTAATTTATTTTATTTTTTTAAATATATCTTTATTGATTTCAGAGAGAGAAAAGGCCAGGGAGAGAGAGAGATGGAAACATCAGTGATGAGAGAGTCATTGATCGAGCCCCCAACCCGGGCATGTGCCCTGACCTGGAATCAAACCCCGATCGCCTGGATCCTAGGTCAATGCTCAACCGCTGAGCCACGCCCGGCTGGGCTCTTCTATTTATTTTTAAGACAAATCAGCTATGGACATGATTCTCAAACTAGTTGCTCACTTAGCTCACCTGGGAAGTATTTTTTTAAAATATTGACACCTGAGACCCACTTCAGAACAATGAAATTAAAATCTTTCCAGGGTTAAGTTCATGAATTAAGATTTCTAAAAGCTCTTCAGGTAATGGCCTTATGCAGCCAGGGTTGAGAATTGGGGAGCAGCGACATTTGCACCTTGTCAGGAGCATGTGGTAAAATGTGAGGAGTGACTGTGGGGTAATTATATGGGCATATACCCAACACTCAGTCTCGGAGCCCTAGCAACTTAACATAAACAAAATTCAAACTTTTGTGTTGACGCCAATGATCAGTTGTTTGTCTTTCAGAACTAGGCTTCCTAGTGATAACCTTTCTAACTTCAGGTATCAGTCAGGATTGCAGTCAGTTACAAATAACAGAAAACTGTCAAACAGAGTCACCGAGAAGTCATGGTTTATTTTTCTCACATAACAAGCTGTTCAGAAGTGGACAGACTAGGGCTAGTGCGAGGATGTCATCAAAGCTCCATGCTCCTTCTCTGTCTCTGCACAGCCATCACAGTATGTGACTTTCATCCTCAAGGCTCCAGCTGGCTGCTGGACCCGCAGGCATCAATCTGTCCTGGTGCTGAGGGAGGGCAGCCTTTGTCCTGGTGAGGCTTTGCATTTTTAGTTGGGAGAATTCTCTACCCCTCCTACCCCCAAGGTACTTCTGCTTATATCTCATTGGTCAGGATCTGTCGCACGGTTTGGAGCAGCTGAGTGAAGAATTCTTTCCCTAGCCTCTCTAGAGGAAAGTAAGGGGAAGGAGTTTGGGGTACATGCTGAGTGGGTGAGCCTCTACTGGGGTGGGCAAAAGTAGGTTTATAGTTGTAATACAAATAAGTAATACATCAATTGATAAATAATAATACAAGAATAAACTCTGTGCTTCGTGTACTCACAACTGTAAGCGTGCTTTTGCCCACCCCTGTAGTGTTTCTCACATAGGAGGTCAATGAACTCATAGCCCTGAAAGCCGGTGAATAGTTGACTGGACTCCAGATAGGGTCCTGAGGGATGGCTGGCATGGCTACGCATCAAGTGACAATGAGGGTGCCAGTGGTCCTAGAGCTCTAGCTTTAAGGCATGAAAGTGAAGATTTCTCAGAATTAGACATATACATTATTCAGTGCAAAGGCCTGTGGTTTTGCGATGCTTTTCCTTTCCTCCTCGGGTAAGGAACAGGCACTGGGGCGGTTTCCCCAGACTAGTGGGAGTCATAGGCATAGATGCCACCATGGCTTGGGCAGTGTCCTGTCTCTCAGTCTGCAGACTTCAGGGATGGCGGGCTCTGCCCTATGTGACCATTTGGTGGAGCGGGGCTGGTAACTGATGGAGATAGAACATATAACTGGGGGTGAGGGATATAAGCTTCACACACTACTCTCATATTTAAGTGGGGTTGAGAGCCAAAATGTCACCCTACCAATAAGTGACTACATGTTCTGTTGATGAAGAAACACACAGGGACTGTTTTCACCTTTCTGGAAACTGTGATTATAATATTCAAGGAGAAGGTCAAGGCACTAAACCAGAGCTGCGGGAAGGAGAACCAAGCCCTGCTCACAACCCCTGGAGAGTCCCCTCCAGGGCCTTGGGCAAGAACCTGTCCTTGGCCTTGGTTCCAGCTGGCTTCCCTGTGGGTTAGGGACCTGCCTGGGGAGTCCCCCTCATTCAAGAGCGCTTTGAGCGACCCTCTCCTTGGCCCCTCCAGGAGGGAATTCCCCAGAATGTTCCCACACCCCCACGAAGCTTCCTCAGCCACCCCCGAGCTGCTTGTGGTTCATGATAGGAGTGGCCTCAAGTAGCCCCACAGGTGAGGGTGAACTGTGAGCATTAGCATCTGGATTTGCCTGAGGTAGGGAAAAGGGCAAGATTAAACTGAAAAGCAAACCGAGCTGAGGCCTCACAAGAGGTAATTATCAAATATCATAAGATTTAAACAGACTTCAAAGTCAAGAGAGGATGGTGGACACCCTCTGAAGCCAGACTGCCTCAATTCAAATACTGGTGCTACAACTTACAAGCTGTGTGACCTTGAACAAATTACTTAACTTCTCTGTACCTCAGATTTTCCTCTTCTGCAAAAATGCGCATAATAATATTATTTACTACATTAGGTGTTGCAAAGCTTAAATATAATAACTGTAAGGTACTTAAAAGAGTGATTGGCACATGGTAGCATTCAATAAATGTTAGTTATTAAGTCAAATTGCATCCCTCTGTCTCCAACACACACACACACACACACACACACACACACACACACTCTCAACAAGTGAGGGTTAGAGGCTCTAGTTTGCCAATACACTCAGGTAGTCAATTTGGAATCTGAAATATTCAAGAGTTGAAGGCTTGGAGATCTTCTAATCCTGTGGTTTTCGACTTTCAATGCACATTAGAATCCCTGGGGGAGCCCTTTACAACCCAATGCCCAGGCTGCATCCTAGACTGATTAAATCAGAAGCAAGCATCAGTATTGTTCAAGTGCCCCAGGGCATCCTTGTGATCCCAATGTGTGGCCAAGATTGAGTCATTGTTTTGGTCCAGTCTTCCTGCTTCAAAGTGAGGCAATGGGCTCAGAAAGGGTCACCTGACCAGGATCAGACCCAGGACCCCTGACCCCAGTTACCTCTGATGAAGCCCACCGTTGCCGCGTACTTTGAGCCTCACTTAGCATCTGGGGGAAAGTCTAGCCTGGGGTGAGTTAGCCCTCTAGCAGAGTAGCTGGACAGGAGATTCCCTCCCAACTCAGGGCAGGAGGGAGATGCCCAGTTCTGTGATTGGAAGTATGACCAACTCAGGGATCTTGTACTCTGCTGTATTTAAAGATCACCCAAACTGAGACCCAGTCTTTTTTTGGGTGACTATAGGATAGCCAAGGACTTCTTAGTAACACTATAGGCTTTTAGCCAATTAAGTTACCACTCTCTCAGGAGAATCGGTTGGGTGTGCTAGACAGTGCCCAGGGCTGAGCTGGGGGAAGCCCAGAGCCAAGCCCTGCTCTGCTCCTACGTGGTTATATCGGGATTTGGTTCAATCACTCATTCAAAGTTCCTGGACCTCTTAGGTGTCTTGAGGTCAGTCCTATAGCTCCTTTTCTCAGCAGCTGCTGCCACCAGCCCATAGTCATTTGCGGGGGGGGGCAGAGTAGGTTTTCCCCAGGGTCTCAGTTGACCTCTCCTGTAAAGTGGGGCTGATGATAATAGCAGGCCTTCCATATCCATCTCAGAGGGTTATTGTGAGGAGCCCAAAGGACCTAAATGAATTCCGAACAGTAGAAAGCAGGTTATGTGGAAGGACAAGTGCAGGCCCCTCCCCCACTGCAGCAGAACACATGCATGTTAGAAGCGGAAATTTTCGTCCCAAATATTCCTTTCCTCTTTCCCCTCACCAAGTTCTAGGTTTCCAGCCCCTGTTGGGAATGCGATCATTGCAGCTCTGTGTAAACAGCTGCTCCCTGACCATGTTTGCCAGCCGCCCGGGTGAGCCCTTTCCAGGGCCTGACTGCCCCAGGGAGGGCCGAGTGGACCGAGCACTGGGGGGGGCGGAGGGAGGAAGCCCCGGGTCAGCCACTTCCTCCCACCAGGGCGCCTGGCTGGCTGCATGGCCCCGGCTGGCAGCGCTGCTTTCTCTGGGGCCCCAGCAGGAAGCCGTCTTGCTCCCCAAGGTAAAGGCAAGTTTGCTCTTAGGTGGCGGTTTTCTGGTTAGAGGCGGCAGCGGTTGTGAACCCCTCCTGGAGCTCTGGGGCCTGCAAGCCAGTGGGGGCAGCGGGAGAGGAGAAAGCTAGGGGGGCTCAGCCGAGCCCGCTCAGCCGGAGCTCAGAGGAACCCGCCCCACTTCCCGAAAGCCCGGCCTGCCTCGAGGCGGGGAGAAGGTCAGAGCCGTTGGCCCCTGTGCCCGCCTACCCTGCCCCTCCCTTCTGCCTGGGGTTTGCCCAGGCTCTTCGGAGCACAGAATTTACAGTAAATGTTGTCACCAGTGGAAACTCTCAGAGGGGGCGAGCAACAGGCCTAGAGGAAGGGACCAGCACTCCAGGCCCCCAGTTCCCGTCTCACCAACACCCCCTACCCCTCCCGGTCGAAGTGTTGTTGTAGCTTACCTTTCGGTAAGGAGGGGATGCCCTCCCTATGGGATGTGCCCGGAAACGTCTAAAATGGTCATGCAGCCGCACCTTGCCCAGGACGCAGCCAGTGGCTCTGACTCTCGGTGTCCCACCCACCCCCACCCCATTTTAGAGATGGGGGTTTCCTTTGTACTTACCTAGGCACATTTGCTAGCTCAGAGCCACAGGCCGGAAATGCCAGGCTGAGGCTGTGCATGATCACATCTGCCCTTTATAAACGGGTGGGAGCTGGCTCCATGGGTAAGGGCACTGCCACGCACTCCTCTGCCATTTTCCAGGATTCAGGGTTAGGGCACTTGGCAATGTAACTAGCTCGCTCCGTTAGCCTGCAGCTCATGCTCCTAGTGGATCAAGGCAAACTTTCAATGTCAAGTTACCTGCCATCTGCTCACTTCCCATCATAATTTCAAGTCAGTTTCTAGTCCAGCAGTTGATATCATCAGCCAGTCAATCAAATATTTGAGTTCATATGTACTATGTGCAGGTACTTAATAAGTGCTTGAATAATTAAAACAAATTTAATATCATATTTAACTCATGTTTTCAGACTTGTCTGATCAGCAGAATAACCTAAAGCACTTGTTTAAAATTCAGATTCCCAGCCCTGGCCAGGTAGCTCAGTTAGTTGGAGCAAAATCTCCAGATACGCCAAACCAAGTTTTTGGGTTTGGTCCCTGGTCAGAGCACATACAAGAATCAACCAATGATTGCATAAATGAGTGGAGCAACAAATCGATGTTTTTCTCTCTCTCATCAATAAACTAAAAAAAAATAATATCTTTTTTAAAAATTCAGATTCCAAGAATTCACCTTAAATCCCAAACCCACTGAGTTTAAATCTCTAGATTTCAGGAAGCACCTGAAACTCTATTTTTAACAAGCCCTTGAATTAATTCCAATGACATGGCAAGTTTGAAAAATGCTGACCTAAATCACACAGAACAGCACAATAAGGCCCGGACTCCAAATATTAGGTTGCTTTTTGAACTGAAATGTAATTTATTTGCATCTTCGGGGCCATTTTCCCTTCCTCTGTGGGCACCAGTGATTAGTGGAAAAGATCTGTTTCACTGAGTCAAGGCACGTGAACCTTAAAAAACACATTGGAAATTAAATTGCCCTGGGTTTTCTGAAGGTGGGATTGTTTTTCCAGTAAATGCTAATTCCAGAGTGTCATTATTGATTATTTAATGAATGACATGATCAGTAATCAGCACTCTTTACCCTGAGTTTTCCTGGTCAGCATGTATCTGATGGTTTTCCTAAGCAACAGGGGAAAGATATTCCTGGAAGAAAACCCACAGGTGCTTGGGACACACCCAGAATGTTGTATAACAGGCTCTTGGGTGAGCGGAAGGAACATAGTGGAATCAAACACTGTAGTGGATATTGACCATTTAATATTTATTGAGACCCTAGGTGTTCTAGACCCTGGGCGACACAGGTAATTCACCATGGATTCCATTTGTAAGACTAAATACAAACACTGGGACCTCTTGGAAAACACATGGAATGACATAGAGTGGAATAGAGTGAAATCAGTAGAAGATGTTTTCATAAACTCTTTTCCATTTTTTTAGGCTAAGGCCTGCCAGCCAGTTTCCTTTGACATACACTTGCCACTCCCAACCCATATATAGACTCACAGAGACCCATGTACATACATGCACACACAAATTCACACGTGCATTCACACACACACCTCTACTGGTTGGAACCATATGAAACTGACACTCTGACAGGTCAAAACAGACAAATATCAGCAATTTCATGTGGTTCAACCTAATATCTATGAATACACATGTGTATAGACACATGCTTATACAGATGCACCCATGCAGCACTGCAAACATCTATGCACGTGTGCACATACATGTGCAAATTCACCGAGCCCTGCTCCTTGGATGGGCCTGTAAATCTAATCTGGCTCCTCCTGCTACCACCCCCCCCTCAGATCGTGGGGTTTGCCCTGCCATTAATCTCCAATGCTGGTCCCTCCCCTCACAGGAGAGTGAAGACCTGGAGAAACAGAACGCCGCTCTGCGCAAGGAGATCAAGCAGCTCACAGAGGAGATGAAGTACTTCACGTCGGTGCTCAGCAGCCATGAGCCCCTGTGCTCAGTGCTGACCACCAGTGTGCCCTCGCCCCCCGAGGTGGTGTACAGCACCCACGCCTTCCACCAGGCCCACGTCAGCTCCCCGCGCTTCCAGCCCTGAGCTTTTCCAGAGATGGGGGAGAGCAGAGCCACAACACCCCAGTCCGCGGCTGCTCCACAGGCCTCGGGAGGGCACACAGACTGTGGCCAGGCTGCCCTCACCCCTCAGAACCCTCTCCACCTGGCGATGTGGAGACAGAGGCCTTGCAGGACCGAACGCAGGACTGACGCAGGAAGTGGGTGAGGGCCTCCCAGGAAGGTGGCAGCCCGTGGGTGTGTGCAGGACCCCATGGGGGTGGGAGGCCTGACCCAGAGTTGTGTAAGTACAATGCCCAAGACCCAGAGCACAGAGGGTGGAGGGCAGGGAATCATTATTTTTCTAAATAAATGTCTTAAAAGAAACTCTGGCAAGGCAGTTTCCCTTGAAACCTTAAACTGTGTAAGGCTGGGGTCTTTTTTTTCCTTGGCCTTAAGGGCCCTTAAAGCTCTGGAGACTCCACTAATATCTCTTCTTTTCCATTGTGTGTTAATCTACTTGGGAAACTGGGGTTTTCAAGGGCCCTTCAGTCCTCCCTCTAGGTATCTTCATGATTTTCCTCCCAAATCACCTCACCATGACCTCTCTTCCATTCCTCATTGCCTTGTACTTTCTAGATTGTCAGAGGGTCATTCTCTGGACAGGGAGGGCCAGTGTGAGATGCCATTCAGTGCAATGGTCATTCAGGTCACTGCTCCCATGTCCCAGTCCCACAACGACACTTACTCAGCTCCATGCATCCAGCCAGCCCTGGGCGACTCAGCGTGCCAGGCCCTGTGCCAGGCATTCTAGTAACATGAGGGCAGCCCTCACACATAAGGCAGTGCTTTCCCCATGCCCTCATGGGGCGCATGAGGCAACGTGAGGCTTAGAGATGTGGGCACGTTCCTGCCAATGGGCCTACATGTCCAGCTGAAGATGACACCTCCCTCGGGAGCTGTCATAGAGCACACACCTTTGCCTGTCTCCCTCCACGAGGCTCCGCAGGCTGCCGTTTTGAGCACAGTTTGAGGGCGGCAGTGGCTCAGGTAACACAGGGTTGTTGCAAATTCACAATGTTGGCCAAGCCTAAAACCAGTGTGCTCTGGTCTCCCCACTCCCGTGTCCACCTGCTCCTCAGAGATTCCCCAGGCCAAATGCTAGCTGGCCTGCATGCTATAGCCATAGCCGGAGAGCAATGGAGGGGCGCCCACACAGCCCTGCTGAGCTAGCTGAGGATGCAAACGACAGCGATTGCAGCGGGAGGTCTGATTCAGCCCCTTCGGCAGCTACCCTCAGTCTCATCCCTTGGTTCTTCAAAAGGAAGGCCACTGCCCCTGGCCTCCCTGCTGATAGCCATCTGGGGATGTGGTGACCACAGGAAAAAAAGGGGAGCAGGTCTGTTTCCCTAGGAGCAGGCCTGTTCCTCCTCAACCTGCAGGTCAACAGTTCTGGTTGGTTTGAGGCAAGGTCTCAGCTCTGGACCTCTCCTGCCCAAGACTCCCCTGCCCCATGGAATTGTGCCAGTATTGGGCTAGTGTGATTACTGAACTCTGCAGAGGCCTGGAAAAGTGGCGTCCTCACACGACCTCCTTGTGGCCTGTCGATGGGATGAGTCCAACTCAAGGACCTCTGAGGGTGCATTGCCACCATTGGGCCCTCATCCCTGAAGCTGATGCCCGTGGACGCCCAGTGCGGGGGAACTGGGCGCAGCACCTGTTGGAGACAGCCCAGAAGACCTCTCCAAGTATCAGCATTGCTTCCAGTGCAGAACCTGGCATTTTAACCTTTGGTCTCCCAACAAAACTTGGTAAATGGGGTTGTTCTCCCAGTCTCTGAACTCAGTGCAGACTCGGGTATGTGATGAGGGGCTGTGGCAAGCAGGATCTCGCCCATCAGTTTCCTCCAGGGCCTGATTTTTGGTAGCTGATGCTCTAGGTAGCTCTTTCCCTGTTAATACGCAGAGCAAAGAAGCCAGTGGTCAGTTCAGATACTGCATGCATCGAAAACAGTTTGCTTTTCTTTCATAGGCTTAAGAAGCAGAGCTTTAGGCCCTGCTCTCTTTATAGCTAACTCTGCCAGGACCTGGCCTCTCTTGGAGGCTGGGGCAGGCTTGCTTCCAATCAGATATTTTTCTCCCCTCCCCTGCTCTAGCACTGTGATTTTCCCCCAGAAACCCCCACAGAAGACACATGACCTGGACTGAGCATCTTCTGAAGGAGATTCAGGGTTAGAACTAGAAATGCAGAGCTCATGTGCACTGTTCCCATCTCTCAGCAAGGACTTCTGTTCCCCTTTCAATTTGCTACTTTCTAATGACCCCAGGCAGTTCTACTTCTCCTTTCCGATCACCCTGCTAGAGGCAGTAGAAGGCTGAGCCTAGGGTAAGTGCCAATGCTGATTTCATCTCCACTTAGGGGAATTGGAGGGACAGTTATGAATAGAGTTCAACATACAGAGCTTTGGCCATGGATGTCCCACTAACCAGGTTCTGTTTCAGCCTCCAACCCATGACAGGAATAGCTCCCTCAGGCTGATCAGCCATTGACTCACACTTAAATGTCTCCAGGACCCAGGCAGGCACTATAAATACATGAAGCTCACTGGTCAAAGGACAATTGGGAGTGGCGAGGAGTATGGCAAACTGAGGAATGAGTATTTACCTGTCTAAAGTAGGCAGCTGCCCCTCGGTTCAGCCTGCAAGATGGGGTTTCATGCACCCCTCCCGTAGAGACAGCCATCCCTGGGCCACCCTCAGGTCCAGGAGTGCACATATCAGTGGTCTGGTCTACCCCAAAGAAGCAGAAAGAGGGTTACAGCTACTGGAAGCCAGCTCAGGGCCACTCAGGAAGGGGATTCTGGTGTCTGGGTGTATGAAGCAATGGTCTAAAAGGAGACAGAGGGCTTTGGGCGGGCACATATCCTTGGTCCTAAGGACTCCTTGCCTCATGTGGAAGGGGTATAGCAGGAGAAAGGCCAGTGCCAGCCCCTGTAATGTGGGGGTTCCAGAGCAGGGACCTCTTGCACAGACTGAGGGTGGCACTGCAGAGGTCTGCCAGCCTGTAACCCTGATCTAGGTCAATGCTGTCTCCAGGCACCATGAGCAAGAAATGGTATGTGACAGCATCATCCTTACCTGTGGCTTTGACATGAGGGCTTCTGAGGAATGCTTGTTTCCCCATCTTCCGTCCTTGGTGTTTATTTCTCACCAGCAGTGTTATTCCTGAGTTAGTGTCAAAGCAAATTACAGGAAAGCCAAATTTTTAGTCTTCAGGCTGAGAAGTGTGGGTGGGGAGAGAAAGGAAGCTGAAGTCAGCTCAAAGGTCACGGGGTTGCCATCTGCTGGACCCAAACTTACCAGCAGTGTTTTTTAATATCTCCAGCCAATGTCCCAGTTGTGGCTGTGGCTTTACAGTGAAGGAGGTGAGCGAGCCGGGTGCCCCACTTCTTTCTGGGACAGACAGGCTGTCTGTCTCTCTCTGCTGCCCTGGCCTCTTCTGTCTCACATGTTTCAGTGGCCAAAGCTGCTTGGAATGCAAGGGGGAAAAGGGCCAGTGAACTAAGACCAACACTAAGGTGGTAAAGATTTAATCATCTACTATCTCTGTCAGAGGGGATGAGCATTTTAGGAGGCACCTTTGGAGAGTAATGCCTGACCCAGAGGATTTAGTGCCTGATGGTGGCATTTTAGGCTCAGTAGCAAGTGTATAAAGGACATATTTAATGGAATTCTTGCCATGTGGAGGACCAGCTACTGCACTGGCCTAGTGTGGGTTCCAGGGGGAATGGGAGATGGGGGTGGGAAGGGAACAGTGACATATCCCTCCTAAAAATCTTGTTTATCAACTCCTTGATATGTGATTTAGTTTATCTACTGCCAGGAATATAGAATAAAAACTTGATTCTGGTTTTAAAAATCTACCAACAGGCAGAAATAAGGAGCCCCCTCTTAGGGAAATTCACTAGGGAAATTTGCACAGACAAATTTCATTGCTACCTGGGAGATTTGTCTGGCTTCTTCTGGTAGATTCCTGGTGAGAGACTGGTGAGCTTGTCACTGTACCTAGAAACCAAAGTTAAGAGCAGTGGCAAAGACTGACTAGACCTCTCCAAGCCATTCTCCCTTTTTTTCCTTACTACAGAATCCTCACCTTGTCTAGGATGGCAACATGCCCAGCCAAACAGATGACATTTTTCAGACTCCTTTGCAGCTAGGGATGGCTATGTGGCACAGGTCAATGAGTATAAGCAGAAATTGCCGGGTAGGGCTTATGGGAAAGCTCTTTAAAAGGTGAGGCCATTTCATTTGGCACATGCCTTTCTCCTTCTTTCTGTCTGGAAAGCAGATGCAATGTCGGAGTTGGGGCAACCGTATTAGGAACATGAGACAACCATGTGTACAAAGGAGGAAAAGAGATTCTGGGTCCCTGGTAATGCTGCAGAAATGTGATGGTACAAGCTGTGGAAGGCCTGCCTCTGGGTTTCTGCGAAGTGAAAGTGGAAAGAGTTTATTTGATTAAGCCACTATGTATTATACCATTGAGTGCTGCTTACCTAATTCTGCCTAATGCAGAAGTCAAGAGAACAAACAACTGAACAGGGCATTTAAACTGTTCCCCCAAACTCAGTGGTTCTCAACTGGGAGTGATTTTGTCTCTCAAGGGACATTTGGCAATGTCGGGAGACATTTTCAGTTGTTGCAACTTGGGAGGCAGGTGCTACTGGCATTTAGTGAATAGTGACAAGGGATGCTGCTAAACAGGACAGACTCCACAACAGGATTATCCAGCCGCAAGTGTCAGTAGTGCAGAGGGTGAGAAAGTCTACAGCTGGCCCCAGTGTTTCCAGAGCACTAGATCCGAACCCACTAACCTACCCTAACACCCTGGTCCATCCCTCCACTCTTGGAAACAAACCCTGTGTACTGGCCAGGGTGGAAAATGCATGTCCTTGACCATATTTCACACTCCTTTCACTAAGCCTCTAATATCTTTCCAGTGGTACTTTAGGTGGGGCCCAGGAATCCTCATTTTTAATCAGATTCCCCAGGGATTCTGACATAAGTAGCATGAGGTCATTGTAATCTAAGTTTTTTTGGTTGAAATTCTACCTATTTTTCAAAATCCAACTAAATCGCCACAGATGCAGGATGACTTTAGGTGATACTTGCTTAATAGTTATATATTTTAGTTGGTATATATTTACTCCAATAAGCTTAGGGGTTTTCCCTTTATTACAATGTGTAAACAATAACATAAATGGGGCCACTTTAAAATGGAGCCAGAACTGCCATGCAGATAAACAGTCTGGCACGTCTTGTGCCTCAAATCTTTGGATGGTTTAAAACAGCGCAGAATAACCTTTAGGCAGAGCCTAAGAAACATCGTGTCCCAAAGAACTGTTTGCAAAGATAACAAGAAAGCAGATATTACGGCCACTGAACCGACGACTACTGGACTGAAAATTTAAAACAGTGTTTAGAATTAGCTTCACTATGTTATGCCACCTGCACCAATAGAAATACCTTTTTTCTATTGATGTAATTGTTCCCCTTCCCTTTCTCATAAATACCCATTGCCTTTGTTTCGTAATCAAATATTATTTGGGCTTCTGCCTAAGTCAATGATTTCCGAATAGCTATTCTTATTGATCTCAAATGCTTTCCTGCCTCTCACTTTGAAAGGCCTTTTTATTTTTAGATTAACAAATGATATACGTGTTCCTTTACAAATAAATATACTTT
Organism: Miniopterus natalensis; assembly: GCF_054644295.1. Taxonomy (NCBI): domain Eukaryota; kingdom Metazoa; phylum Chordata; class Mammalia; order Chiroptera; family Miniopteridae; genus Miniopterus; species Miniopterus natalensis. The sequence continues at coordinate 20,005,381 of NC_142081.1, read as the reverse complement.
CATAAAAAAGTGAATTGATTCAAAGAAACATATGCTAAAAACTGCAGTCGTTTAGGAAACGCCACTCTTGTTAATGTACCCAGTATGTAAATATTTGCCCTGTTTTTTACGTCGCTGCTTTTTGATGTGTGCAGAAGACAAGGCAGAATCGGGTAGTAGGGAGCTGAATAAAACCTCTGTGTTGGCCCAGACCAAGATCGGTTATTTTATTCTTTTGTTTTAAAAGCATATATTTAGATTTTTAATGCCTAGCAAATATAAAGTGTAAATACTAAAGTTTGAAAGCCTAGGAGCATTCCTGGAATTTCCCCTTTTTGCTCTCTCTAGGGAACATCCCAGCTTGAAAAGTGAAAATATCAGACCTCATTTCCCTATCTTGCGGCATTTTAAGATACTGACACTAAACTTTCCAAACTATCTTTAGCATGCAGTCCTAGACATAGGTCCCATTCCTGGAAAGCAGCTCTTCATAGGTGTGCTGTTGGAGCAGTGACATTAACTTGAGAGTCACAGCACCGGGTCCCACCCCAATCCCCGTTAGCACATCTTCTCTGAGGGAAGTCAGTGTTGTTTACATCAAATGCTTAGCAGCCGCCTACTGGCACATGGCACATGGCAGGAAAGGAAGAGGGATGGAAGTCAGGCAGGGGGAGCTTCTATTAAGAAACCTAAAGCTAGGAATGACTAGTCATGCCTGGGTTTCCCAGGAGGGGCCTTGGTGGCTGCTGGGTCCTAATTCTCAGGCGCCAAGGGGAGTAGGCTGCATTCTGGGAGGGTTCTGGGATGCCCTGCGTTCCACTGGGAACCGGGAATTCAGCCAGCACTGCACCAGCTTCTGGGGTGCCTGACCTGGGGAGGACCCACCGCTGCTTCTGGCAAAAACCCCAGGCTCCAGCGAATTTGAAAACCATCCCGGGAGTTTGCAGCACCTCAACCAGGGCCGGAGACTGAGCCTGCAACTGAGGTACATGCCCTTGGCCAGAATCAAACCCGGGACCCTTCAGTCCACCGACCGACGCTCTAACCACTGAGCCAAACCGGCTGGGGCCCCTGCCGTCCATTCTGCGTGGAGCGCAGCCGGTCTGCTGGGGCGGGGACTGGTGAAGCAATATTCAAAATTCAGGCCAGGCCCTGACCATCCGAGGGGGCGCGGGAGCTGAAGCAGGGTCAAGGCACGCCCTGCGCTGAGGTTGGAGGGGGCTAGTGACCGCCGAATGCAGGCCCAGGGCCGGGGCGCCCCTGAGGCAGGGCCTCTCTCTAGTGTGTCCCTGCTCTCCTCTCCCATCGTTCCCCATCTCTCCTGCCTAGCCGAGGGCTTTGAACAGAGCGGGTGGCCAACATACATTTGTAAGTAAAAATGACAATCCCAGGGTAGAAGAAAGAAAATGAAGAGGAAGGCAGGGGTAGAAGGAGGGAGGGAAGGGGGAAAGTTGGGTCTGTTCTAGAAAAATCATACTTTGGATCTTCCCTCTGCCTTCCCACTCCCTCACCCCAAATTTTTTATCTAGTGCTCATTATTTTTTAAATCCTCACCCAAGGATATTTATTTTTTTATTAATTTGAGAGAGCGAGAGCGAGAGAGAGCAATAAGCATCGATCAGTTGCCTCCCACACATGCCCAACTGGGGATCGAACCCGCAACCTCTTGGTGTCCAGGACAACGCTCCAACCAACCAAGCCACCCAGCCAGGGTTCTGCTGTTCATTTTAAATAAGGATTAGGGGCACTCTTGAAAAAAGAAAAAAAGAAGTGCAAAGTAAGGGTGATGTCTGCAAGAGTAAGGGGACTGCGCTGTTGAGTCTTCTTGCTTGGGGCAGGGACGCTAGTGGCTACCATTTACCAAACATTTATGTTATTGTCCGTTCACTCTGTTATTTTAGGAACTATTATTATCTCCATTTTACATATAAAGAAACACTCAAAAAAGGTTGAATGAATGGTTTGTCCGAGGTCACATCTCAGAGATGGGACTCAAACTGCCTTTGTTGGCTCCTGAGCTGGAGCAATGGACCAAGCTTGCGGGTGCAGCTGCCTGACTGTGGGCACAGCACCCCCGGTTTGGTGCTGCCACCTAGTGACGCGGATGAGACCTGTGGAGACAAACCTTTCTCTTCCGTCTCCTTCGAGATCCACCCGGCTTCCCAGCTTAAGGGAGACCAAGACAGTTCAAGTTTTACCTCTGACAGCCAGTCATTACATGTTTTGGCAGAAGCAGCTTGGATACGGAGAACTGACCTCTAGATGCCAGGTGGCACCTCATCAGGCTTCCTCAGGTAGCCCAGAGCATAGCTCTGAGGAAATATTTGTGGAATAAATGAATGACCAGGTTGCGCATCTCCACAGGTTCAGGCATGGACTTGCTCTCCACAGTCAACCTCTGGAGACATTTTACTGAGAAGGTCAGCGTTGACCACGTCCCAGTCTAGGGTCAAGACATCTGCCTCAGTGTGGGTCCTGCACAATCACTTCCATCGAACACCTAGTATGTCCCTGGTACCGTATTAAGCAGCTTATTTTACTTTATATAATTTCATCTGAGACCAACTAGATCAGTGCAGCCTGCCCAAGTTCACAGAGCAGGGACCTGAACCCAGACCTTCAGACTCCAAGTGCAACATTCTTCCAGCTCCACCACTCTGTCCTGCCACCCAACTTCCCCCCAGTTCAAGTCACACCATGAAACCTTGTTTTTATCAGCCTAGTCATCCAGATGTGATGACTCAAGAGCTGATATGGGGCAGACTGGCAGGGGAAGATGGGTCTGTGTCAGCACGGTGGCTTTCCTGACCTTTAAGGCAGCGAGGAGTTACCTCAATCTGAAACGTGTGGCTGCTGAGTGATTTCAGTCTCAACCATAACAGGACATAATAGCCGGGCAGACAAGCAGAAGCAATCCTACTCCCTGCACCTCCCATGGCTCATTCTGGGTCTTCTCCCAAACCCAAGGCCACCTGACATCTGGAAGCCCGTTTGCACATGTGTGGACATGTCTGGCAGGCTGGGTCTTGTCTGCTAGTCCAGGACAAAGTTCTAATGCTTTTCATACTAGGTGCTTGTGAGCCCTTGGTTTCTAAGCTGAAACAAGCCCTATTCCTATTTGCATCTCTTCTTTAAGGGTCACCCCACCCCCAATACATCTCTGGTACCTGCTCTACTGCCCAAATGTTCCTTTTAGGTCCAGTTCTTGAAACTTAGTTGCAAATGGAGAGAAAATAGAGGGTCACCTTCTAGAAGGCAGGATGGTCTCACCAAACACATGCTTCACCCTGCCCCAAATTAATTCAGTAATTTCTCTGTTTATTCCTCAAAGATTGCCTTCAGAGTTCATCATCTGTGTCAAGAAATCCACTTTAGCTTATGTGCCACTTAAACCAGTTGTCCATCTGCCCCTAACACCATGATAGTGAGAGCAGATACTAAGTAGCATACTCTAAAGTAGACTTTTTATTACTTGAAATACCTGAATCACCCATCTAAACTAGTGAATTCTTACATTTGGTGGTCATTAGACTGCTTTGAAGATCTGATGAAAATTATAGGCCCCTCTTTCCCCTTACAAAATATATAGGTATTTGTCAAATTTGGATTATATGATTTCAGGGGTTCATAGACTTCCATGAAACCTATTTATAGACCCCCAAGGTAAAAACCTTTCATCAGTCAACACAATAAGCACCCAAGACTCAAGAAACACAGCTGCTGGTAGAGAGTGTAGTCTAAGCATGTAGCACTGAATTGGGAGTCGAAAGTTGTCATCATTTGTCACAATTTACCGAAAAAGGAGGTCCTCATACTTGCAAGAAGTCAATAAATTTACTTGACATGAAGCAAAATGTTTTGACTCACAAGCCATTGTGATCTGGCAACTGGTACAAAGTGTCATCAGTGGTGAGAAGGAAGGAGATGGGATGGGGTTCAGGGATGGAATGAAGATGTATGTTCAGTGCATTACTTGACTACTTTTTAATGGTTGGAAGATTAACGGTTTTTTAAAATAATATATGATAATGTCCCTTTGACAAAATGCTTTTGTTCTAAAATAGCCATGTCAAGTGCCTTCAAAGTGCAGTGAATGGAAGATTAAGACCACCTCTGTGAGACAGGCGGCTGTCCACAGAGCACAATCACAAGGGCACCAGAACCCCTAACTTTGTTCCTGTGGCTTAAGGTGTTTATTACAACCAAAGGGAAAATGCTCTTAGTAAGGTCAATACCAGGAGCTCTGATAATCCTTTGTCTTACCAGCATTTACACTGTAGATGGAATGTTTGCCTGCTCTTTCCCTGAAGGTCTTCTTTTGATTCACAGGCAAGTGGATAGGGCATGAGAATGCTAGAAATTGGGGCAAGGGACATGGGAGAGGACTTGGAGGATGGGAGCCTGAGAGGCATTCAAACCAAATTGAGTATGTCATGATTTCTGTCAAGATTGACCCTGGTTTCCACTGAGGCTCAAAGGATTGAATTGATTGAATCATTTGCCTCAAGAACAAATTCTGGCCATCAAAACATGAGTCCCTGTTCCTGCTCCAACTTCAGTAAGTGTCCTGAGTAGAGATTTTCTGCTATCAGCCTATCTTTATGCTTCATGTTGGGAGGTAGTGTTGTTACTGCCGTGTGCACACATGCATGTGTTTGCATATGTGTGGGCATGTCTGGCAAGATGGGTCTGTATGCAAACCCAAGACAAAGTCCTAATGCTTTCCACATTAGGCGCTGTGAGTCCTTGGTTTCTAAGCTGACATGGGCCCTATTCCTATTTGCACTTCTTCTTTAAGAGTCAGCTCTCCTCCCCTGCCGCATCTCTGGTACCTGCCCTTCCATTTGCCTATTCATTCATTCATTCATTCATTCATTCATTCATTCAACAAAAGTGTATTGAGTACCCACCTATGCCAGGCACACTGCTAGGGAGGAATGAATACAGCAGAGCCCGGCTGTATTGGGCATGGCTCAGTGGTTGAGCCAGGAGATCACGGTTCAAATCCGGTTCAGGGCACGTGCCCGGGTTGAGGGCTCAGTCCCCAGTAGGGGACGTGCAGGAGGCAGCCAGTCAATGACTCTCTCATCATTGATGTTTCTATCTCTCTCTCTCCCTTTCTCTCTCTCTAAAGATCAATAAAAACATATTTAAATAAATAAATAAATAAATAAATAAATAAAGCAGAGCCATCCCTGCCCTTGTGGGGCCTACAGTCTGGGAGGGAAGCAGATATCAGGGAACTCCTATACTATAATTACTACACTAATGAATGAATGACAGCTGTGGAAGAGAAGCACAGAGAACTAGGAGAACAAACACCCTGAGGACCAGGTCTTTTGTAGGAGGAGGGGTGACCTGGGAAGCTTTGTCTAAGAAAGCGATGTTTCAATCAAGCCCTGAAGGGCGAGTAACGTCAAGGGGTTGAAGAAGGAGAGGCCGGCTCTAGGTAGAGAGAACAGCACATACCTGTGGTGGCCTGAAATGACGTGGAGATGCTATCTCCTGGCTTGAGGTATCCAAGTCACTGGAGAGACGGCTCTCCTCTTTCTAACTGTACCTTTGGAGGTACTGATGAGTTACATTTCTACAGAGGGACCTCCTCCCATTTTTTATAGTTGGTAACACCAGCTGAGCAGCCCATCTGTCAGTGCATCCATGCCCCTCACCCCAGGGCAGACATCTCCCAACTGCTCCCCTGTCTACTCTCCAGGCAGCCAGAGTGATCCATTTACAACGCAAGTCAACCACATCACTCCTCTGCTTAAAATCCTCTGGTAGCTCCTTACTTCCACCAAAGCTTAAGTCCTCACCAGAACCCAAGAGATCCCATGATATCTGGCCCCACCTACCTCTCTGACCTCCTGTCCCCGCGCTCTCCCTTTCAATCTCTCTACTCCAGCCATGCCTACCCCCCTGCTGTGCCTTGAACATACCAACCAAGTCCCACCTCAGGACCTTTGCACTTGCCATTCCCTGTGCCTAGGGCATTTTTGCTCTTGATAGCCATGTAGCTTGTTTTCTCACTTCTGCTCAAATGTCGCCTCTTCAGAGAGGCCTTCTCCGATCACTCCCTCACTCTCAGTCTTGTTTCCTTACGTGAAATTATGCCCATTGTTTATTCATTGCCCGTCTTCTCCGTGGGCTTGTAAACTTCAAGAGGCTCAGGACTTTGTCAGCGTGTTCACCATTATATCCCCTGTGCTTAGAGCTGGATACATAGCCAGGGCTCCACAATACATGTTGAATGAATGAATGAATGAATGAATGAATGAATGAATAAATGAATGAATGAATGAAGGTGGGTATACCACCCCAACACCACCTTCCATCCCTGCCTCCTTGCCACTTCTCACTAACTTTAGTGGAGGGGAAGAAGAGAATGCCCAATGTCAAGACCCCCATAGGCTCCTTCCGATGTCCCAAACTTTCCCAACTCACTAGCCAGGAGCAGGCTTTCGATAGCCACGGAGATGGGGGGATGTATCAGCTTCCAAATGGGTGATTGTCTGGGATAAAGAGGGAAACAGGATCCTGGATGGTACTTGGGTCCAGGCACAGAAGGAGATGGAGTCCTGGCCCATGTGCCTCCAAGCCCGTGGGGCATAGAAACAGGTTGTGTCAGTACTTTTGTGTTGTGGTTACCTGATTTGCCGACAGAGCAGGAACACATTAACTGATGAAATATTTGACACACAGATGGCCGCTGTCATTGTGTGAGCCTGGTGGCTGTTTTCCATCTGTTTATACCCATTCCTCTAACTTGGTATTTCCCAAACCTTAGTCACCTGCATGCCACCACCATTTCTGGTGCATCCATGAAACCTTTGCAGTGCTATTGACTTCATCTTTTAAATCGACTCACTTTTATTACTTGGACACATGTATTTTTAAAGGAAACTAACAGATGAGGGCCACCAAAAGGAAAGGTGTGATCAGCAGGACAAGCCCTGCCCCAGGAAGAGCTGCAGGCAGAGGTGGGAGGCAGAGGCGACAATGGCCGTGAAGGCAGGGAGGGGCTGAGGGTGAGGGTCGGGTCCCAAGGGGCTGAGCGGAGGGAAGGAGAGTGTGGAAGGGGGAGAGGCCATGGGGCCCTAGGAATCTCGTGGGCGGGAGGAAAAAGGGAAGCTGCAGCCGGGGATGGAGGGACGGCCCTGGGGATGTCGTGAGAAGGGAAGTTGTGGTGGGGACTGAAGAGGTGCTGTGGGTGTGGGGGTTGGGTGAGGGATGGACCAGGGCAGAGTGCTGAGACTAGGGACAGACCTGAGGGGGTGTGTAGGAGGGGACACCACATGGAGCAGGCACGAGATGAGACAAAAGCAGGGTGTGGCATGGGAAACTGGGTGCTGAGGAGCTGAGTACAGTGAGGGTGAGCCCTAAAATGTTAAGGGGAGGAAGACTGGGGGTGCAGAGGAGAAAGCTGAGATTTGGAAGGCGTCACCATGGAGTGGCCTGAAAACAGACTTGGTGGGAAGGGCAGTGCTGGGGTGCATTCCCCTCCCCAGATGGCACAGGTTGCCCTCCTGGGACTGGCCCGTGAGTGTGTTGGCCTCAGCTGGGCAGTGACCCTTGTGTTGCTCATGTGGCGTCTGAATCATCTCACATATCACTGGTACAGGCACCCTGGCTCTAAAACAAGGAGCCTCAGTCGGACTTTGTGGGTCAGATGAAAGAGTCCTTGGATGCGTCAGGGACTGAGACGCCTGTTAAGGAATGGGAAGTAAGGTGGAGGAACCAGAAAGGTGAGCTGTCACAGAGATCGGGAACAGCAGGAAAAACCACCTGCGAAGACATAGAGCTGCGCTGGGGTTCTGGAGTCACCTGCAGAATCACACAAATTATTATGCACGAGACGTTAAATGAGCACTGGCAGCCTTGGGCATCAAGGTGCTCCTGGTCATTACTCTGGCAAATGTCACTGTCCTTATTAAGAAAATGGGGGTGCTTCCAAGTGCTAAGAGGGTAGGGAACTAGGTACCTCATTTCTAAAGGTACATGGTTCTCAGCACCCATGATATAATGGTCGTGGAAGGCACTGACGGTTTGAGCTTCAGCTGGTCTGAGTTGGGGATCTGTCTTGCAATTAATTCAAGGCAAAAAGAAAAGGTTGTTGAAAAACTGGGGTGCCGTCAGCACCCTTGGTTTCACCATTTGAGACACCAAGGAGCACTTTCCAGGCTACTCGGAGCTCAGGGCAGCTGGTGGCACCAACAAGCACGGACTCCACAACTCTTGACTTGGCACTCTTAAAGGGAATCCATGAGCACTGGGGTTTCATTTTAGACTTGTTTCTTTCTAGTTATTCAATTTATTCCCAGAATGAAGGTGAGCCTGAGCCAAGGGTCCCGCCCTGCCGCCTTGGGGGGGTTGTGATGCCAAAGAGTAGACGAGAAGGTGAATTCAGGACTGTTACTTTCCTGTAGGATTTTCATGGGAATTCACACGGAATTTAAGCTGATCTTGCAGTGCCCGAGGCAGCTGCAGGAAGGGGTGGGAGGCCAGATCCAGGAAGGAGGGAGGGACAAGAGACAGGGGCACTTGTCCTTTACAACTTCTCTTCTCTCCCTGCAAGGTTTACAGGCCGAAGCTGGTCCTCTCCCTCCAGAGGGCACAATCCTGACTCATCCTGCGCCTCTCCCCTTCCCCCACCCAATTCAGTCCACGGACTACTTCTCTCCTGCCCACTCCTCCTCCCATGTTCCTGCCACCACCCGTGTTCACTTCGAAAATTTCATTCTGTGGTCACTTGGGTGACCACAACAGCCTCCTAAAAAGCCTGTTCCCATGCTTGCCCTCCATCCCAACTGGGTTCTCCACAAAGCAGCCAGTGTAGCCTCTCCAAGTGACAAGTCTGCTGACAATCTCTCAGGGGCTCCCCTTTGCTCTTAGGAAAAAGTAAAAAGAAATCCTTAATTATGCCTGCACTGTCTAGCTGCTGCCCCTCTCCCTGGTCTCGCCCTCTCCCTCCCTCTGCTCCAGCCACACTGACTTCGTTCACTTCCTTGAAGGACTGTGCTCCCTCCCAGCTCAGGGCCTTTGCACGTACTCTTCTCTCTGCCTGGGATGTCCTTCCCACTCTCTCCTAGGATCTGGCTTATGATCTAGCTCAGGGATCTTCAACCTTTTTCATCTTATGGCACACATAAACTAATCACGAAAAATCTGCAGCATACGAAAAAATAGGTATAATTTTTGTTGATTTACGAAAAACAAAATAATAAAGTAATTACCTACCCTTTTTGATCCAAAGTGACTGGTTTTTTTTAAAGGTGTTCAGTACACGGCTTCTGGACACAGCTTCTAACAAATGACTTAAACAGTTTTAAATATTTTCTTTATTAATTTTTAGAGACAAAGGGAGAGAGAAAGAGAAAGAGAAACATCAATGTGAGAGCAGAACATCAATCGTCTGCAACCCTGGCACATGCCCTGACTGGAAATCGAGCTGGCAACCTTTCGGTGCATGGGCCAATGCCCAACCAACTGAGCCCCACTGGCCAGGGTGATCCAAAGTGACCTTTTAAGAAACCACGTGCCTATACTTGTCTATAAGAATTTCTGGTACCAAGAATTAACCAACCAGATGCAACCTTATTATGTGACATGACCAATAAGATGCAACTCTATTATATAACCTATATATTTATGGTTCAAGACAGGACATTCACACCAGATGGCTATTGTTGTGTTGGCCGCTGTGATTTTTTTTTTTTATTTTACAATCTAAGGGGAATGACGTCAGTGCCCTTGACTAAATAGTCAGGTATTGCAAGTTTTAAAAATTCCTGCAGGACACCGATTGAAAATTGCTGATCTAGCTCATCTGTCCCTCTTTGCAAATTCTTACAAATAATCCTCACAGTACTTAGCACAATTTTATTTACAGTGTGTGAGTGTTTGATTGATGGTTGTCCTCCCATCTAGATGGTAAACTCCTTCAGGGTAGGGAAGAACCATGTCTGTTTTGCTCACCCCTGGGTCCCTAGCACCAGCCATAGGACCTGGCTGAGTCTTACCTACCCCTCAAGATTCTGCTCAAACATCTTTCTAGAGCTCTCTCTGGCTCGCTGCTTTGTCAATCCATGAATCAGCGTGGACCGCCACCATGCATTTATTACGCTGCCCTTTAATAATTTGCTCACACATCTGTCTCACCACTGGTCTGTGGAGTCCCAGAGGGTGAGAACCACTGGCTTTGCTGTGTTGGTTTCCCTGACACCCAGTACACTTGGCCTGCAGGTGATGACTGTGTGAATAAATGAATGACTCTGTTAAGACAGCTCCCTGGGCCTGGGTGCTGTCCCCCATAAGCAGGGGGCTGAACCAGAGGATTCTGTCTGTCTTTTTTCTAACACTGTGGTTCCAACATCACATAACCCTACCTGTCAGCACCCCTCTGCTTTGACACCCATGTGCCTTTAACTGTTGCCCTGGCAATTAACACACTCACTGCTACCACAGTTCCTCTATTTCATCATGCAAAGGAAGCCTCACACCTCTGGGCTTTCTATAGATTATGCAAAAAAAATACACACCATTTTAATATCTTCTTCCTCTTTGACTCATGTTTTTTAGGTAGGTCTTTCTCATGTTTATATAGCAGCTTTTTTGTTTTCTAGTTATTAAGAAGTATTTAAAATATATAAAAAGGTATGAAGAATAGCATAGTGGAGACCCATAAACACACTAAAGTACACATGGCTGAGGAAATAAAATGTGACCCATGGACATAAACCTTCCCTTTAGAGAGGAACTAATTCCATCTGAGGCCTCCCGAGATTACAGCCATGTGTTTCCAGGGAACTGGAAAATCGATTTCACACGATGCATCCGGGACAGAGCCTGGCGTCTCCTTGTCCAGGCTTTCATCCTGCACTCTCCTCTAAGGAAAATGGGTCTCCCTCCCCTTAGGCCTCAGCAGGCCCTGATTGCATCCCTTCAGGGACATAATCGAAGACTTGCTGAACTGAGAGGAACTTAGAGGGGAAGGAACCCAGAATTCCACTTAGCACAGCATCACCCTCCTAACCATCCCACCCTGCGGGCTCCATGAGATGTGGTGGTGAGCTCCCCACTCCATGCAGGAGGCACCTCAGGAGAGAGAAAACAGCCAAAGGAGACATGAGCATTCAGACCAGGCTGAACATGTTTCCATTTATTTTCAGGTCATCTGGAGATGGGATTTTATTTTCCACTTACTGGTTTTAGAGAGAAAGAGGAAGGGAGGAAGAGAGGAGAAGGGGAAAGAGAGAGAGAGGGAGAGAGACAAACACTGACGTTGCTCCACTCATTTATGCATTCATTGGCTGATTCTTGTATGTGCTCTGACCAGGGATTGAACCCACAACCTTGGGATATTGGAATGATTCTCTAACCAACTAAACTACCTAGCCAAAGCTTGAAGGTGGGATTCATCTAGAAATTACTTCCTAGAAGTCAATTCAATCATCTTTCATTTCCCTTCTGTGGGCTAGCCATGGAGCTAGAGGTTGGGGTTTGAGTATGAATAGGGTATGATTCATAACTTCGAAGAACTTAAAGAGGTAAAGAAACCTTTATGATACAGTGTAACAGCAGCTACCATAAAGATGTACGTGCAGGGTGTGAAGGGCGCTTCTGAATCATACTTAGGGCGCTGGGAAGCCTTCCTGGAGGAGGTGATGGTTTTCCTGCTTTGTGAAAGGTGACATGTACAAGGCATGATGTGTTCATAATGCCTGTGGGGAGCTGCAGGTGGTCCCACCTTCCTGGAGTGAAAGGTGGGAGTGGGCGGTGCTGGGAGACGTGACCGGAGCTACATCACCAAGGCCTGTGTGCTAAGCTGAGGAGTGTGAATCATCCACAAGCTGGGGGTGGCCGCTGGAGGACTCGAGGCAGGGGAGAGGCCTGAGGAGAACTGGAAAGTCCTGTGAAGTGGAGTCGTGGTGAACTAGAGGAGGGAGACCAATGAGGAGGGGTCACAGGATGGAGGTGAGAAGCCCCGAGAGTCTGAACTAAGCTGATGTCAAAGGGAAAGGAAAGGAGCGAAGATGGTAAGGAGATAAACGTCAATAAGCACTGAGAGTGAGGAGCCGGAGGGCTCTGGGTAATTATCAAGATTTGGGTTAGGTGACTGGGAGCTCTATTCATTGACAGAAACAATTCCAGAGAAGCAGCGGACCTTGGTCTGGTCTTCAGATGATGGGACCAAAGTTGAAATAGAAGGCTAAGACTCCCAGAATCTACAAGTGCGGAATTCACTAGAAGCAGGAAGAAGGGCAGAGAAGGTCAAGTAAGACTAGGATGTGGACTATAGGGCCTCTGACCGGGCACCCAGTTTTCTGAGTTGACATCCTGGCACAACTTTGAGGACACAGCTTGGCTGAAGAGACGTTCCTGGAGTTCTAGGACTGGAGTCTTGGGTGTCCATTTTAGCACCAGCATGAAATCCAGGATGGAACTGACCACACCCCTAGACATCACCTATGGGCCTCAGTGAAGCAGCTCAATCTCCACTCAATTTGATTCCATTTTTAAATTTTAGGGCTTTTATAAAACAAAAGTTATAGGCAGTTAAAGGATCAAATAGTCATGTATCAAAAATGTCAGTTGCTTAACCCCTTTCCTGCTCCATTGAGGCAGTTACTTTCAACTCTTATTAGATGAGTCTTTTGGTATCTCCCTCCAAAGCTTTAAATAACATGGGTATATTGATATTTACTGCTCTTGGCCCTATTAGGCATTATCTTTGACTTTTCAATGCAGCAGACAAAGATTTACCTCTGTTTACTCCCCCCTCATCTCTACCATACCCATGTGCCCACTTCCCACTCTCCCAGCCTCCCTATATAATTATGTCATTTTTGGTTATATCAGCTTTCAGCCTTCACACTATTATGATTGTGATGATACTATTCACAACTGAGTCACTTAACCATGATTTTCCCCCTTCTCCTCTGTAGCTTTTAATATTCCCCTGGAGTCATAATTGCCCTCCCCATTTACTTGTTAGATTTGTTGTACATAATTATCACTAGTCCGACCTCTGATTCATCCCCAATTCTGTAAAGCCCCTCTCAAATGCTATCGGTGTCATCTTGAATAAATCTTTCCTGAAGCCTTTTGACCAGCTTCAGTCTAAACAGGCTGCTTTCTATGCCTGGCACAGAGCTGTCTGCCCGGAATGTTCCTTTTCATGGTCTTGGTGATCCCCATTGATCGCCTCTTGTGCTGCAGGCCCTGTTTCCTCAGTCTTACATCTTACTCTAGGTTTCCCCCTTGTTTGGTGGAGCACATCCTTTAGTAGCTTCCTGAGAGAGCGATTAAGGCAGTACCTTTTTTTGAAATTTGGCATGTCATGCTTGAAAATATTTTATTCTCTTCTCATGCTTTTTTCTTTTGGTAGTTTGGGTATAAAATTCCAGGTAGAAAATGATTTTCCTTCAGAAAGCATCATTCCCCTGACCCCTAATTTCCAGGCTTGATGATAACTCTGATGACATTCTGTTCCCTTTTTTCTGGGAAAAGTTTTCATGAAACTTCATCTTTGAAAACCTCTTGGATCTCCTCTTTGTCCAAGTTATCTGAAATTTCATGGTGATGTGTAACAACTCAATTCAATCAACAGAGTCTGAGAGCATGTGCTGTATAGCTTATCTCGGTAAATGCTCCAGGGTGTACAAAGATACACCCAAGTCCTTAGGAGCTGGAAAAACACGGGCAGTGTGGGAGATAATTCAAACAGGATATTGGTGAATATGAAGTATTACATATATATATTACACATATAAGATCTGTAAGGAAAGCACTTTTACAAATCCCAAGGGGGAATAATCCAGGGTCTCAACTTGATTCACTCATTAGCAATTTAGCCTTCCCAGGCACTCAATAAACTCCATGCCTCCCACATCTACAGACCCTGTTCAGATGGTGGTAAGCTACCAAATAAGGTTGACGTTCTGACTTCCAAGTTCTGCTCTTTACTGCAGAAGTTATTGTTAGCCTCCAGGGGGCAGACTTTGCTACCACTCAGCAGAGAGGCACGAAAACTGAGTTCAATGCCAGAGAGTCCCTCAAGCTCCTTGGGGAGTCAGTGGCGATAGAACCAGGAACCAGGGCCCCTTTTCAGGAAGCAACCCCTAAAATGTATTTCTCCTTCCCCTTCAAGGTGTACCCTATTGATACCTAGAGATAGAACATATTGATAAATCAATATAACACATAGTAAGCTGCTCAATAAATATTTTTTCAATAAATGAATACAGAATAGTTCTCTCTATGTAATATCTACCCAATATTTATATAGCTGCTGTATGCCTGGTGGGTATTAGCCAAGAGACAGAACTACCCTGGTGGCTGTCAGAATATTATCAAAGAAATGAACACACATTCTCTTGTTTAATTCTCACTACAACCCTATGAGGCAGGTATTTTTAATCCTCATTTTACAGATTCAGAAACTGAAGAATAGGGAGGCTAAGTGTCCAAGATCCAAAAGTTAATAACAGCAGAAGAGAGCTTCAAAGCTTGAGCAGATTGAGACCAGAGCTCACAATAGAGCCCACTTACTCCATCAGAAAAGGCAACCCCAAGCATCACTTGGGTCCCAGGTTAGACCCTTAGGGATTTGTCATTAAACTGAAGCACTGCCCCAGAAGAGCACATGGGAGAGGCTTCATGGAAGGGAATTCAGGAAATCTGTCTTATTGTTGCTGTGGGACTTTGATAATACAATCTGACTCTCTGGGCCTCAGTTTCCACATCTGTAAAATGAAGTTAAGAATATATTCTGGCCTGGCTGGGCGTGGCTCAGCAGTTGAGCGTCAACCTAGGATCCAGGCCTTTGGGGTTCGATTCCTGGTCAGGGCACATGCCCGGGTTGAGGGCTCGATCCCGTTGGGGGCATGCAGGGGGTGGCCGATCAGTGACTCTCTCATCATTGATGTTTCTATCTCTCCCTCTCCTTTCCTCTCTCTGAAATCAATAAAGATATATTTAAAAAAAAGAAAAGAAAAAGAATATATTCTGGCCCAGCTAGCGTGGCTCAGTGGTTGAGCATCGACCTATGATCCAGGAGATCGAGGTTCGATTCCCGATCAGGGCACATGCCCGGGGTTGTGGGCTCGATCCCCAATAGGAGGCGTGCAGGAGGCAGTGGATCAATGACTCTCATCATTGATGTTTCTATCTCTCTTTCCCTCTCCCTACCTCTCTCTGAAATCAATAAAAACATTTTTTACAAAAGAATATATTCTGAAGAGTTTTGGGGAGAGGACCATGATGACCTAGGGAAAAGAAACTGAGAGGTCCTTCCAAGAGAATGGAGGTTCTGTGCTCCCTGGAGGATGATGGGAAACACTGTTGGAACTTTGAGAACAGGGAATGTTAAGTTAGTGTGGGCATTCTTAGATGGGTGTGTTTCCTCTTCAAACATTACATTATAGTCCATTATAATCCATAATTTCTACCCGAAAGTGGGTGACTCCAAGCCGTGTTCCTCTTCCTGTGAACCAGTGGTTCTGCGGTAGGCAATTAGACAGGCATGAGCAGAGCAAGGACAATGGGTCAGGTACAGAAGTTCACTAGGGTGGAAAGCCCTGGTGCCCAGCAACAGGAAAAACTGGGAACACAAGGACCTCGCCCCCAGGGTAACCCTTCCTTTCCTAGCCTATCACTGGTCATTTGGTTTAGACCCCCTGACCTTTCATATGGCTAGTCATGCGGTTCAGACCCTCCCCTGACCTTTCCTCCCCTGGCATGCCCCTAGTCACTCCATAGGTTCCCTTGAAGGAGGAACAAGGGGCAGAAGAGTGGCCTCTTGTGATTCCAATGAGGGCCCTTGCACAACCACTCCCTTAAGCATTAACCCCCAGGGATAACATGGAGGCCTCAGTTGTGTTTCAGCTTCAGGCCCAGAAAAGCAGCAAAACCAGACAAGCAACACCTTGGCTGACATCAGGACCAGCTGCATTGGATAATGACCCCCCTGCCCTGGAGCCCAGCAATCAGTGGAGACCACAACCCTGAAAGGACACCCCTGGAAAGCTGATGAATATTCTATTGAGATCCTCCCCTGGGACCTCCCCTAAAACTCTGCCCTTGAAAGCTCTGAGGATGGAGGACCCAGCTCAGCTCTACGGAGCCTGCCTGCACCTTTCCCCACCCCATTCCCCAGGTGGGTCTTCCTGGCCTCTCTCTTTCTCCTAAGCTCCAAGGGCCTCTGTAACTTGTTTCCTGAGCCCATTTCTTCTAACACTCACATCTACCTCTGTGACTTTCTAAATAAACTTTCTCTTATAGTGTGAGCCTTGGCTCTGAATCCTTTTTTAGCCAGAACTCAAGTACTGAGGTTTCTGAACTGAGGTCCAGTCTGACTCCACCTGGTCTAACACCTGGTGCCCTTTTCACTGCCCACAGCTTTGACCCCACCAGGGCTGCTTAAACTTGGCTGGCATGTTGAGATCACCTGGGAGTTTTCACATGCAGATGACAGGCTCCGCTCCCAGAGACCCTGATTTGGGCTGTGGCGGAGGCACTGGGAATGCTAAGATTTTAATGTGCAACCCAAGTTGAGAACCACTGCCCAGAGCTTTAAATTATTCAATTTTGGTCTAAAAATTAAAAAAGAAAATAAACAAAAAGTGGCAGCATCACTTCACTGTGCATAAACTTCAATATGCAAACAAACGCATCACGCGGAGATCTTACAAATGCAGCCTTTAGTTCAGGTGGTCAGGGGTGGGCCTGGGCCTCTGTCCTTGTGGGAAGCTCCCAGGGGTTGCCCACAGTGCTGTCCCCACGCTGAACTTGCGTAGCCAGGCTGCCACTTGAATACCGACTCTCATGAGAAGCACGGCTCTTCAGGCCAGCTGGGCACTTAAGGAAGAAGTTATTTCACTTCTGTGAGTCTCCGTTTTCTGACCAATACAAAACGCAGGCAAGTAATAGTATTCACATCACAGAATTCTTGTGATGCTTCAATGAGATAATGCAGTAAACGTGTTTCGCATAAGACAACAAATGTTAGCTTTCTAATCGTTAGGATCGCCAACACTCATGAAATGCTTACTTACTAACTGCCAGGAATTTTCAAAGTGCTTTGTGTCTTAACTCATTCAAGCCCCCAAACAACACTGTGAGGTGGGTACTATTATTTCATCATCCCTATTTTACAGATAAAGAAACTGAGGCGCAGAAAGGTAGAGCACCTTAATCTACCTTACACACCTAGGCGTAACTAAGCTGGTGTTTGACCCTAGAGAGAATGTGGGCTATCCCTCCCTCCCCGGGGCTGAAATGGATCCTCGGGAAAGGCACTTCTGCCCCGCAGCCTTTCTGGAGGTCAGGAATTTGGCGTTTACCGCCTGGGACGGGCGGGGACCAGCAGGTGGCAGGCCAGGGCTATGTGGGTGCTGTGCATTTCACCAGCAGCCCCAGCGAGCTCTTAAGCGTTTCCAGCTCCCCTCTCCCCTCCACCCTCAGGTCCTCTCAGGAGGCAGCCCCGGGAGCAATGCAGACAGAACATCCCTGCCCAACAGGTTCAAATCTGAGCTCCCCGGGATACGACTCCGTACGCCCCGAAAGCAACGGGCGCAGTGAGCTTTCTGCAATTCCCTTTCAGCGCAGAAGCGCCACCAGACCGCGAAATCTACACCTCTCTCTTTATACCAGGGTTCGAGAAGGTTTCGGAGCCCAGGCAAGAGGGAAAAAGTTGGGCATTCCTGCGGGATTCCCCAGAGCATTCGGGAGGCGCCGGGGCCGGTGCACGCGCGCGGGAGATGCGGCCCAGCGCGGGGAAACTCTATGGGGGTTACCTCGGCGAGGCGGACGGGGTTTTGCCGGGCGGTCCTCTAGGAGGGGGCAAATGAATGCGAGGGGCAGTGCAGGGGGTGGGGGTTCACCGGGCGGTTTCCATGGCGCCCGGGGCGTAGGGGAGGAATACACCGGGCAAACTGTGGCGAAACAACCGTACCGCCCGGCCGGCCGGGCGGGCGAAGGCGGGAGGGAGGGAGGGGACGCGGGGTGGGGGGGGTGGGGGAAAGCCTGGCGGGACGGGGGCGGGGCGGTCACGTGCGCCCCAGGGGCGAGGCCCCGAGCCGTCAGGGAGCGAACGGAGTCCGGAGAACTGGCCGCGCTGGGAGCCGAGCCTTTCCTGGACCGAGGGGCTGAACTTGGCTCAAGGCACCGGAGGCCAGGACGGCGCTGAAGCGTCTGCGGCCGGCCTGGGGGACAGCAGTCGGGGACAGGGGAAAAGGGGGGTCAGAAGTTTGGAGGTGAGCGTCGGGAGGCCCACCCCTGGCTTTTACGCAGGACCGGGTGTCCATTTCTCCTGGGGCAGACCCGGGCCACAGCCCCGTCAACTCTAGAGGACCGGCTGGGGCTACTGTCGCGTAAGACTGCGGGGGTTCCCAGCACCTGCCCAGGCTCCAGGAGCGGCCGCGGTCATGGTGAATGAAGACCCCAACCTGGAGGAGAGCGATGGCACCCCCGAGCAGGAGTCCGCGCCCCGGGCGAACCCCAGCGTCTCTGCCCATCACAGCGTCTCTACCGACCCCAGCATCTCCGCGCATCCCAGCGTCTCGGCGCATCCCAGCGTCTCCTTCCACCCCAGCACCTCTGCGAACCCCAGCAGTTCAGGCTTCCCCAGTACCTTGGCGCAACCCAGTGACTTGGCCCAGCCCAGCAGCAGCAGCAGCAGCTCGGGGCGCGAGAACCTCAGTGTGATCAAGGTGAGCAGGCGCCGCTGGGCGGTGGTCCTGGTGTTCAGCTGCTACTCCATGTGCAACGCCTTCCAGTGGATCGAGTATGGCGCCATCAATAACATCTTCATGAACTTTTACCGGGTCTCGGCCTTTGCCATCGACTGGCTGTCCATGTGCTACATGCTGGTCTACATCCCCCTACTCCTGCCGGTGGCCTGGCTGCTGGAAAAATTCGGGCTTCGCAACATCGCCCTCACCGGCTCCCTTCTCAACTGCCTGGGGGCCTGGGTGAAGCTGGGGAGCCTGAAGCCACATCTCTTCCCAGTCACTGTGTTGGGCCAGGTCGTCTGCTCCGTGGCCCAGGTCTTCATCCTGGGCATGCCCTCTCGCATCGCTTCAGTCTGGTTCGGGGCTAATGAAGTTTCAACAGCCTGCTCCATAGCTGTCTTTGGCAATCAGGTGGGTAGAAGGGTTTGTGGGTGTTCAGAGGGATGGGCATCGTCTCACTGTGGGACTGGGTGTGTGAGATTGAATCGGACTGTACTTGACTGTGTGGGAGACTGTAATTTTCTGACTTCAGCTGTGTTTGCGACTGTGGGTGACTTTACGGTTTTGTGTGATTGATGGTGTGAGTGATTATGACTGGGTGACCCTGTAAGAGAAGTGCGGGGGGAACAAAGCAAGGGGACTTTTTCTTCCACTCACAGTTTCTCCTCACCTAGCAGAAAGCATGCTTTTGAAACATATGATGTTTTTAGGATTTCATTCCTGAACCTGTCAGTCCACCAGCTTAGACCTTTGACTTGAGGAAAGCTATCCTTTCTCAGGGAGCAGCTCCAGGGCGGCAGCTTCTTCTGTCACCATCAGAATTTAGCAGGTGTTTTTAGCCTGACCAACCAGCTTTCCTAGAGTGCAGCATCTCCTGTTCTACACAGAATCACAGAGTGGTGCCCTGGTCGAGTTTGGCACTGTTCTTGACTTCTTTTGTACACAGCTAAAGCCAGGACAGTGGGAACAATGCTTTATGCCAAACTCCTCCCCTCGGGTTTAAAGCCAAGTTAAGCAGGATGGAGTAGAAGTCTCACTCTGAGTTTCCAAAGACTAAAATCCTTGGAAAGGCCTGGAAAGCTCGTCTTTAAATCCTTTCTCTTTCCTTCTTGGAAGGAGCACATCGAATTCTTTGCATCTCGATGTGGTTATAACCCAGAAAGTTGGGTGTGTTATGAATCTGATTGTCTTCTCCAAATATTTGAAGCAAATTATATATGGGGTTCTTCTTTATGTGAATCACTGCCTCCCGGTCTCATTGCTTCCCAAGCACACTCAGGGCTATGCATTTAGAAATGACCAGTAACCCTTAGTTTATATAGGTCTGATTTCTCTTACCTGTTATTGCATTTAGAAATTTTAACCTTTCATTTAGAAATTTCTCATTTGGGTTAGAAATTTTCAAAACTTCTCTAAAGGCAAATTTTCATTCTGTTCGTCTTCACCACTAGGAAGTTGACTTGAGCTAAATTTTCCCAAATCAGCAAGTCCTGCCACTTGAGTAACAGTGTAAGCAATCAATGAAAACAAACAGAGAGGCCTTCTTTAGCACACAAACGGGCAACATAAAGTCCTTTACCCAGTTTTCGTTCACCTGTGGGTTTGAATGTTCTGAAGACTGAATTGATTTGAGGTCTGGGCATGAAACAAGAGGGATCTTGTTCAGGGCAACTAAAAAATAGGTGTTGAAGGTGACATTTACTAATCCTCTATCCTCTAAGGTGATCCTCGTTGCAGCCCTGCTGGTGGGTTTGACGTTACTGGATTTTTCCTTTATTGGAGGGTAAAGCAATGGGTGAGGGTGAAGGGCAAGACCTTTCAAGCTTCCGGAGAGATAAATCTCCCTGTTTTCAGTTGAACAGGATACTGACAAGGTCACTGCAATCCCAAACCCTTTGATTTGAGGAGGGCAGAACTAACTGGGAGAAGCCCTCAGGTGGCCAGGTGAGATCAGACAACCCAGAACTTCTTTTGTTAACCATTTAGGGTAAACTAATAGGTTTTGAGACCCTTCCTCCCCCACTTGTGAGGGAACTTGACACCAGATAATATCTTGAAAATTTAATAAGAATAATTATTCATTCTTTACCTCTACTCCCCACCAAGGCCAGGAAATGCTAAGAAATTTACATTTAAAAACACTCTGACGCATATATTTGTATCACGGAGCCATCTATTTGGTTTGGTTGTTAAGCCTCAACCCACTTTGCTAAGTTAAACAAAACATTATGGAAAAACTAAATTGTTTATTCTTCCTCTGTCAAGATAAATATTTGGTTCTCAGCATGTGTTTTAACCTTTCCTTCTGAGTAAAGCATGACTGAGTGGAGGAGAATCTTAATAGAGCACCTTGCGCTTCATTGCTTAGAAGAAAGGCTCCACAAAGCTGTTAAATGGATTTTCAGTGTCATTTTGCAGAATAATTCCTCATGACCTGCACACTTCACACTGATCAGCACAACCCCTGTACCCGGGCCATTCTGATCTCTCTCTTCTAGTGCTTCTTATATGCTCCACACATGCACCCACCCCTGCTTGCATTCAATCCAGTATTTGCTCCTTCATTCAGCAAGCTTTTACCTATGTGGCGGAGGAAGAAAACTTCTACCCTTTTAGGCCCTTTCAGCTGGTCTAATTAAATCAACATGAGAAAGATTAATAAGAGAAAATAACCACATTTAATTACATATGTACGTATGGGATCCCACATACATGAAAGAGTCAGAGACCCCACATACATGAGAGGTTCAGAGACAGAAAGGTAAGGATCCTCTAAGGTGATCCTCGTTGCAGCCCTGCTGGTGGGTTTGACGTTACTGGATTTTTCCTTTATTGGAGGGTAACATCCCCAGGCAAGGACTAAAGTAAGATGCCTTGAGGCTTGAGGCAGAAGGAAGGCCATTGGCAGGACAATAAACAGCGATGCACAGTAATGAGAAGTTTGCCCTGCGCTATAGGTAGGTCATCAGGTTATTTCTGGTGATAACTCTTATGGACAAGTCTCCCAATTTAACTTCTCCTAGGAAATTAAGGGAGGGGCAGAAGTTTCTCCTGAATCTGCAGGGTCTCAGTTGCCTTCAGCTCAAAATAATCCATAGGCCAAAGTAGCACACTTTGGGGAAGCCTGTTCTGAGCCTCTTTACCCAGCTCCCCCTTTTTGCCAGATGCTCTGCTAAGGCTGCACAGCATCTGCCTTCGCAGAGTTCTCACACCAGATTTTGAAATTGTACCCAGGCACCAAGATTCAGATTTTTAAAAAAGCAAAACTGATCAGAGGATAGAGGATTTATTTTCAGTTCTTCACCAGGTTTTTAGTGTCTTCTTAGCCTAATTGCTATGGGGAAATTGAAGGGGAAAGGAGCTAAATATCTCTGAAACACTTATATTGTGCGAGGCACTTTTTAATCCATTATTTAATTTTTCAACGCTGTGGGGACAACCATTGTCCCCATTGTTATTGGTGAGGAACCTGAGACAGATAAATGGAGCAACTATATTCAGGATCCTACAGCAACTGAATGGCAGAAGGGAGATTCAAACCCAATTCCACCTCCAAAGTGCATGTTGATAATTGGCCAATATTGAGGCTTCATTCACATGGATAAAGCACATATTTTTAAAAAAAACACACAAAAAACCCAAAAAGCCCTAGCCAGTTTTGCTCAGTGGTTAGAGTGTTGGCCCTCGGTCTGAAGGGTTTCAGGTTTGATTCCGCTCAAGGGCACATACCTTGGTTGCGGGCTCGATCCCAGCCCTCGTCAGGGTGCGTGCAGGAGGCAGCCAATCTATGTCTCTTTCATATCGATGTTTCTCTCTCTCTCTCCCACACTCTCTCTGAAAAGCAATGGAAAAAATGCCCTCAGGTGAGGATTAAAAAAAAAAAAAAAAGGCAAGATTCTGAGGTAGAATTTTGCCCCTTGTGTCTCAAGGGTGGTTGTTGGTGAAAAAGTGTCCAGCAGTTTCCTCTAGAATTTGAGAGCCTAGCTCCTGTTTTCTGAAGTTCCCAGCATCCAGCATTAGCATTACGGGCCCCCACACCCCCGTTTGCAAACTGCTGAAGGGCTGGTGCTGCTGCTCTGCTGCTTTGAACTTGGTGAAGGGGCACAAGAAGGTGGCTTTGCGTCTCTGGGAAGAAGAAACCAGTAAATCCTGAGCTGAGCTGCAGCGGAGGCTCTTGCAGTTGAACAGGTGGTAACAGACTGGCATTTGTTTTAGCAACACTTGTTCCACTGCTTCAAGGGAAAATGATCTGTGTGGGGTTTTAGTGATGTGGACACATTGTTATTGTGCAGGGTTGGAAGAAAACTGGTGTTAGAGTCTGGTGGTAGCTTGGTGGCGGAGGAGGGAGGTGTGGCAGCTGAAAGAAATCCCAGGTCAGCTCTAGGCCCCGTGAGAAGCCCACAGCACCCAGAAGGGAAGGGACTTCTTCAAGGACTCTTGGGCTGCTCAGAGCAGCGCCTCCCAGTAGGAGAGAATCGGTTTGCTTTCCATGTAAGAAAAATAGTTACCTTACAATATTAGTTCTGTAGAAGCCACACCTGGCTGGGCTGTGGAAAATAGCACTATCCCATAGAAATATAAGGCAAGCCACCAATGCGAGCCACATGTATAACTAAATTTTTTAGTAGCCACATTAAAAATATATAGAATGTAAATTTAAAAAATTTTAAAGATAGGTAAAACTAGTTTTAGAACCATATTTTATTTAACTCAATATTTCCAAAGTATTATTTCAACATGTAATCAATATAATATTACTGAGAAGCTATTTTACATTCTTTTTTTTTCATACTGGGCCTTCAGAAATTGGCATGTTTTTTACTCTTACAGACCCGGCAAGTGATGGGATGTGTTATAGCCAGGTTGGACCACACAGGTCTAGAACAATGATGCTATTTGTAGGAGAGAAAAAGTTTTCCTTAACCCTCTTAGGGCCCCTGACTGGGTCTAAAAATTAAACCGACAAAGTCATATTAACAGAAAATCATCCAAATTTATTTAAGTGTTATGTGACATGGGAGCCTTCATAAGAAAATGGAGAAACAGTTAAACCTGTGTATTTTCATGCCATGTTTGAGGCAGGGTGGACCGTCGTGGAGGAATATGACAGGTTAGGAGTATGAGGGAATTATAGTAAACTAGGGGAAACTGAGCAAGGCCTGTGTGTCCCGGTTCTTCTTGGCAGCCATCCCTTTGTCTTCAGATGGAAGGATGCTCCCTTCCTCCAGGTCTAGGGAGGGCACCTGTCACGGGAGGGTTTTGGGGAGGACCCTGTTTCAGGGAGGAAGAACAAGGAGGGGGAGAAGATCAGAAAGTAACCTTTCCGCTTCTGCTGTTTTCTCGAACTCCTTCAGCTTAAACTATCCAATATGCCAAGATGCCATATTTCAGGGGTAGCATGTTCTGAGCCCTGTCACATTTCAAGCAGTTGGAAATCGGCTTCTAACAGATAAAGATGGGCTCCAGGGAACTGGCCGTGGCCTTGAGGAGGCTGTGTTTGCTGGACTGGCTGATCGTGTGGTGTCGCCTAGAGGGGCTGAGTGTTTCCGAGACTGACTCAAGAGTCAGGGTCATGAAGCGGGTGGTCAGCCTCGTCTTCCAAAATCATGCCATTAGGGTGTCTTAAACTCTCGGCTTATCGTTCTGGACCTTCTGATGTCAGAGGCCTTTCTTTCAGGGTCCGAGTGAAGTTGAGGGAGGTGAAGGCAAACTCTTTTCCCTTCCACTGATGTTGAGGCACACAGAACGCCTGCCCACATGGCTGGCCGCTTTCGGCCTCCCCGTGCACCAGGGGAGAGAAACAGGCGGGGGCCGGGAGAGCAGAACAGGGCTGTAGCGACCAAAACGGGAATGAGCAGGACCCTCAAATACTCGCGGGCGCCAGATCATGTAAACGTGACACAGGAAAAGTGGCATTAGAGCGGGGTGAGGTTGCAGCAAACACGAGAGCACGTCTCATAAAAAGACAGCAGCTGCTTCAGCTCTCGCCAGCCACTGACGTACAGAGCATGACCCAGTGTTGTCAGATCTTCTCTTGTTTTTCTTTAAAGAGAAACCAGAAATCCAGATTTTTATGTGAAATCTGTTTTTTAAATTGTGATAAAATATATGTAACATAATATTGATCATTTTAGCCATTCATAAGTCTACAATTCAGTGGCATTAAATAAATTCACAATGGTGTGTAAGCATTAACCATTTATACCCCAAACTTTTTTTCTTTTTTTAATTCTCACTCGATATGTTTTTTTAATTGATTTTTTTTTTTTTTTTTTAAGAGAGAGAGAGACAGACAGAGAAACATTGATGTGAGAGAGAAACATCTATCAGTTGCCTCCTGTATGTATCCTGACCAGGAATCGAACCCGAAGCCTAGGTATTTGCCCTGACCAGGAATCAAACCTTCAACCTTTTAGTGTACAGGATGACACTCCAACTAGCTGAGCCACCTGGCCAGGGCTGTACCCCAAACTTTTTCATTACCCTCAGCATCTAGGTACCCATTAAACAATAATTCTTCCCTCGCCACCCCCTCTAGCCCCTGGTTACTTCTTTCTACTTTCTGTCTCTATGAATTTGCCTATTCTAGGTACCTCGTAGAATCCTATTGTAGGATTCATATACTGTTTGGCTTTCTGTGTCTGGCTTATGAAATCTGTTTTAAATGCTGATAACTAATTCAGAACTTAAAAAAAATTCTGTTTTGAAACTGTGGGTCAGATAAAACTGCCCCATCTGAGACTTCTGGGTAGGGTAATGTGAAACTGACTTTCAGGCCCTGGCCAGTGTGGCTCACTCGGTTGGAGTGTTGTCCCATGCACCAAAAAGTTGCGGGTTTCATCCCCAGTTGGGGCACACGCGGGAGGCAGCTGATCAGTGTTTCTCTTTTACATCGAAATGAGTTCAGAGGTTAGCAACTCTGGGGAGGAAACAAGAGACAAGTGCTTCCTGAAAATGGTGATCATTTGCCTTACCCATGGGCCTGGGTAAAATACAGATGCTGGACTTCCCTTAACCAGACTCTCTAGGGGAGGGGCCCAGACTCCTGTATTTTCAACTGGCCTCCCAGGTTAGGCTAGTGATCAGACTTTTTGAAATCACCAGGAGAGAGGACCTGCAGGCCATGGGCAGGCTCCTCCTGCTTGGAGCCCTGTTCTTGTCAGCGCTGATTTATTATGTGTTTGCTGTATGCTGGGTCCTGTGTCCAGGTGGAAGCATTTGGGAACTCAGCTACTTACCCTTCAGATTGAGGGGATGTTACTGAACAGGGACCTAGCTCTGAGCCCGTCTGCCTCGGGGTAGTGTGTTGGTTCTTGACATCATGAAGGGAAGATGTCACAACATGAGTCCAGGTGACTGAGTTTACGTTTATTAAAGCTGCCAATAGTGAAACAATGAAGGGCTTATTAAAGAAGAAATAACAGGAGGTCCTAGGTGGGGCTACTTTGGCTCTCAAGTAATGTTATAGGAAAGAAATGAGGCAAGATGGGGCTGCTGTCAGCTCACTGGAGGGTCAGAGAAAAGGGGGCCTTGGAAACAGGTTCACGGGGTTAGCCCGAAATGAGCTGCCGCTGCCCATTGCTCCCCTAGTTGCAAGTCTCCTGGGGACCCTTAGAGATTCCTGCCTGTGGGGAGGAAGAAGGGGAAGGGAAAGGCTTGGGTGTGCTCCTGGGAGGGAAGGAGAGAGAGGGAAAGTGAGTGCTGGGTCCTTTGTTTTGAGAGGTTTTGAAGGCTGGGAGTTTAGGGGAAGTCTTAGGGGAGATCTCAGTAGAGTATTCTTCAGCTTTTCCAGTTATGCTCTTTCAGAGTCCTGGTCTCAAATGATTGGTCAACACCAGAGCAGGGGGTCATTAGTCATTCCAGCTGGCATCACCCACCTGGTTTTGCTGCTTTTCTGGGCCTGGCGTTGAAATACAGCTGAGGCCTAGAGTTTATCTCTAGGGAGGAGAGGTCAGGAGAGGGTCTGAACCACATGACCAGCGATATTCCGGAGGAGGAAAGGCCACCCTGAGGTTCTGTGCCAGTGTTGCTTTTTGCTAGGTACCTGGGGCTTTCAGCCTTGGTGATTTTCTGTATCTGACTGTAAATTGCTCCATTAATTTGTTCAACTATCTGTCTCAGTTTCCCCATTCCACTTGCCAAGGAATTTTCCTAGCTTTTTAATATCCTGCCTCTGGGAAAAGCTGGGCTGGGGTTGGGGGCCTATCATTCTGATTCACTTAAGGTTCTGAAAATGTACTGGAAACCCTGGGTGGCGGTAGAGGAGGGGAAATCCCTGATGGAATGTGAGGTGAAACCATTGCAGATGCTCCTAATCCTTTTGTTTCTTTGAATTTCAACTCTGCACTGGAGGAAGCTGGGTTGGCCTGACTGCCTTAGCTTTGTTTCTCTGCCAGGCACTGTTGCAGGTGCTTTCTAATTCCATGGAATCATGTCTAAGTTTTCAATTTAGCTTTCTAGGGTTCCCGCTCCCTCCCCGTTCCTATCTAGTCTGTCTCTTGTTCCCTCTCGGCCTTGTCTCTCAGCTCTGACCAGTCTAGCTCCTTAATCATCTCCATGAAATACACTGCTTGGGGACTAAGCCTTATGTTATGCTGTACTGGGAAGCTCCAGAGCCTCACTCCCCACAGAAACATTAAATAAATTGGAGACTGGCTAAAATAACTTCTTTATTGGAGCCCTGGAAATCAGTCAGAGATCTGCAGCAACCAAGGAAATGCCCAACCGAGAGAAAAAAACCACATACAAAAGGGCAGGAAACTTCATGGCCTTTTACTCACCCCCACCCTCCTCCTTTCCCTATGCTGTGCCTCTGAATCCCCAGTTCCCTTCTGCAAACCAGACTTGTAGTGTTTCAACCCAACTGTATTTCTATACACTAACAATGAACAATCCAAAAAGGAAATTAAGAAAACAATTCCATTTATAATAGCATCAAAAAAAATACTTAGGAATAAATTTAACCAAGGACTTGTACACTGAAAACTAGAAAATGTTGCAGAAAGAAATTAAAGACCTAAATAAATGGAAAGACATCCTGTGTTCATGGGTCAGAAGACTTAATATTGTTAAGATGTCAATACTACCCTAAGCAATCTGCAGACTCAATGCAATCCCCATCAAAATTCCAATGATGTTTTTCACAGAAATAGAACAATGCATCCTAAAAATCATGAGGAAGTTCAAGTGACACTAATAACCAAAACAGTCCTGGAAAAGAACAACAAAGTTGGAGGTCTCACACTTCTTGATTTCAAAACTAATAACAAAGCTACAATAATGATTACAGCAAGATATTGGCATAAAGACAAACATACAGTTCAGTGGAATAGGAGGCCCAGAAATAAACCCTCACATATATAATTGAATGATTTCCAACAAGGATGCCAAAACCATTCAATAGAAAAAGGACAGTCTTTTTTTTCAACTCTCACCCGAGGATATGCTTATTGATTTTAGAGAGAGAAGATTGGGGGGGGGGGAACATCAATGTGAGAGAGAAACATTGATCGGTTGCCTCTCGTAGGCGCCCTGGCCAGGAATTGAACCCACAACTTTTTGGGTGTATTGGATGATGCTCCAACCAACTGAACCACTCAGCCTGGGTGACAGACTTTTTTAAAAAATAGACTATTTTTTTAGAGCAGTTTTAGGTTTACAGCAAAATTAAGCCGAAGGTACAGAAGGTAGACCCAAAAGAACTGAGAGCAGGAACTTGAACAGATGTTTGCACAGCATGTTCACAGCAGCATTATTCACAAGAGCCAAAAGGTGGAAGCAACCCAAGGGTCCATCTGTGTGTTGATGGATAAACAAAATGTGTTATATACATACAATGGAATGTTATTTAGCCTAAAAAAAGAAAGGAAATCCAGACACAGGCTACACATGGATGAATCTTGAAGACATTATGCTTAGTGAAATAAGCCAGTCACAAAAGGACAAAGGACTGTATAATTGCACTTATGTGAAGTATTGAGATATCTTTTTTTCTGAGTCCTACAATTCAGTTCAGTTCTAACACTAACTACTCAGAGTTAGTGCAGACCCCACAAGTTAAGAGCTTAGTTCCATAAGACTGCCTCTGCATAAGATAACATTTGCAAATCCTGGGAGCCACCTCTACTTCTCACTGACTGACTCTAACTTGGGGATTCCCATGACCCCTACTTAGGTTCTATAATTTGATAAAATGGCTCAGAACTCAGGTAAACACTTTCCTTACATTTACTGGTTTGTTATAAAGGATACAACTCAGGAACAGCCAGATGGAGCAGATACAGGGCAAGGTATGGGGGACAAACACAAGCTTCCATGCCCTCGCTCGGGCACCACCCTCCCAGTACTTTGATGTGATGTGTTCACCAATCTGAGAGCTCACTGAATTTCCTTGTTCAAGAGTTTTTTATTTGTTTTTTGTTCTTTTGTAAATTTATCTTTATTGTTGAAAGTATTACAGATATCCCCCCCTTAATTCCCCATTGATCCCTCTACCCCTCATCTTCCTGCTCCCCCAGGCCTTCACCACACTATTGTCTGTGTCCATGGGTTTTGTATATATGCATATAAGTTCTTTGGTTAATCTCTCCCCACCCACTCCCCCACCCCCGCCTTCCCATTGAGATTCCTCAGTCTGTTCCATGCTTCTATGTCTCTGGATCTGTTTTGTTCCTCAGTCTATTTTGTTTATTAGATTCCACATATGAGTGAGATCATGTAAAACTGAATCAGGGAGAACCAGAAAACCTGAATAGGCCAATAACAACTGATGGAATCGAAGCAGCAATAAAAAAAACTCCCAGCAAACAAAAGCCCTGGTCCAGACAGCTTTACAGGAGAGCTTTCTAATTCTTTAAGTTGTAGGGTTAGATAGTTTACTAAAAATTTTTCTTGCTTTTTGAGGTAGGCCTGCAGTGTTATAAACTTCCCTTTTAGGACTGCATTCTCTGTGTCCCATAGATTTTGAGTTATTGTGTGTTCATTTTCATTTGTTTCCAGGAAGTTTTTTGATTTCTTTCTTGATCTTATTAATGGAACCCACTTATTGTTTAATAGCATATTATTTAGCCTCCATGTGTTTTTGAGTGTTTTTATTGTAGTTGATTTCTGATTTTATGCTCTTGTGATCTGAGATGCTTGATATGATTTCAATCTTCTTGAACTTGTAGAGACTGGTTTTGTGTCCTAACATGTGGTCTGGCTTTGAGAATGACCCATGTGCACTTGAGAGGAATGTATACTCTGCATCTTTGGGGTGAAATGTTCTGTAAATATCAATTAAATCCATCTGATCTAGTGTGACATTTAGTCACTGTTTCTGTGTTGACTTTTTGTCTGGAAGATCTATCCAGTGAAGTCAGTGGGGTGTTCAAGTCCATGAATATGACTGTATTGCTGTTGACCTCTCCCTAAAGTCCTTAAGGTTATTATTGATAGGTCCTTATTTATTGCCATTTTAATTCGTTATGCCTGTGTTTCTCTCTCTGTTTCTTCTTATTATTACAGCAGTCCCTTTAACATTTCTTGCAATGCTTTTATTTCTACTTCTAATTACAACAGTCCCTTTAACATTTCCTGCAATGCTGGTTTGGTGGTGATAAATTCCTTTAGCCTTTTTTTTTGTCTGGGAAGCTCTTTATTTCACCATCTATTTTGAAGGGTAGTCTTGCTTGATATAGTAAGTTTTGGTTTCAGATCCTTGTTTTGCATTACCTTGAATACTTCATGCCATTCCCTTCTGGCCTGTAGAGTTTCTGATGAGAAGTCAGCTGACAGCCTTATGGGAGCTTCTTTGTAGGTAACAGATTGCTTTTCTCTTGCTGCCTTTAATATTCCCTCTGTGTCTTGAATTTTTGGAATTTTAATTATGATGTGTCCAGGCATGGGCTTCTTTGGATTCTTCTTGCTTGGAACTCTCTGTGCCTCCTGAACTTGTGTGACTTTTTCCTCGACCAGGTTAGGGAAGTTTTCTGCCATTATTTGTTCAAACAGGTTCTCTAACCCTTGCTTATTTTCTACCTCCTCTGGCACTCCTGTGACGCAAACATTGTTACGTTTCATGTTGTCCCACAGCTCCCTTAGGCTGTCCTCTTGTTTTTTAGTTGTTTTTCTTTTTGGATCTCTGATTGAGTGATAATTTTCTAACCTATCTTCTAGTTCGCTGATCCAATCCTCAGCTTCCTCTAATCTCTTGTTTATTCCTTCCAATGCATTCTTTATTTCTGCTATGTCATTCTTATTTTCCTTCATAGTTTCCATATTTTTTTTCATGCTGTTGAGCATCCTTACAATCAGTATTCTGAACTCTATATCTGATAGGTTGCTTATCTTCATTTCATTTAGCTCTTTTTCTGGAGACTTCTCTTGTTTTTTCGTTTGGTGCTTGTTTTTGTCTCCCCGTTTTGGATGCCTATTTGGGTTGTTTCTGTCTATTAGGTAGGCCTGCTAGGACTCTCAGCCTTTTTGGATGGTCTCTGGTGCAGGCCAATGTCAGACGCTGTTTGTGACTGGCCTTGAGTACCCTGTTTGGAGCTATCAGCAACCCACAGTTTGAAGTCCCCTCTGTTGAGGATTTGGACAGGATCAAGATGCACACCAAAGTCTGCTTTTCCAAGGCCTAGGTCCAGAAGCAGATCAGGCAAAGACTCAAAGCACTCTGAAGTTTGCCTCTGCCTGCAACCTGATTCTCTTTATTAGTCTCAGGCTGTAGAAATTCCACAGGGGTAGGGCTAGAGGTTTTCCAGCAGGGTGAGGCAATTGCTTCCCCCTTAGGCAGAAGCTGCTTAGAAAGTAAATGTCTGCCTCTGCACTATGGGGGAATGACTTGGCACAGGAATCCAGAGGGGTGCCCTCTGAGCTCTATCTCCAGGGCCCACAACCCTAGATTCTCCTCACACAGCTCCAGTCCCCTCTGCCCTCCCTCTGCTGGAGCCCAAGGTGAGTGGCTGCGCACGAACTCTGTGCATTGGCCCTTTTAAGAGGGTGCCTGCATTTCCAGCCGTCTCTCCCTGGCAGATGGAAACCCGGCTGCTTTTCACAGCCAGATGTTATGTGGGCACCTTTCTCAGTTCTGGTGCTCTTGCCTGGGAAGCCCAGTTTAGGGTTTAGGCCCCAGAGTCCTCAGTGGGAACCACCCACAGCTGAGATCTCCCTCCGGACCTTCAGCTGCTGCCTGCGGGAGCCCGGCCAGCCTTCTTTGCACTTCCTACCAGTCTCTATGCTGTCTCCACTTTTCCTCCTGGGTTATGAGGGTGTTTTCCAGATCGTCTTCAGTTGCAGTTGATTATTCAGGATGGTTTTTCTATATTTTAGTTGTAATTCCAGTTTGGTCCCAGGAGAGTGTCAGGGTAGCTCAGTCCTCCACCATCTTTAATATCTCAAGAGTTCTTACAGAGCTTAATTTTCAGCTCCTTTCTCCTCCTCAGAGGTGGGGGGAGAGTGTGATTGAAAGTTCCCAAACTCTAATCACTAGGTCTTCTGGTGACCCATTAGCTTAAATTCAGATGCGATGGAGAGGGGCTCCTTGTGAATAACAAAAGACACTTCAGTTGCTCAAGAAATTCCAAACATTAATTTTAGAGTTCTGTGCCAGGAACTGTGACAAAGACCAAATATATATATTTTTGTACCACAGGTACTTACAATTGTCAAATTCATAGAGACAGAAAGTAGACTGGTGGTTGCCAGGGGCAGGGGAAAAAAGAATGGAGAATTAGTCAGTTTAGGAAAATGAAAAATGTTTTGGAGATGGAGGGGATGGTTGCTCAATAATGTAAATGTACTTAATACCGCTGAACTGTACAGTCAAAAATGGTCAGAATGGCAAATTTTATACTGTTGTATATTTTACTATCACCACCAACTGCACCTCCCCGAAGCACCCCCAAGTCCTGCACTGATTATGAGGTTTTCCCTTCTGGCTGGCTGCTGCTCGCCTCCTGCCATCGCCTCCTCAGTCTCTGCTTGCTGAATTTCCTGGGTACTAGCCTTTGTTTTCTGGTGGTTTGTGTTTCCCCCTCTTTATCTTTTCTGTCATCTTTCCTTCCTCCTGCAGCTCCTCTTCTGACTGAATGGGGTACTTGTCAGGGGGCTGGAACCTTGATACATCTCTCCTATATCTCAAGGCTCTGGGCATAATGGGTGCTTACAAGTGGATGGACAAATTATTAAATAGGTTTCCATGTCCCAAAAGGAATTAAAGTGACAATCAGTTAATTGAGAGCTCAGGTGGCTAGAGGAAAGGATTATGACTCAATGTTATTCTTTCAGTGAAAAAGAACTATTGAGTCCTAACTATGTGCTTTGACTATGCCAGATCCATGATGGTTGAGAATATCATCTTTAGCTCTGCTGTGTACTCTCGGACAAGTGTCTTTCTAAGTTTTTTTTCTTTTTTAAAAAAATCCTCATCTGAGAACATGCTTAGAGAGAGGAAGAGAGAGAGAAAGAAACATCACTGTGAGAGAGAAACATCGACTGGTTGCCTTCAAACCCGCAACCCAGGTATGTGCCCTGACCAGGAATTGAACAGGCAAACCGGTAACCTTTCGGTGCGCAGGATGACCCTCAACCAACTGAGCCACTTCCAGCTGGGCATCTTTTCTAAGTTTTGACTTCTTTTGTAACATAGAGATAATATTACAAAGGAGAGGATTAAATGAGACAATAAGTGGAGGGCCCTTAGCTAGCAGAGTTTATCAGACAAGAAATGGTAAATGAAGAACAGATGCTGTCAGCACTATCACCAGTAGAGATAGTTGGCTCCTGTCTGCAGGGGTTCCCGATCTACGAGAGGCCAACAGCTAACTGCTCAAGGATATCTGTGCACAGGTCACTAAGAGGTCACAGCATGTGGGAGGGTACACTCAGTGTGTGCAGTGGGGCTCCCCTGAGGGGGTGATAGTAATAGCCAGCTCTTAAGGAGTGAAGTGACCAGATGTTGGGTGAATAGGGGAGGGTGGGCCATCCCAGGAAGTCTCCAGGCAGTATCCTGATGGGAACTTGTCCCTCTTGAGAGCTGCTCAACCAAAAGTTTGCAGGTGCTAGGAGATGGTGTTAGTTTCCAAGTGTGTGGTTGATGAGACCTGTTGTCTATGGTGAAGACTTTGGGGTCTCTGGGATGACACAGATACTAGACCAACCCCAACCCCCACACATCTAAGGCTGTACTGAAGGAAGTGGGGCGCCCAGGCTTATCAGGTAGACACAGCTGTTTTCCCGTGCCTGGTTCTTGATCTGTTTCCAGCAATGCTCTTAACAGGATGTCCTTCCCTAGACTTCAGCTCCTCCCCGCTCCCCTCCCACCTGCCAACATCAAACAGCATCAAGTGGACTGCAGGATGATGATGAGGGTGGAAGCCCATCCGCGATGATGAACTGTAGCAGAAGGTGAAAGCTGGTGTTTCCTCTCTTTTCATTCTCTGTCTCCTGACTTCTGTCCAGCACCATTCCCAGACTTAACCCAATGGAACATCTCCCCTTGATTCTGCAGGACAAAGGACCTTTCTCTTTGCTCAGTCATTCAGAGGCGGGAGGGCAACCTGTAGGCTCTGACGCCCCACCCGGACTCGTCTACTTTCTGAGCTCATTATGGCATCTTTTCTTTTTTATGCGGTGCAAAAAACCTTAGCTCAGCCACCTCCCCCAGCCCCCACCCCACAGACACAATTCAAGATGAGGCCTTGAGCCAGCATGAGGGCCCATAGCAGCAGGGCCATCTATGTTTGCAGAAGGGGGAGATGGGAGGTAGGGCTGGATTTATTTCACTTGCTTACTAACTTCTTGGAAGTAAACAGTGTGTCTCAGAACCTCTCTGTGGAGCAGTGTTTGCTTTGGCTCCCATCCCATCTGATTTCTTCTCTAGAGAGGAGGTGAGCACAGTCCCTTTCAGCTCCAGGAGACCACTTTTAATTGGACAGCACCGCCACTCCAGAAGGGAGGGGCACAGAAGTTGGAGCAAGATCAGGGGTTAGGTTTTCCCCCTTTTTTCCCTCTCTTCTCCCCTAGAATTCCTGATTTCCACCCAAATTACTGTTAACATAGTTGGGTGTCCTTCAGTTGCTCTGGAGCAGCTCTCTGTGCACAAGGCCATTTGTTCTGTCCATCTATTCAGAGCTGTATTAAGTGAGCAGCCTTGGGTCATCCTGTCAAAGGCCCGTTCCAACGGGCTGTTTGGATGGTGGCTGTCCCTCAAGCAGTCTGTACCCCCTCAGACCTTTGCCCTGGGCTTCCTGTTTGGTGCTGGAGAGCTTTGTGGAGCCACATAGTGAGCTCACTCAGAGGACCACTTCTTCTCTACTGAGGATGTAGGCAGGAGCACGCACTTCTCTCATACCTTCCCTACCTAGGACACGCTGGGAAAGCAGCTGCTGAAAACTGTCTCTCGATTTCTCTCCTTGGGGCAGTAATCAGTTTTTAAGTGTAGTCGGTCCATGAACTTCCAGCACCAGAATCACATAGTGTTTGTTAAAAATGCAGATTCCTGGGCACAAGGGCAGACCCAAGGAATTAGCCTCTCTGAGGTGGGGCTCAGGAACCTGTGGTTTTGGTTCTCCCCCAGGCGATTCTGATGCCCACGTAGGTCTGAGAATGCCAGTGTGGGAGCCATGGAACCTGGCTCTGCTGGCAGCTGTGTTTGGCCTCTCCAGCAGGACACCTGCCCTCTTGGGGCATCAGCTTATCTGTAACAAGAAAGCCTGGCCCTGGCTGGGTAGCTCAGTTGGTTAGAGCGTCGTCTCAATACACCAAGGTTGCTGGCTCGATCCCTGGTCAGGGCACATACAAGAATCAACCAATGACTGCGTAAAGAAATGGAACAACAATCAATGTTTCTCTCTCTCTCTCTCCTTTCCTCTCTTTCTCTCTAAAGTCAATTAAAAAAATTAAAATAAAAAGCCTGCCTCACAGCTGCCACCAAAGTTAGATGAGGAAGTCTGTAAGTTAAAGCTCCTGAAACCAAATAAGCCCTCCACAAACATTTACTGAATCCAATTCTGTACTCTCTCTACCTGCCAAACTCGGGCACTGACGCATTTTTTCTGTCTCTAGAATCAGCTACTTTCTTTCATCTAAGCTGCTACCCCTAGAATGTTGTGCTCACTGATCTTTCTCCCACGTGTCATACTTTGGGAACTTAAGCAGACCCACCTGTCCACTCTTTCTGCTGGTGAGTTAGGTTGAGGTCAGGTCACCACCCTTCTAGATAGAGGTCAGCCCTCCCAACACCTTACTGCTAGAACAGATGCCAGAAGAGGCCATTCCTGGCACACAGTAGGGGCTGAGAACATTTGGTTGGAAAGATGGATGACTGGGGTTCTGGTTTTACACTTTATCTTTAGGACATTATTTTCTCATCGCCGAAGGAAGATTCCAGAGCAACTTTTGTGCTTGCCATGACCTCAGGGGGGTGGGGGTGCGGGGAGGAGCAGAATGCAGCTTGATCCAACTCCCTTACTACTCTTTCTCACCTTCTGTGCGTAACTGGTTGCCCTGAGAAAATCCCCCCACCTACTTCCTCCCTTCCAAAGCCTTCGAAGCCTGTTCTAGGGGAGAGCAACAGCTGGTAGGGGCTGGCTGAGCTAGGGGCGGAGCCTGGGAAGATCATGCAGAGATAAACCTCTGGGCTTGCTTCAGGCAAAGATAAACCTTTTATAGGTATTGTCATGACTACCTACTATGACTTGACCTTTTAGTATT
The DNA here is from genome assembly GCF_054644295.1 of Miniopterus natalensis. Classification (NCBI taxonomy): domain Eukaryota; kingdom Metazoa; phylum Chordata; class Mammalia; order Chiroptera; family Miniopteridae; genus Miniopterus; species Miniopterus natalensis. The sequence goes on along the minus strand of NC_142081.1, from coordinate 19,968,980 downwards.
TATGATCAGATGTACCCTGTGAGGTTACTTTGGATCAGATTTATTGCAGAGCCCTTTTTTGTCCGCAGTCCCCTTAGACCCTGAATCATTCCTGGGTCTCAGACCATGTCCTCCTGGGACATGTATCTTCTCAGTGCCTTGTGGCTCAGCAAGGTTCTGTGGGAAGAGAGCAGGGCTAGAAATGGGGACATCAGAAATCCCTCTGTTTATGTCACCACAGATAAACTCTGTGATTTCAGCAAGCTGTTTAAACTCAGCTATGAAGTGGAGAAACCATCGTGCCCTCCTGGGGCTCTGTTGCCTCATCTAAACTTTGGGCATCCTGCTATTAATTCACTGCGTGGTTTTGAGGCTCTGATTATATGCTGGATGTGTGGTGCCTGGAAAATTGAAATACTGTGCAATATTAGCTTTTAAGTGCCCTTAAAAAAAGGACTCTAGACTGCCCCATGACACTCAGAGAATGAAAGAGCTTCCCTATACACAAATCATTCCTATCTGGTGAAGTACAACCTTGGGTTAGGGACCACACCCTTCATTTATGGGACTCAGCATTCTTATCTTTATAGTCAGCTCTTTGTTTCAGAATCAGCTCTGGTCATTCTGGTTGTAGGAGCCTCTCCCAGAGCTGCTGGGCTCCAGAGCATCGCTGCTGACCTGCTCCCTATGAGCTGAGCCATGCAGTGGCTCCAGGAGTCCTGCAGAGCATTCTGATTCCTTTTGATTCCAAGAAGGGCCTTTTGCCAAGGGTTGGCACAAAGCAGCAATTCAGTCAGTATGTGCCCAGGATGGCTCCTCCCTTCCTGCAGGAAAAATGGAAGTGGTGGCACAGCACAGAACTGATTCAGTCCCGGCCATCAGGAGATAGGGTCTGGGAGTGAGAGGTGTTCTAAGGGCCTGGTGGTCCTGGCCTTACCGCACAAATGTCAGTGATCACTGGTAGCAAACGGGACAGGTGGGGCTCACATAGTCCTTGTGAAGATGCTGCGTTTTCTCTCCCAGAGTTCTTCTAATCTCTCCTTAGGGTTGAGGGTAGTTACCATATTATCTGTCCCAGCAATGGCTAGCCCTGAATTCTCATGCTCCTCCACAAAAATCCATGACCTTCACTAGGGTGCCCCCACCCTGCACCAGGTCTCTGTCCCTTGCAAATAACCCACACAGGCCCCTTGCCATTGTTACCAGACCAAATGGGTCTGTTTGGCTGCACACATCAAAGCCCGGTGGGACACGAACAGGAGTTTGCAGCCAAGAAAGTAAGGACTTATTAAGGAAATGGTACCATGCCTGGAGTCACAGGTAGCTCATGTTCGAAGACCTGGCCTCCTGATGGCTTCTAGGAGATGGATTATGTAGGAAAAAAATAATTGTGGTGACTAAAGGAATTAAGGTCATGGTCTCTACCGATTGGTTGGTGCTAGGGTAGGGGGTAATTGATCATTGCATCTGGTCCTGATGTCAGCCATGGAGTTGTTCTGTCCTGTCCAACTTCAAAAGAATTTGTCCTGTGCATCGTTCTTCTTTCCTGGCTCTGGAGCTAAAACACAACTGAGGCCAAAATATTTTGTTTAGTTTGGTTGAAAACTCTCTCTGTAGTCAATAGACTCAGGACCTTGTTCCTAAGACTACTGGATGCTAACCAGAACCTCGCTGTCCTAAGGGCTTAATGATTAAGCAAAGGAGAGGGAGGCGGATAAGTCAGGGCCCTGGGTGAGGCCCCTTTGAGTCAAAGGAAAAAATGTCAAAAATAAAGCAGATAAAAGAAAATAGGTTCCTACATGGGTTACCATCCAGTCTTTGTCTCTCTTTGAACTACTTACCCTGGATTATATCCCCTCCAGCCAGCTTCCCTGAGAATCCCCAATTGACAGCAGGTAATGTAACAAACGAGAGTCAGTGGATAAAGGCTGTCATCCCTTTGGCCTGTTCGCCTCATGAAGGACCACCTTGGATGAAGTAGCCACACCCTCCATTTATAGGACTTAGCACTCTTACCTTTTACAGTCAGTTCTTGGGAACTATGGGTTTTTTTTATTGAGACAATGTACCATAGCCTTTATTTGTTTGTTAAAAAAATATTTATTAAGCACCTACTCTGTGTCATGCAACATTCTAAGCTCTGAGGATGCAACAGTGAATGGGAGAGAAAAGGTCCCTGAGTTCAGGTTTGAGGGAAGAAAGATTAGACTGTAAAGTCGTCCCTTAAGGAGTGACTAATGGTGAAAATATCAGGACAAAGAGGAGGAGGGTTGCCTTCAGAGCAGGACATTGGGAGATGTTTTTGTGTAAGTAGGTCCCTGAATAACTCCCTAACTTACAGGGCCAATCTGGTGTGCTGCTTTCTTGGGGTGGTGTTAGATATGGGTGACTAATAATTTTCTCAGTGCAAGGTTTAGACTTCTTTTCCTTTCCACATTTCTCTCTGGGATCACGAGGCAGGGTTAATTTATGAAGTTAGCATCTTAAAAAAAGCTACATGAGGCCCACCCTGTCTGTCTCTGGAGACACACCCTAAAGTAAGAGGAACTGGCTCTGGCCCATGGTAGCCCAGAAAACAACAACTCTTCTAGAGCCTGCCTGTGAGTGACTGCCTGGGTCTGAGTTTCACCTCTGGAAATCAGAAGTGGGAAGTGCTACCAAGAAGTCCAGTGAGACTTAGAAGAAAATGTGGGAGGATTAGAAACATTTACTGTCACATGAATGACGGCATATGCCATCACAGACAAGGAAGACAAGCGGTGCTTCTTCTGGACTGGGCTGCTCTACCACCATCTGTCAAAAGGCAGGGCGTGGTAAAGTTGAGCAAGGCAGCTACATACAGGAGAGTAGGATCTGTCTTTTGGCCGCTGTGAGCTGGCATCTAGGATAGAGCTGGTGGGAAATGCCAAAGCATTTGAGTGGAGCTTTGCATGTTGCCTACTTCAGATATGAAAAACTTGGAGAAAATTAGGTCTGCACTCTGCCACTCTGGCTGGCCTGGTGGTTTGGAAGACATCCCCTCATTTTTAATTTTTCCTAGCTGAGTCATTGGGGAATTGCCTTCAGCCTACGGTCATTGGCCCTCAGCACTGTCATCAGAGGGACCTTTGAGTGGAAAAGCCAGCAGTGACTCGCTCTCTGGGTGAAAGGGTAGGCAGCGGAGGCTTCACATCTGCCCTCATGTAGACCTAGACTGACCCTTTGCGGGTGTCACCATGAGATCAAGTTCAAGAGGAATATTGACCCTTAAAAGGAGCAGTGTGTGTACCAGGATCCTTCTGAGTTGATGATTAAAAGCAGGCACAAGTGTGAGGCTCAGCTAAGAAATAAAGCCCTTTGTCAGCATTCCTTTTCATTCTTAATAAAAAACTAATTTCTCTGTAGAACTCAGACTCCTCCCCTAAATGTAGCATCTTCTCTGTTTACAGGCTAGGGGACCTCTACTCTTCAGTTAGCTTGCCCACCCCTCCCAAAGATGAGGAGGAAACCTAGCACCAAGCCTGTGGGTCAAGATCAGGGCATATGAGAGAGCTTTAAGCTTGGTGATATGAGCTGTTCGTCTTGCCTCTGTTGCCTCCTCCCTTCCTTTTCACTAGGTGTTCAATAAACACTGAGTATGGGTTTGGAAGTAGGAAGTTGATCACCCTATATTTCAATGGTTTCCATGTCTTATCTTGGGGTGCTTCAAGTTTGAGGTTTTCTCTGTGTCAATCCACTTTGCATCTGCTTTCTTTTGGTGGTAAACTCGTGCAATACATCAAATTGCTACTGTGCCCAACTTGTTTGCTGTAGAGGAAACTGGAAATGCCTGAATTAGGTTTGAGCTTCTCTGTTCTTGGCATTGTGCTGGGCATCGTGTGGGGAGATTTCACACAAGGAAATCGTCCTGTCCTCAATCTAATTAGAGAGACAACACCCTCCAGGGAAAGAACCCCAAACTAAGCATTACGTCAGAACAAGAAATCCCATAGCGTATAACTAAGTGGCAAACAAAAACGGACTATGGCTGGAGACACCTATCGCCATTGCGTCCTCCAACAGCTAGACATATGGGGAGGTGCTTGAATTACAGAATCGAGTGTGTAAGACTGGAGGAACTGCCAGGTCTTTGAGGGCAGTGACTTCTGTGGCACTCACCCTGTTCAAAGGATTTGGAGTCAGTCGGCTATGGGTTTGAATCTCAGTTTTGCCATTAGGAGCTGAGTGACCTTGGGCAAATTACAGATGTTTTGTCATCTGTAAAAACCAAGCCAGAGATAATGATGCCAACTTTAGGGGGTTGCTGGGAGGGATTAAATGAAATAACGTGACAAATCGTTTAGCATGCAGCTCATTATGGATTCATTTCCTTCTTTCTAGTTGGAATAATAGCCAGGACCTGAGTTTTTAGCCTAGGAGTACAGACTCTAGTACAGATGGCCTGAACTTGAAGTCCACCCTTATCATTTACTGTTATTTGACCTTGGGCAAGCAACTTTAATGCCAGTTTCCTCAATTTTAAAATAGGGATTAAAGGAATGTGTGTGTATACCTAGTGCTTAATAGTGCTTAGGACGGTCCCTGTGGCATGATGTACAGCTCTTATTACTATTCTTACCTTCCCTGGGAGTCAAGCATTGCAGCAGGCTATCCTAATTTCAGTAGCTGCTGCTGCCAGCATTTCTCTAACCTCTAGGACTTAGGAAATTCAAGAGTGTCAAGGTAGCGTAAAACCACCAGCATGATCACAATTTTGTCCAAACCCTGTGACAGGAGGGAGCTCAAGGAAGTTTAGAGTTGACCAGCTCTCACCCTGCTCCCTAAGTTGTGAGAGACCAGTGCTTAACCTTTTTTTTTAAAATATATCTTTTTATTGATTTCAGAGAGAGGAAAGATGAGGGAGAGAGAGACAGAAACATCAATGATGAGAGAGTCATTGATCGAGCCCGCAACCTGGGCATGTGCCCTGACCGGGAATCGAACCCCAATCACCTGGATCCTAGGTCGACACTCAACCGCTGAGCCACGGCCGGCTGGGCCTGCTTAACCTTTTAAAATCCTTAAATCCCTTTCATAAGTGATTTCCCCTCAAATCAATGGGATTCTTTTTGTCTCTGAAGGTCTGCTACTTCCTCAGTCCTGAGTTAGCCTTTTCAAAAGAAGCCAAGGGCTTGGATTCGGGAATTTCAAAACTACTGTCATATGAGCAGGCTTTGCGTACATATTATTGCTTAACATGGCATTTGTCTAGGACAGGGGTGGGGAACCTTCTTCTGCCAAGGGCCATTTGGATATTTATAACATCATTTGAAGGCCATGCAAAATTATCAACTTGCCCGGCCGGGCGTGGCTCAGCGATTGAGCATCGACCTGGGATCCAGGAGATCTCAGTTCAGTTCCAGGTCAGAGCACATGCCCGGGTTGCGGGCTCGATCCCCAGTTGGGGGCCTGAAGGAGGCAGCCGATCAATGACTCTCTCATCATTGATGTTTCTCTCTCTCTCTCTCCCTCTCCCTTCTTCTCTCTGAAATCAATAAAGATACATTAAATAAAATTTTTTAAAAAAACCAAAATTATCACCTTAAAAATTAGCCTGTTCTATTTGGTCAGACATTTAATTAACTCACTCCTAATGTGGTGCCTGGAACTGCTTCTGTTTGGTGAGGCCTTGGCAGGGCCAGACCAAATGATTTCACGGGCCGTATATGACCCGCAGGCTGGATGTTCCCCACCCCTGGTCTAGGAGCTGCCTGGCGTTCCTAGGTGGCTGGGGGCTTGTTTTCCATGATCACACTGTTGTTCAATGTAAATGTCTCAGTGCCAGCAGCCACCTCTTTCTGCTTGTTTCTGGGACATCCACAGACTCAGTCCCAGGACCGCCCTCTGAGCCTCCTCCACGGGGTCCAAAGGTGGCTTTCCTGCAGAGCGGCTTCATGCTGACCTGTCCCTTACATTGGGATGCTCGAGCCCCTGTTCGTGCATCCTTTTGCCCAGGTTAGTTACTCACTGGAGGTGTAAGCACACGTCTAAGTAACACCAAGGAGAGAGAGGTATTTGTAGGATGAGATTGGTGTATGTGTGCCTCAATGGAGCCGTCTTTGTGATGTTTAAATGCGCACATCAGTACACAGTGGGGCGGTGAATGTTGAAGTCACTTCCCAGCGTCGTACATAATCCCCGATGGGGATGTGGTCCTCGGAGACGGAGCTTCAGTGACAGCCTCCCTGCTGGTGGTGGCAGTGCTGTCCACACCAGTGTCAAGCGTCACAGTCCCAGGAATATGTGGGCATGCTTTTGTATGGGATGGGAATTAGGAATATTGCATTTTTAATGCCCATAAAAATCTGTATGGACTTTAAACAACCCTTTATATGGTAACATTTTCCTACATTTGTCTGTGTAGCTGAAGTTTTTCTCATCTGTGGTACTCTATGAACCTTAGCTTCAGATGAATCTTTTCTAAGACCATTGCAAGTGTCCATAGAGATGTGTGGATACACACAGGTGGTACCTCGTCACAACCTTGGAGGGATAGTGGTGGTGGCATCATGCTGTGTGCTTTAAGCTGGCTCATGTAGGCTGATGGGCTTTAAGTGTGTGGAAATCTATATTGAACCCCAATTTATCTTTCATGTGACTCTGATTTTAAAAGGACCCTCAACCATGTTTTTTTAAATAGCAAACTTTCTTGGAGAGCCTTGTCTAGATTTAAATTTCCAACCACATCTTTCCGTGGGTCTGGGCTCATGGCTTATCCAAAGGGAAGTGATGTTTCTCTAATGTGCTGGTTAACTCCAGCCCATTCATTCAACACCCATGTGTTGAGTAAGCCCCTGCTCTGTTTACCAGGCACCAGATTATGCCAGAAAAATGGCAGAAAACCAAAGCATTAGAGGAGTTTAGGGCAAAGAGATCATGCCTGACTAGGATAATCAAGGAAAACTGACCTTCAGCTGATCTCTGAAAAATTCAAAGAGGGGGGGCCCTTTCCCAGAAAGGAAAGTGCTTAGATAAAGGGAGAGGCTAGACGGTGAGAAGGTTGGAATTGTGAACATCTCATCAGGCTCAAGTACTGGGGCCACAGAGGAAGTAGGCAGATGTGGGCTGGAAAGGAGGCTTGGAACTGGGTGAGGAACGGCAAGGACAGCAGGCCCGAGGGTTTGGGCTCCCCTGCTCCCTCTGAGGGGCTGGCTCCTTGAAGGTCCTTGAGCATGGACTTTGTGGTCAGTGAAGTGCCGGGAACCATGTACCTGAATACATTGTGCAGCGCGTTGGAGGAGAGAACACAGTTGCTTGAAGGGCAGGGGTTAGATTCCCAGTGGGCTTCCAAGGACAGAGTGGATGGGACAGAGCAGAGTCAAGGGTGACTGAGGGAACTGAGGAAGAGCAGAGGGAGGGAGCCAAGGAAGGAGGAAGAAGGGAACCAGGGTGTCCCGGGGCCCCCTCTCCTGCCCAGCCCATGGCTGTGTGAGTGCGCAGGGGGAAGAGCCGGGCTGGCAGATGGGGAGTGAGCACCTTGTCCGGTGTCAAGCATTGCGCTGAGCGCTCCATTCACATGAGCCCAGTTAGTCCTTGTGATGACCCAGTGAGCTAGATGGTGTAACTGGACAGTGTTATCTACCTTTTATAGACTGGGAAGCCGGACCCCGAGGCCCGAGATCATAGCCACTGTATTAGAGGGATGATGTTTCTGAGGAATGTTGAGGTGGAAAGGAAGAAAGGTGAGGGGTTCATTTTAAAATGAATGACATGACCCTGGCCTGCATGGCTTGGTTGGTTGGACTTTGTCCCATGCACTGAAAGAAGGCCGGCTGGATTCCAGGTCAGGGCACATGCCCAGGTTGCTGGCTGAATCCCCAGTAGGGGGCACGCAGGAGGCAGCCGATGGATGTTTCTCGCTCCCTGTCCCTTCCTCTCTCTTTAAAAAGCAATAAAAATATATTTTAAAAATAAAAATAAAATGAATGATACGGGTGTGAGCCCCAGAGTAGGTCATTGGGAGACCAAGTTTGAAGTAAGCCTTTAAGCTGAGGGTCTTTGCTGCAGGGAAAGCTGCTGACCCAATAAGGGGACATTTTTGACCCTCAGGGAGCCAGTTCCTGGGGGCGCTGAAATGCATCCCAGCTCTGACCTGGTGAATATGCCCAGGGGAAAGGAATGAGGCAGTAGGGGCCCTGCCCTGGGGCTGAGAGCGTGTTCACATTTCTGAATAGCAGGTTGGGGTGGTGATGGGCATAGGAGGAATGATGTTGGCTGGGTGAGAACCTGTTTTGCTGAGGTGGTTGCCTCCTACCAAGAAGAGTAGTGACTGCCTTGCCAGTGACCTGGGACAGGAGGGATGATGTGCCTGGGGTCCTAGCAAAGGGCTCAGATGGGGACCAGTGTTTCTGGCCCTGTTCCATTAGGACTGAAGCCCTCTTTTGGTGTTGACGTAGAGCTCCCTGCCTTTTGTGGAAGCCCCAGGGTCCTCAGTTGATAGTCTGGGAATATTCACAACCAGACAGCACGTGAGAGGGCAGCTTTGTGCCCGGGATCTGATACAATAGTGACTGGGGGCTTTGTTGATTGCCCCATGGTGGTGGGGAGAATGGTTCTAGGGCTCTTAAAAGTGTTGTATTTGTGTAGTGGGCTAAGTGTGGGACTCTTATCCAGGATGCAGCCCAGTGGTTTTCTGGGTTTATTTTTGCTCTGGCAAATGCATAACCCAGAAAGACAAGTGGTGGAGTCTTCCTATTACCCAAAGCCCTCAGGCTGCACAGATGTGTTTTTAATTGTGACATTTTCTCTGGAAGTGCTCATGACCAGTGATACTGTAACAGTGTTTGTTTATTTATTTATTTATTTTTAAAACATATCTTTATTTATTTCAGAGAGAGGAAAGGAGGGGGAGAGAGAGAGAGATAGAAACATCAATGATGAGAGTCATTGATCAGCTGCCTAGCGTGCAACCCGGGCATGTGCCCTGACCGGGAATTGAACCCTGATCTCCTGGATCCTAGGTCAATGCCCTACCGCTGAGCCACGCCCGGCCAGGCTGTAACCGTGTTTAGATATCACCCTTGAGTTTGAAGAAAACATAAAGGAAAAAATGAAAACTGAGTCTCCCAGTGTGGTTTTAATTTGCATTTCTCTGATTATTAGTGATGTTGAGCACCTTTGCATATGTCTACTGGCCATCTGTATGTCCTCTTTAGAGAAGTGCCTTTCAGGTCCTTTGCCAATTTTTAAATTGTGTTGTTTTTTGCTGAGTTGTATAAGAGATATCACCTCACACCTGTCAGAATGGCTGCCATCAATAAATCAACAAACAACAAGTGGTGGCGAGGATGCGGAGGAAAGGGAACCTTTGTGCACTGTTGGTAGGAATGCAGACTGGTGCAGCCACTCTAGAAAGCAGTATGGAGTTTCCTCAAAAAATTAAAAATGGAGCTGCCTTGCCCTGGCCGGCTTGCCCAGTGGTTAGAGCGTCGCTGTGCGTGAGGGGTGGAGGGGGATGGGGGCGGGGGTTGCAGGTCCGATCCTCGTCCCCGGTTGGAGTGGGTGCAGGAGGCAGCCAATCAATGTGTCTCTCTCACATCAATATTTCTCTCTCTCTCTCTCTCTCTCTCTCTCTCTCACCCCCTCCCTTCCTCTCTCTAAAAATCAATGGAAAAAATATCCTCACTCTGTGGGTGAGGATTCTTAAAAAAAGGAACTGCCTTATGACCCATTGATTCCACTTCTGGGAATATATCCAAAGAAACCCGAAACACTGATTTGAAAGAATACATGCACCCCTGTGTTAATTGCAATGCTATTTACAATAGCCAAGGTTTGGAAGCAGCCCAAGTGCCCATCAGTAGATGAGTGGATAAAAAAGCTGTGGGACATTTACACAATAGAATACTACCTAGATATCAAAAAGAAGAAAATCTTACCTTTTGCAACAGCATGGATGGACCTGGAAGATATTATGCTAAGTGAAATAGGCCAGTCAGGGAAAGACAAATACCATATGATTTCACTCATATGTAGAATCTAATGAACAAATTAAACAAAATAGAAACATAAATAGACTCATAGATAGAGAAAGCAGACTGACAGCTGTTAGAGGGGAGGGAGATTGGGGGGCTGAGTGAAAAAGGCAAAGGGATTAAACAAAAAAAGCAAAAACCTCGCAGACACTGACAACAGCTTGGTGATTACCAGAGGGAAAGGGGGGTGGGGGAGGTGGAAGAGGGTTAGGGGGATAAATGGTGACAGAAGGAGACTTGACTTTGGGTGGTGAGCACACAATACAGTATACAGATGATGTATCATAGAATTGTATAGCTGAAACCTATATAATTTTATTAACCAATGTCACCCCAATAAATTCAATAAAAATTAAAACAAAACAAAACAACCCTGAGTCTCCCAGTCTGCCTCTCCATCCTTACTTCTCAAGGTAGAAGATTACTGGGGATTAGGATATTCTCTATCAGGGTCATTTTGGGAATGAAATAATCACAGAGCCTTGGATGATGTCCCATAACTTTCCTCATTCTTGCAAAAGGGACCCTTTGGGGGTTCTATTTAACTTCTAGATCTCTACCTCCAAAGTGCTAATGAAGCCAGATATGACCTGCAGTGGGCCCAGGTTCCCAGCTGTGAAGGTTGCATTTGCTGTCTAGGTTGGTTTTTACTCAAAGTTTTCCACATCAGCAATGAAGAAACCAGATTGGATTCTGACCAATCAGCATGACTGAAGATTCCAAGGACATAAAATATCTTCTCTTCTGGAGAAGCCCTATTCACTTGGGCCTTTGTCAAGGCTCTTAGCCCAGGAGGGAGCTGCCAGGCCCAGTGGAGGAGGTGCTAGCCTGAGAGGCTGAGAGATCTGTTTTCTCTTCTCAACTCTGCTAGAGCTCAGTGTGACCCTGTATAAATCACTTAACCTCTAGAACTTAATCTCGCTTAGCCTCCATTTGGCCCTCTAATAATTAGGTTGTAATAGAGCAGCGATTTTGCAACCTCTTTCATCCAATGGCACATGTAAGCTAATTATTAAAATTCTGCAGTACAGCAAAAAATATATTTTTTGCCAATCTGACAAAAAAATAGGTATAATTTTGATTGTTTTACAAAAACAGTAATAGTAGTAATTACCTACCCTTTTTGCTCCAAAGTGATTTTTTAAAAAATCAGGTGCCTATACTTGTATGTAAGGATTTCTGGTACCAGGAATTAACCAATCAGACGCAACCTTATTCGACATTACCAATAAAATGCAACTTTATTATATGACTTACGTATTTGTGGTTCAAGACAGGGCATTCACACTCGATGACTATTGTTGTGTTGGCTGTTGTCATGTTATTATTTGACAGTCTAAGGGAAAGAGGTCAGTGCCCCTGACGAAAATAGTCAGGTATTGCATGTTTTAAAAATTCTTGCGGCTCATCAGTTGAAAAACTCTGTAGTAGAGGATGACAAAAGGACTTCCAGATGATAACATTCCTTTCCACACACAATTATCATTATTTGTGTTATCTTTTAATCTTTGTTTCAAACCCCCCTGCCCCACTAGATCATATAAAGCTCCTTGAAGGCAGGAACTCTGCCATATACGTCTTGGTACCTCCCAAAATATCTAGCAGAATGCTTTTCACATAATAGATGCTTTAAAGATCTGTTTGATTTATTGATTATAGATTGGCATACATTGAAAGAACCCTACACTGGACCTATAGGTGATACCTTTTAATATTGCAGAGCTGGGAACCAGTAGTGACCATCCTGAGTGGCTATAATTGACAGGCTGGAAAACCAATCAGGGTCATCAGCAGATTGGCAGCTGATGAATGGTATTATAGTGTGGAATGAAAGCAAATTGCTTCTCTACCTATAATTTCTTCCAAGTACAATAAAGGAAAAGTGGCACCTTAAGACAATAGACTTATCTTTTTAAAAATGTATCTTTATTGTTGAGAGTATTGCAGATGTCCCTGTTTTTCCCCCCCATTGACCCCATCCACCCTGCCCCCACTCCTGACCAGCTTATCTTCTTTCACTCTTGGAACTTGAAGCTTGCCTGAGTTCGTGGGCCATTTTCAGTTTCTGCTTTGGTCTTACATGTGGCAGAGGGCTTTGGGAGTTGTGACACAGCTAGCCACTCCTGAATCAAAGCATTTCTGACCTCGGAAACACCCAAGTCACATTATCTGTCAGGTTATCAGAGTTTGAACTCTAAGGCAGATATGAGATGTTTTAACTTCTTGGGGGGGGGGTGTGATTATTGCCAGTTTACCCATATCCTGTGTGTATAAATGCATGCAGTTGCATATAACTTTATACCACAGATGCCTTGTCAATTGCTAAGTTATTTACACAATGAACTTAAGCTTTCCTGTTTGTAAATGTGGTAATAACTTTAGGCTTCCGAGTCTTATTGAATCCAAGTCCTTGGGATTATAGGGTGTAGCAGTTTTCAACTTTCCTCTAGCTGGTCTTTGAGCTCCTGGTTAACAGAGTCACTGAAATCAAGAATTTAAATGACACAAGGAAAGTCAACATTGTTTTACTGTACCATAGAGATGGGAATATAGGAACCATTGTTCATTAGTGTGTAGCTGCAGAAGGGCTGGCCTGCATTGAGAATCCCAATTACAATTTTTTTCAATAGGTATTGGTGGTGAGGGTGGTCAGGGATGTATGTGAATTGAGGTGTCAATCAAAAGAAAGCTCTCTCTGGTGTCTCGAGGAGGAAACAGTCCCTTGTTTAGGTTTTAAGAAAGACCGGGATTGTGTTTCTTACTAGGAGATTTTAAAAATTTGTGCCATTACCTCTTGGCCATTGGTAACTGTAATCGACTGTCTCTGTCTTCTATAGCTTGGAATTGCCATTGGGTTCTTGGTCCCTCCCGTTTTGGTACCCAATGTCGAAGACCAGGACGAGCTTGCCTACCACATCAGCATCATGTTCTACATAACAGCAGGTGTCGCCACTCTGCTTTTCATCCTTGTCATCTTTGGTAAGTTCCTTAGTAGACTGCTGGGGGGTGGGAAGGCAGGGAGGCTCTGGTTTGAGCGAGGCCCTTGTGCACATGGCCCAAGAATACAGTGGACATGTACAGAAACCGAAGGCCAGGCTTCTAATGGTATTCAAATGCTTTCGCCTGAGCAGTTGCCCCCAATATAGTGCTAGCTGGTCTTGTGCACTCTGTTAGTGGCTCAGTAGAGGTTTAATTGTAATTAAACTGTTTCCCCATACGACCTCACCAGAATTAATGGTCAGGCTGCTGATTCCCTTGGTGAAGAAGCCCCATGAGCACTTATGATAGCACAGGCCCTGTGTTCTTCATGCCTGATCTCATGTAATCCTCAACAGCCCTGTGAGCGGAGGTACCATTATCAGTCCCATTTAACAGAGGAAGACTTTGGGGAGTTAAATAAATTGTTCAAGATTAGATAGCCTGTAAGGGGCAGAGATATCCTGTAAGTTTCAGGAGTACAGTATTCTAATTTGACATCTGTGTACACTTTAAAGTGATCACCACCACAAGTCTAGATACCATTCAACACCATACTCTTGATGGACAATATAATTTTATATCCTCCTTTATAATCTGAATGATATTATATGGGCTGTGATAAATTCAGAAATAGAGTAAAGGTTTTCATTTTCAGTTAGTCACTGTCTAAAGGTTAACCAGTTTTCTTCCTAATACCCGTAAGTTTCACTCATGTTAGAGGTTTCATTCCTTCCTTCCTTCTGGCCTCACCTTCAGAGCCAGTTTTATAATCATTTACCTTATTCAACTGCTGTCACCATGTCATTCTCCCCCACTGGGTCCAGGCTGAGAAAGGGCTGCCTGGTGTCTTGGACAGAGGACTTGGTGTTCCTGGAAAGGTAGAAGCTGTAGAGTGGTGGGTGAGAACAGGAAAGAAAATCCAGCCAGGGATCCTCTTACTTAGCCAGGCTTCAAGTTTCAAATTGTAAGCTTCAGATTCTTGAGTTTGTGGCAGGTGAGGTCCTGGCTCTTTGCAGTTGAAATCCTGGAGGTAGGACATTTCTACCTTTTGGCATTTTATTATCAACCACAGGTAGTAGCTCACTGAATAAAGAACTGAAAGAGCTTATCTGGATTCTGGTTTGTGGTTGCCAAGTCCTTGAGCAAGCACCTGCTGTTGCAGAAATCAATCCCTTGCCTTGCTCTCTTTTCCCGGATGGAAGGGGAGGGGAACAGGCAAGACAGTGAATGAGAGGTTCCCAACAGCAGGAAGTTATCCAGGAGAAATGATCCAGGACTGCTTCTGGAGAACAAAGAAGCTGGGCTCTGAAGTCAGGGCTGGAGGGCTTTCCAGAGGGGCAGGGTGAGGGGAGTGGGAGCCTTTGATCTACAAGACATTAAACCTTTCCAAAGCTTCCTTTAACTGGAGAAGGTATGCTCTCCTGGGGTGGGGGGTGGGGGGCACATGATGCCTGCTTGGACCCATGGGGGAATGGGCCCCCAATTGGGGAATTAGTTCAGCCAAAAAAAACTGGTTAAACTGACCTCTCCAGAGAACTGGATAGCAATCAATGCAGATAAATTGATTGTACTAATTGTACTGAAAATAGAATATAAAAGGAGTGGTATTCCTGTTGTCCCTCCCCAGTTCTTCATATCAGAGCAGCCACTCCCACAGGAGCCTGTGTTAATCCTCTAGCTCTGTGAGGAACACGTCTGATTCAGACTGAAAAACTAGGAATGAAATTGAGGTTTTTTTAATAGTAGATCCTTTCACTTACCCAGGAATATCTGTGGACTGCCCTGTGCCAAGCTATGTGCTAAGCAGGGGCAACCCAGTTCCTTTCCCCTTGGGAAGAGCTCTGGTGCTAAGCCATTAACTGGCCTCACTAATCCTAAACCTCAGCTCTCATTTCCTTTCTATCCATGTGTGACTATTGTGTTTTTTTCAGTGCTCTGCAGTGTGTGTGTGTGTGTGTGTGTGTGTGTGTGTGTGTGTGTGTTTTTAAATATATCTTTATTGATTTCAGAGAGAGGAAAGGAGAGGGAGAGAGAGAGCTAGAAACATCAATGATGAGAGAGTCATTATCGAGCCTGCAACTGGGCATGTGCCCTGACCAGGAATTGAACCCCGATCGCCTGGATCCTAGGTCGACACTCACCCGCTGAGCCACGCCCAGCAGGGCTCTGCAGTGTGTTTTTTGCTAGTTATTATGGGACTCCTTGATCCTTGAACAATGCCCCAATGGCTGCAGCTGTCCAGAGGCCACTAAGAAAAAGTAATCACTAGACTACTCGCTCAGCCATAGACAGTGAAAAGCAGCTTTAACAGTGTAAAGGATTTAATTGAAGAATTAATATTTCCTTTTGAGCCCTAGCTCCTTCTCAGGTGATGGAACCAGCTCTTGTCCATGTGTCGCTCTGCTGGGGTATAACCACAGGGACGTTCAGTGATCTCTCTGTTTCTTTCCTTCCAGTATTCAAGGAGAAGCCTAAACATCCCCCGAGCAGGGCCCAGTCCCTGAGCTATTCCTTGGCAATACCTGATACTTCGTACTTAAAGTGCGTCAGCCGGCTCTTCAAAAACCTCAACTTCGTGCTGCTTGTCATCACCTATGGTAAGGTGCAGATGTGTCCAGGAGTGGACCTGAACTGGAACATGAGACCAAAGGCCTGATGTGTCTGTGCATCTTACTTTTTTCAAATCCCAAACGTGCATGTAAAATAATTGTTTAGGGTCAACCAGAACAGCCAGCTCTGCCTCAGGGCCTTTGCAGGTTCTGTAAAATCTACCTGGAAAACCATTCTTTCCCATATCAGATTGTCTGACGAGTGCGTGCTGATCCTCCAAGTCTTTCTCAGTATCACTGCTGTAAAGCAGTGCAGTATTAGGTGATCTTTCCTCTCTTACTGTGCTGTTCCATTTCCAGGTCTGTCTTCTCATTGGACAGTGACCTCCCTGAGAGCAGGGAGGCTTTATGTCTTTTCATCTTTTATTGTTATATCTTTTCATCAGCAGCAGTGGCTGGCCTGGTGTGGATACTTCTGTAATTACTGAGTGAATGAATATTAATAAATGAATGCATGCATGCATAAATGAGTCTTGCCACAGGAATTACTCCCCAACCAATCTTCCTTCGTCTTCTAATATTGACTCCTTTTTTTTTTTTCCTAAAATATGTTTTTATTGATTTCAGAGAGAGGAAAGGAGAGGGAGAGAGAGAGATAGAAACATTAATGATGAAAGAGAGTCATTGATCGGCTGCCTCCTGCACACCCCCGACTGGGGATCGAGCCCGAAACCCGGGCGTGTGCCCTGACCGGGAATCGAACTGTGATCTGGATCCTAGGTTGAGGCTTAACCACTGGGCCACTCTGGCTGGACACATTGACTCCTATTTTTATCTGAATTAAAGACAATATCCCTCTTTCATGTCACTTTGTTGGCTTTTGGTAAGATAAACTCTGATCTTTACCCTTGTATACTGGCCTGCCTCTCCAGTATGGTGCTTTCTGCATCTTCTTTCCAACCTTTAATAAGAATTTTAGACCAGATGGGGTAAGGACAGAACCTCATGGCATTCCATTAAAGAGATCCACCCAGCTGTCCTGCTATCCATCCTGCATTTGACCATTTAACCCACTGGCTAGTTTAAAATCAAGAGTCAACAACTGTGTAACATACTCAGGAATGATACAAGTATGAAAAAATGAGATTGGTTTAACATGATTTATTCGTGGTGAAACCTCAGTTGACTATAACCTTATGTTCTCTATAGGTTCATAAACTCTGTGTTTTATAACAGTAGCATTTACTATGTGCCAAGACTTTTCACGTATACTTTTACTTAACTTCCCCTGCACCCTGGTTAGGTAGGTGCTATAACTATCCCCATTTAACCTATGAGGAAAAAAACTCAGAGAGATTAGGTAACAAAGCTCAAGATCACATAGCTTTTAAGTGCCAGAATTCAGATACAGGTTTGTCTAACTCCCAACACCTGCACTCTTGATGCCTGTTACATAACTGCCTATAGTCCTTCCTAAAATTGTGTCAATTTCATTTTAGACTTACCAGTGCCCTTTATCTCAATTAAAGTGTTTATCTGCTAAAGCATTGATAAGAGATAGCATCATCCTGGGGTAGAGAGGCACACTTAAATTTTTCAGGCATACACGACAGTTAGGTGACCTCTCATCTGGAATAGCTCTAGATAAAACTAGGTGAGCCTTCAAGGTCTTGGGTCTCCATCCTCATTCTCCCCAAGCTTCTCAGTTCTTAGTGTATCTCTGTATTCATCCCAATAATAAGCTGGCTCATGTGGGTTGATGGACAAAGCAATTCATTTCTGAGTCTCTGGAAGTATTCGACTCTATTGTTTATAGGTAGAATTTATTAACATTTTTCTCAAAGGCCTGGGATTGTCTCAGTGAGAGGGAGTTAAACTAATCTGAATGTTTGTACTCGTTTCAGAGAATCACAAGCCTAATTTCCGTGGTAGAGAATTGGACTTGGAGACAAGGCTCTTTGCCAACAGGGAATGATTCTTAGGCTTAATCGCAGATTTGAAAATAATTTTATTGAGCCATTACTGTGTGCCAGGCACCATGTGAAGGGCTTTACATGCATTCTCTCTCTTTTTAAAAAATATATATTTATTGATTTCAGAGAGAGGAAGGGAGAAAGAGAGATAGAAACATCAATGATGAGAAAGTCATTGATCGGCTGCCTCCTGCACACCTCCTGCTGGGGATCGAGCCTGCAACCCAGGCATGTGCCCTGACTGGGAATCAAGCTGCGATCTCCTGGATCCTACGTCTATTGATGCTTAGCCACTGAGCCACGCCCAGCAGGCAAAAGTTATTCATTTTTTGACATTCAGATGTAACCGGGCATGCTGTTTGTTTTTGTTTTTTAAACCTGGCAGCTCACTTAGGGGGGAGGAGGTGCAGAAGTGGGTTTGTGCCTGATGTTGCCAAACTGTCGCAAGAAGAAGAAACTGCCTACCCTAGTAAAATACTCTCCCTCCTCCAGGTCTGGCAATGCAGGAGGATGGGACTGGAACCAGATCCCGAGGGTCTAACAGTGTGGGGATGGGGCAGGTCATGTGATGTGCATGGGGGGGAGGGTGGTGAAGAAAAGAACCTTCTTTGCTACCTTCTCCTTGCGTCTCTAGGTCTTGCTTTCACAAGGCCTCTCTAATCTTTTTTCATCAATGGCGATGGCATAGTTGCCATGTTAAAAAATTCTCCCCCTTTAAAGAATGTCCTTGAAGGGAATATTTTTCCATGTTATCTCCCAGTCTTGCCTCCAGGGCTTCTGAATACTCTTCCATGCTGGGCATCTGAATTCAGCGTCACCGGTGTGTCCTGAGGATACCTTCCCTTGGAGCTCTCAAGGGCTTCACCATTGCCTCACTTACATGGGCCTAGGGGGGACACTTTGTGTCCCCTCTAAGATCTTGGCTTAAGAGGAGGTATAAAATACTTGTGATTCCCTGGAGCTTTGCTGAGGTCATGCTGGCCCTTTAAAACAGGGCCCTTTATCCCTGGCCAGGTAACTCAGTTGCTTAGTGTCCAGGGTTGTGGATTTAATCTCTAGTCAGGGCACATAAAGGAAGCAACCAGTGAATGAATAAATAAGTGGAACAACAAATTGATGTCTCTCTGTCTCTCTCTCCCCCTCCCTCCTTCTCTACCCTCTCCCTTTCTCTCTCTAAAAAAAAACAAAAAAAAAACAAGGGTTTGCTACAAATTCAGGAAGGACAAAAGGGAAATGAACCCAGAGTAACCAGAACACAGAGATAGGACCTGGGATCAGTGTTTCCCAGGCTTGCCTAGTGAAAGAATTCCCTGGGGTGCTCCATTGAAGTGTGCAAAGATTTCCATGCTTCTCTTCTGGAAGATAATTTGAATTTCTGGGTCCACCCCTGGAAATCTGCTTTTAACAAGCATTCTAGGCGATTCTGGTATGCAGCAGGGTTGAGAACCTACAAAGTAGGTATGTTATGGGGTCATTCTCATGGTCTTGAAGCCCCTTCCCACCCCAGCTGCCTCCATGTTAACCCCACACCTGGAGCCTGGGCCTGGCCATTGGTCTTCAGTATTCCCAAGGTCCTTTATTTCCAAACTCCAGAGAATTTAAGAAATGTCAGGGTTTTTTGTTTGTTTATTTTTTGTTAAAATGCAGATTTCTAGCCCCATTCCTGGAGATTCAGATTGAGTAGGCCCAGGGCAGAGCCCAGGAATCTGCTTTTTTTTTTTTTAACTCTAAGGCCTTCTAATGCCAGTGGTCTCTGGACCACAGTTTGAAAAAACTGCTCTTGACAAAGGAGAGAATCAGAGTGATGACGATCTCTTTCTGCCTTCCTAAAGCCCACCTCTTCAGTGACTGGTACTTCTTCTGGGGAATGATATCAGGAATTACCAGGCCTCTGAGGGGAGATCACATTTTCTCACAGGAGTACGGCCCTGACTCGGCAGACTTAACTTGTTGGGCCTAAACATACCTGCATATAGCACAGTAACCTGTATTCCTGTAAAGAGGTACTCACAGGGAAGAGCATGTGTTTCATTCCTGCCCTTCTTGTGGGATGCTGAACCCCTTGGTTTGGGCGGTGGAGTGGACTTGTGCTGTTTAACCGTGCCTGGTAGCCTTCAACAATATGGGCAGGGACACCTAGACTAAAGATAGATTCAGAAACTATACATAAGCCCCTAATTCCTAATTCCTGTAGAAACAGTTGGAAAGAATGGCAGCCTTCCCGGGTGATCACCTTCTCCACTCCCATACTCCTGACCCCCCACCCCCACCTCTGTCTTAGCCCTGATTCAGTCTCCTTGCTGCCTGGGAGTTCAGGATGACTAAACCACACTAGTCTAGCTGAGCCAGTGGGTCTCAAATTTGAGCACTATCAGAAGTACCTGGAGGCCCTGTTGACACACAGATTGCAGAACGCCCAGAGTTTCTGCTGCAGTACGTCTACGGAGGTGTCAGGAATTTGCATTTCTAACAATCTCCCAGGTGGTGCTGATCTGGACCTGATTTCCCTAAACCACTGAGTCCCCTTGAAAGTGCTCAGCTTCAGTAGTGTAGGTCAACCAGGACTGCTTCCCTCTGCCTTTTTCAGGATCACGAAAGTGCTGGTGTTTGAGGTGGGTTTTTTTGCTCCCAGTCCACCTGTCACTGGATTGCCCCTGCAGGTCCAGGACCTCCAGGCTCTTGACTCACGCAAGAAAGAATTCAAAAACAAGTCCAGCCTGGCCAGGCGTGGCTCAGCGGTTGAGCATCGACCTAGGATCCAGGAGACCTGGGTTTGATTCCCGGTCAGGGCACATGCCCGGGTTGCGGGCTAGGCAGCTGATCAATGACTCTCTCATCATTGATGTTTCTCTCTCTTTCTCTCTCTCCCTCTTCTTTCCTCTCTCTGAAATCAATAAAGATATGTTTAAAAAAAACAAAACAAAAACAAGTCCAAGTGAGAGTGAAAGCAAATTTTACTTAGGTAGAGAAAAAGAGGCTAGGATGTGGGTTCCTGGAGACAGGATCAGGTGGTGAGACTGGAACGAGCTGCTGCTGCCTGCTGCTCTCCTAGTTGCTGTGAAAGAAATAAAAGTACATGTCCAAGTGGACGTGTGCAAACTTGCCAGTGAGTTACTTGCTGGGTGAGTCAGTTCTTGGGACTTTATGATTCCAAGGGTGGGTTGTTTCTGAAATTTGTGGTGCCAAATTCTGACTCTGCCTTTTGGTTGGAAGGGGTTGTCTTGTTACTAATATGGTTCTTTCAAAAGTGTCATGGCATTCCTGGTGCCAAATTCTGTCTCCACCTTCTGGTTGGGAGGGGCTTCTTGTTACTAATATGGTCTGTTCCCAAAATGTCATGATGTTTGTCCTCCTTGGTCCCCTTCTACTTGTGGTATCAGTTTTTATTATAATAATGGTATAACGAGGTTTGGGCTATTTCTCTGGTCAATTTTTCCTCCATCTTGGGTTGAGCTGGTTTTAGACAGTTCTTGTCGTTGTTGACTTCTGTGCCCACTGCAGGAGTTTTCTGCCATAAACTGTTTCCCTTTGATCATGCCTGGAAGTGGGGGCTCTGATGAGGACCTAGAGTCTTATTGGTGTGTAATGGCTGCTCCTACTTCCTTATTTCACTTATCAGAAGCTTTTCTTAACTTCTTTCTATCCTGCCTCGCTCTCATATAATTTTCTCTGTTTCCTGTGGATTTTGCCTTCTTCATTCCAGGTGGGCCCAAGCTGAAAGTAGCTGTCACACCTGAAGCTGAGCATTACTTGGAGCATTTTCTTGCCCCTTGCAGTGTGAAGCTCGGACCAGAGTCTGGGAGGGGCTGAGAGGTGTGAGGAACAGGACTAGGGGCTGCTTTCATTCTCCTTCCTGCCCACATTCCACCCCTCCACCCTTTTCAGAAATGTGTCTCTTTGTGGGCCCCCTTGACTCTGGAGTGGAATTTCCAAGTGGCTGGGTGTGTGGTGTAAAGATTAGTTGGGTATGCTTGTTGCATAAGAAGTTGCTGAGAGCCCCATAGTTGTGGGCAAAAAAGGGGTTCTGTGGAAAGTAATTGCACAAGATGACGGCTTTTTTTTTTTTTAAATCCTCACCCGAGGACATGTTTTTGTATTGATTTTAGAGTGAGAGGAAGGGAGAGGCAGAGAGAAAGAGAGATACATTGCTGTGAGAGCGAAACATCAGTTGGCCACCTCCTAATCAGGGATTGAACCCACAACTTTTCAGTATATGGAATGACACTCCAACCAACTGAGCCACGTAGGCCAGGGCTCTCATGGGGATTTGATCACAGAGTCCTAACTGGATAGGTCAGGATGGGTAGCCATGCCCCAGACATATACCTCCCCTAGTAAAAGGCTTATCTTTGCCTTAAGCAAGCCCTGCCCATGTTTCTGTGTGTCTTAAGTTAACATCCCAAATGCCATCTTTCAGACTGCTCCTTCTAATACCTGACCACCCTTTCAGACCCCTCTTTCTAAAGTGTGACCATCCTCAAGAAAGCACATAATCTTAACTAGCCTGTAATCTAGGGGTGGGGAACCTTTTTTCTGCCAACAGCCATTTGGATGTTTATATCATTTGCAGGCCATACAAAATTACCAACTTAAAAATTAGCCTGCTATATTTGGTGAAACATTTAATTAACTCACCGCTAATGTGATGGCTGGAACTGCGGTTGCCTTGGCAGGGCCAGACCAAATGACTTCTCAGGCCTTATATGGCCTGTGGGCCGGACATTCCCCACCCCTGCTGTAATCCAATCCCTGCCTTGCTTTCTCCCACCCTCATGTAATCTTCCTTATGTTCCCTCTTAATCTCAAATGCATAAAATAAACTGTAAACTGTTATTTTCTTAAGCATTTTTCTCAGTCTGTTGTGATCTTGCTTCCAGGCATGTTCTCTGTTTGGCTCAAATAAATTTTTAACACTATTAAATTTGAAATAAATTTTTATAAATATCCTCGATAGGTTTGGATGTTTTTATGTTGACAAAGTCCTCATGACCATGATCTGGCTGTTGTAGTGATGCTCAGTGATGCTCCTTGATTTGCCGACTCACTGGCCCTGTACCCCTCAGGAGGTGACATTGAACCCCCTTTGTTGTATCCTTGAGTGACCTGCTGGGAGAGGCAGGAATTCAAGGAAATTTTCAGTAACCTGAGCTGGGGAAATGGTTAAGAATCAGATTTTGTTTTTGTTTTGTTTTTTAGTTTATTGATTTTAGAGAGAGAGAGGAAGGAAGGGAGGGTGGTGAGAGAGAAAGAGAAACATTGATTTGTTGCTCCACTTATTTATGCATTCATTGGTTGACTCTTGTATGTGCCCTGACCAGGGATCGAACCCCTCAACCTTGATGTATCGGGATGATGCTCTAACCAATTGAGCTGCCTGGCCAGGGCAAGAATCAGTTTGTGAGGCTGTAAAACAAGTGATTAAGAGCCCAGCTGGCGTGGCTCAGCGGTTGAGCATCTTCCTGTAATCCAGGAGATCAAGGTTTGATTCCTGCCCTGGGCTGCAGGCTTGATCCCCAGCAAGGGGCATGCACGAGGCCGCCAATCAATGACTCTCATCATCTCCTTCCTCTGGGACCCTGAAAACGGGAGTAAGTCAGCTGCACTTATGCAACACTGCTTATGATAAAAATGACCTCTTGTGATAAAAATGAGTACAACTAGACGGGGAGACCTTTCCGTATCTGTTAAGGAGCTGTTCTTTGTGTTTTGCTGAGCATGGTGACTCTTTCACTGTCCCATCCTTTATTGAGACGCTGGAAGCTATGTCTACGGAGTTGTTGCAAGCAGTAGTGGCTCCTGTCAGCCGTTAAACCAGGGTGGTTGCCAGAGCCACCTTTGTCTGTATCTGAGCCATCACCTTGCGGGCCAAAGAAAATAGCTTCTGGATGGCTCGACGGACTTCGGCTCTACGTACTGGTTCCATTGAAGAAGAAATCCCAAGGCTGCCCTGTCCAAGAGCTGTGTCCCTTCTAAGTGGATCTCTAATATCGAGATTGCCATGGTAGTCTTGTGAGTCTCAATGTTTTGTTAAAACTAAAAAGTCTCCTGGTGAAGCCCTGGCTCAGTGTTTAGTGTCAGCCCAGACACTAAAGGGTCCTGGGTTCTATCCCTGGCCCCCGTTGGGGCACCTGTGGGAGGCAGCCAGACGATGTCTATTTCTCCCCTTCCCTCTCCCCCTCTCTCTCCTCCCTCCCTCTCCCTCCCCCTCTCCCTTTCCCTTTCCCTTTCCCTTTCCCTTTCCCTTTCCCTTCCTTCTACTCTTTCTTAAAAAAAAAATCAATGGAAAAATACCCTCGGGTAAGAATTAACAACAACAACAACAAAAGTCTCCTGGTGTATTTGTTTCTAACTCTGCGTCCTTTTTTCCCATCTATAAAGTGGGGATGATATACTACCTGCCTTCTAGGGTTGTTGGGGGGATTGTAAGGTGCTTAGAACAGCGTCTAGTACATAAGTAGGTGCTGCTGCCGTGATCATATCATCCTCCTCATCATCATCATCATTAGCATTATGGTCATTAGGAATCGAGGCAGGAGGCCCTTTCTCCTTTGGGTCAATTCCAGTCTTGTCTTAGTTGCTGTAACTCACTATGTGGCTTTGGACAAATGAGTTCGTTCTTACAGTATATTCTAGGTTTTCCATTTATTTGTTGAATGTTCCAATGAATTAGGAGAGGCAACTAAATGTTCTTTAGGGTCCTTTCTGGTTTCAAATATAAGATTTTGTATGGCATTGATTCTGAGAAGAAAGCTGAAGGAGCAATGAGGAAAGAGGTGAGAAACCACTTGCAGAGGGAGTGATGTCAGGGGTCAAAGGTCTGGAGCAGTCTGGAGAGGGGATAGGTCATCAGGAGGAGGTGGAAGGTGTCCAGTTAGTTCCACTTAGCACATAAGTCTAGCCAAGGCTTAAGAAAGGAATGTTGATGACTCTGACCTGGGAGTAATACTTTGCAGAACCTGTTCCCTGGGCAGGGTTAAAGGGGTCAGAGGGCAAGGGTGTGTAGCTAAGAACAGGTGGAAATGGCTACCTTTGGTTGTTGTGGCATATTTCTTGGAGAAGAACTGCAGAGTAGCCTCATATTCCCTGGATTTTTCTTCTCTGAGGACGCCATTCCCAGCGGCAAGGAGAATGAGGATTTCTGACCTCCCGAACTGGGGGGGGAGTTCGCAGTGGCCCAGCAGGCCGACCCTAATGCTGTGTTTCTCCCTCCCTCCTCAGGTCTGAACGCTGGGGCGTTTTATGCCTTGTCCACTCTGCTGAATCGCATGGTGATCTTGCACTATCCGGTAAGGGCGTCCCCTAAGCTTGCTGGCCCCCAGAGAGGAGGCTTCTGAGTGTTTCCCGGCAGGCGCTGGGGTAGTGGTTGACCCTTGGACTGCCCACTTGTAGGCAGCGTGGCACAGTGGTGTGCTCATGAGATTTGGAGAGTCTCAACCCCAGCTCTGGTGGCACCAGACCGTGTGACAAGCTAGTTAGTGTCTCTGAGCTCTCACTCTCTTTTCTGCAAAAGAAGCATAATTACTTATTAAAAGATTTTTTTTAGGATTAGAGAGTAAATAATACTGTGTGTGCCTATGTATATATTCATATATGTTATATATTTATAAAGTGCAAAGCATGGCTCCTGGCAACACAGTAGGTAAACATATATATTTCGAGTCATGTCTGAAATGTTTAATTTGTAATATAAGGGCAAGACTTAATTTTGAACTCTTAGTTACTCAGCTGAAGGTATTGTTTAAACGTTTCCAGAACCAGTGAGGGCTCGATGCTGGGAATGGGACATTGGGTGTCCTGGAGTCAGGAATCTCAGGCCCAACCTTCTTGTGAAAGGACCAGGGTCTCACAGTTGCAGAGGTGGTCACTGTCGCTAAGTGTTCCAGTTTTGGAGTTTGACAGGTCTGAGTTCAAATCCTAGCTCTGCACTTAATAGATGCCTCATGATCTTGGATTGATAGGTTAATCTCGCTGTGCCTCAGTCTCTTCATCTGAAAAATGTGGAATACGGATTCCTAACCTTATGGTGGGGAATTAGGAGAATTAAATGAGGTAATGGTGTAAAACTCGCGGCATGGTGCCTGGCTCATAATAATAAAGGCTTACAAATATATAATTTTTTTGCCATTTCTTTTGACACTGATAGCTTCAAAAACCTAAGTATGGGGTATTTGGATATACATATTTCAGTTTCCCTATCTGTGAGATGGAAATAATGGTAAATAAGGTAAAAGAGTTGCTATAAGAATTACATTAAAAAAATAAATCTACCTCAACGTGGTTCTAAGGATAAAATTTGGTTCACTCCAGCATCCAGTATCATGCACACGCATCTGGGGTTATATTATGTTGAGAGGAGCAACTGTTTTAGGATTTTCTCCCCATTGGCAGCTTCCCACCCACTGTCTCTCCCTGATGTATTCTGAGAACTGGCTCTAATGGAACCTGAGGCCCTTGCCTTTGCCCCTTCACCTCATGTTGACTGTGCTGTGTGTGTCTTGTCCTGTCACTGGCTGATCTTTGGGGGCTGTGGTTTTCTTTCCCAGGGGGAAGAAGTGAATGCTGGAAGAATAGGCCTGACCATTGTCATTGCAGGAATGTTCGGGGCTATGATCTCAGGCATCTGGCTGGATAGGTCCAAAACCTACAAGTAAGTGACTCTTCCTCTCGGACTGAAAACTGGGGGACTCATTTTTGAAATGACATGCTCATTAGCAATACAGCTCCAGAGTTTTGGGTGCGACAGCTGAGTGGTCAAGTGGGCAGTTCAAATTTATCTTCTCTGAGCTTCAGTTTCCTCATTTATAAAACGAGGGAAATAATACCTGCCCTGTGGAGATTTAGAGATAAAGGACACGAGGCCTAGCGCAATACCACCTTCCCCCCTCACCCTGCAAGTAGCTATGGAAAGGGCAGATGGGAGAGAAATGAAAATGAATGTAGAAAAATGTCAGCAGTCGGAAAGTTTGTGGAAACCCTAAAGAGTGGAGATGAGGGGGTGATTCCACTGGCCTGTTCTCATGGCTCCCTTGGACCCCATGGGTTTACCCACCGTGCTCTGTGCTTACTTTGGTTTATAGTGCATTATCTTCCAATTGCTTATACTCTACCTTCTTGGTAAATATTGTGATGTGCTTTGGGTCTGAATGCCCAGAGCATTTCTAAGAGCCCAGAGTGGTCATTCTAAGATTTTAGTATATGTTAGGCTAATCCAAGATGCTTATTAAAAATACAGACTCCTGGGCTCCACTGTCATGGATGCCAATTCAGTAGGGGAATCTGCATTTGCTTCAGTCTGCATTTGTCTCACGTTGCCTCAATTCGGTAGCCAGGCTCAGAGAAAAGACTGGAAGAAACAGAGGTCCAACAGCCTTCTTTTTTTTTTTAATTGACTTTTTTAGAGAGAGAGAGGAAGGGAGAGAGAGAAACATCAATTTGTTGTTCCACCCAGTTACACATTCATTAGTTGATTTTTGTTATATGCCCTGACCAGGGATCAAACCCACAATCTTGGGGCGTAGGGATGACACTCTAACCAACTGAGTTACCCTGCCAGGGTCATCCTTCTCTTCTTACTGCATCTCTTCAGTGCTCTGCATGCATTGGGTGCTCAATTAATGCTGGCCAGCCAGGGTTGCCCTGCGCTGGGGCAGAGCGGCATTCTGGGCTGCTTTGTCAAGGTCTTCAAAGTTCCCAGTGTCTGGAGGCGCTGCACAGTGGCAGACCTGTTCTCTGCCACACAAACCCACTTCTGTGAGGCTTTGGTGAGACCAGAGCTCACTGTGGCTGCCCTAGTCAAAGGCCAATTGAGGCCATCCCCGGGGGTGTGGCTGCCTGGTTGAACATGACGAGGGACCTGGTGTGGCTTAATTAACTGCTGGAGCTTGGCTGCCCTCTTGTCTCTGTCATCCGTCAGTTGCTTGCTTCAGCCACACATGAGAGCAGTGAAGCCTGGCCTTCCCCAAACCCGTGAACGGCACTGTTTCTGTTTCCAGGGCTTGCTTGGTGGCAGGCGAAGGAGGGATTGGAATGTCAGTAGGCTGGATTGTGGGCAGCAGATGACTCAGATGAAAATACAGTGAAAGGGCTGGGGGGACACACGTCAGAACCTAGATGTCACCAGTTCCTTAGTGTCACTTGATGCCCAGGTCCTGCAGTCAGCGCAAGACATTCCCTGCACTACTACCCAGGAAAAATGACATGCAAAAACTGTGATCTGGTCTTTGGGTGCTGGTTCTTTTCTCCCCAAGGCCCCCAGATTTCTCCTGTCTGGTCTGGGGGCTGGAAATTGGGTGGTCAGGCCTGTTTATCTCAGGCTGGGACTATAGGCAGTTTTTCTAGATGGATCAGTGGTTGAAGATGAAGCTGTGGTTGAACGAATCTGGTGAAAGATGAGCTGGCGGGGTCAGCAGGACAGAATGGTGTTCATGAGGTGGCATTCTGGGGGTGGGCCGGACTAGATAAGGGGGGGCGGGTGGAGGAAGGACAAGGTTCCTCTTCCGGCAGCAGCTTTGAAGCCCCGGCTGGCAGGCGTGTCCTTCAGAGGCTCTGGCCTTGAGCTTTCCCAGAGCTGCAACCACACGGTGTATTAGTATCCTCTGTGCAATAGTGGAAAGAGTGCAGGGTTCCAATCCCAACTTCGTGTTCAAGCCCCAACTCTGCATTTACTCAGTGGGTGACTTTAGACAAGTAACCTAACTAGTCTGAGCCTCGGTTTCCTCATTTGTCAAAGTAGGGACAGTCAAACATTTCTCTCAGGCCTTTTATAATGGTTGAGTGGAATAATCAGTGAATGTAAAATGCTTATCAGAATTCCTGGCACCCAGTAGCTATAGGTATTAGTTTGACATTACCATAATATACACCTGCTGATGTCCCCACCATGTTTCTGGCCTCTGGGGAGCTGTGTGAAGGCTTTAAACTGTCATTGTCTCAGACCCGATGTTCAGGGCAGGAGGGAAGAGGTGTGTGCAGAGCCGGTTCCTTGAAATAAGTAAGGCAAGGAAAGAAATGCAGGTCTGAGCAGGAGTCAGGGCCCCAGCACAATCCAGAGTCGGCACCATGGGAGAAGTATGGGGAGGGGCACAAGCTGGGTGAGCCTGAAGCAAACCAGCTCATTGCTGATGGTCCTGAGGGGACTGACAAAGGGAAATCTGACAGGGAGTGGGCAGAGCTTTCTTTTTTTTGTTTTGTTATATGGTTTTATTGATTTCAGAGAGAGGAAGGGAGAGTGGGAGAGAGAAACACCAATGATGAGAGGCGTTGATTGACTGCCTCCTGCACGCCCCCTACTGGGGATTGAGCCTGCAACACAGGCATGTGTCCTGACCGGGAATCGAACCATGATCTCCTGGATCATAGGTCAAGGCTCAACCACTGAGCCACGCCAGGCAGGCGGGCAGAGCTTTCTTATTTTGGTGTCACTTTTAGTTCAGGGCTGGAGAATGTTCCTTCTTAGTTCCTGCTGTCTGGAGTAGTTCAGCTTTAGCAGGAAAACCTATGCTGCACCTGTGCAAGTGGCAGAAGGAAGAACGTAGGGATGACAGAGAGAATCTAAAAGTCAGATCACTTCTCAGCATTGTGTATTTTAAAAAAATATATCTTTATTGATTTCAGAGAGAGGAAAGGAGAGGGAGAGAGAGAGATAGAAACATCAATGATGAGAGAGTCATTGATCGAGCCCACAACCTGGGCATGTGCCCTGACCGAGAATCGAACCCCGATCACCTGGATCCTAGGTTGACGCTCAACCGCTGAGCCACGCCCGGCCGGGCACTTCTCAGCATTGTCATGGGCTCTTGGGCAAGGCAGACATGCAGAATTGGGTTGCTTCCGGGGTAGCCCTCACACTGATGTTTCTCCTGTTTATTTTTTGTGGGGGGATGAGGAGAGTGAAGGGCTGTGCCCTTCTTGCTGTGGGTAGGAACTGATAAGTCCAAGTGCAGCTTGATATTGTTGAAAGGGTTCTGCAGGAGGAAAGCACACATCCAGCAAGATGGCTTCATACTCTCCTGATCTTACCCTTTGTAGCAGTGACACATGCAATTAAATAATTATCTGTTTTATCATTGGTTCGGTGTCCATCAACCTCATGGACAGAAAGTCCTGTGAAAGCAGATGGCTAACACACAGCAGAGGGCTTGACACACAGCAGCTGCCTGATAGATACATGTAGAATGAATGAATGAATGCAGGTTCCTGATAGATACTTGTAGAATGAATGAATGAATGAATGAATGAATGAATGCCAGTGCCTGATACTTGTAGAATGAATGAATGAGTGAATGAATGTAGATGCCTGATAGATACTTGTAGAATGAATGAATGAACAAACGAATGAGTGAACAAATGATCCTGTTAAGTCAGATGTGTAAGTCAAACTTTTTGTCTCTGCTTGTAGGGAGACAACTCTGGTGGTCTATGTCATGACTGTGGTGGGCATGGTGGTGTACACAATGACCTTGAGCCTGGGGCACCTGTGGGTAGTGTTCATCACCGCTGGCACAATGGGGTAAGTGTCACCTCTAACATGTTTAACTGGAAAGCACCATCCCATGGATCCTAGGGCAGCTGACATTCCAGGATGTACTATTGATCCCTTTGCTGCCTTCTCACTGACCTTTGTGGGGATGTGGAAGTGACGCCCAGAGGTCCTGTTTACCGGTAGCACTTCTGAAGCCCACCTGTGCTGTTGGGATGCAGTGTGTTCTTCACAGACCTCTGGGAGGCTGGGAGATGTTTAGTCGTTTTTAGCCCTGCCTAGGACACCATGGGCCATGGAAAGTCTGAGTCCTGGTCTCAGCTCTGTTGCTATCTGGTAGACCTCAGGCATGCCACTTAACAGCTCAGAGCCTCCATCTCCTCTTGTATAAATGAAGATAAGTGGCCTGCCTTGTAGTGTCATTGGAATGATTGAGAGAGATAACAGACAGGTAAGTGGCAAGAAGTGTGTTGCAGATGTAAGGAATTAGAATTGGAATTTTCTAGACCTGTTGTATGAGAAAGCATAGGAAACAGGACCCCTTCCACAGGGGTCTCTGCTCAGCTTCACCTCCCAATTATTTACTGTGGGTAGTACATGAGCGTGTGTGTGTGTGTGTGTGTGTGTGTGTGTGTGTGTGAGAGAGAGAGAGAGAGAGAGAGAGAGAGAGAGAGAGAGACACTCAGACCTTCTCAGTGGGTGACTCTCTGGGGGAAATAAGGAGGACTTTGAGCCCTTTCTTCCAGGTCCCACAGAGTCATGTAGATGCTATTCAATATCCATGGACTTCCCACTCCTAGCGTAGGGCCTGTGTATCCATGGCACAGAGTCTCAGCTGAGGGCTGAATATGCCAGGCATCCCCACCCTTCTGTAAATGCCAAGTTTATTTGCAACTGATGGCTGGACATAGAAGAAGCAGGGCTTTTCGAGTACAAAGACCTCCTGAGTACAAAGCCTACCTATGATCTTCCTGGTCTGGAGGGATCTCTCTTTCCTTGGTATGGCCACCAAAGGGGTGGCTTGATCATTCAAGGGCCTGGCATGTCTTGATGGATAGAAAAAACCTGGAAAAGGAATTCTGAAGGAGGAGGGAGGCTCTCCATCCTTGTCTGCAAGTTCTCCATCACCTTGTTTCTGTGACCTGGCCTTCAGGTTCTTTATGACTGGCTATCTCCCCCTGGGATTTGAGTTTGCTGTGGAGCTGACGTACCCAGAATCAGAAGGCATATCATCTGGCCTCCTCAACGTGTCTGCCCAGGTAGGTCTTATTTGGTAGTGGCCTTACGGCAGTGGTTCTTTGTTCCCTGCCCTGCTTGGCTGGCGTAGGCATTGCATTATGGCAGCTCAGCTCTACTGTGGACTAGTTGGCTGGGCCCTTGTCCCCAGTCTTCTTTGTACCTTTCCAGGTATTTGGGATCATCTTCACCATCTCCCAGGGGCAGATTATCGACAGCTATGGAACCAAGCCTGGGAACATCTTCCTGTGTGTGTTCCTCGCGCTTGGAGCAGTCCTCACTGGTGAGTTGGGGCCTCAGGACAAGATGAGGCTCAGGCTGCTCATGGGCTTAAGCAGTTTGGGACCCAGTGTCTCGATCTACTCTACAGATCAGGGGTTGTCAGAACAGAGGGGAGAGCTTGTCAGGAAATCTGTTTGGGAGGCAGTAACATGTTTTGGTGGAATGAGTATGGGCTTTGGAGATAAAAGACCCTCATTTGAATACCAGAATGTGACACTGACCTTCATAGCTATTTGACCTTGGGCAAGTGGACCAACCTCTGGGAGCCTCAGTTTCCTAATCTGTAAAATGGGGATTATTGTGAGGATTAGAGCAATGCATGCCAACTCTCTAGCAAATGTAAGTGATCTATAAGGCCACTGTCATTGGCTTCTGCCTGTCAGGGACAGCAGTGATCTCCAGGCTTTATCAGGTTGGGTGACAGTGTGCCCCTAGCTTCCTGGAATATCTGAAGTAGGTCTGGGATCCTTGTGATCCTTAGGAAAATTAGGGCTCCCTCTCTTGGATGAACTTGAACATTGGTCAGCTTGATAACTCTGTGTCTCTGTTGCTCTTCCTTCTCGGTCCCTTGACCTCAGCATTCATCAAGGCAGATCTGCGAAGGCAAAAAGCAAACAGAGAGACTCCTGAGGATGTATGTATGCGGAAGCTTTCTGGGCTGAAATTTGGGTCCCAGGCTGAGGATGCCGCAGCATGGGTGGGGCGGGGAGCTCCCAGAGCACACTGGTGTTGTGGGGCCTGTGAGACCAGCTCCGCTCTTGCGAACGTGGCACCCAGAGTTCCCCCAGTGGCTGGTCACACTGCTTTTCCTCTGCTCTTTCCTGGGCTCTTCTCCAGCTTCCTCCTCTTCCCTTGGCCTCCCTGCTTGGGTCCTTAGAGTGTGTCACGATTGCCACAGTCTGCTGAGCAGCACCCACCCCTTGGATCCTGAGCCCAGGTCTGAGACGCTGGCTCAGCTGCCTTCAGCCTGGGGTCAGTGGCTGGAGAGGAAAGGTGGGAGCTTGGCTGTCATTCTGTCATGGCGGTGGTGGCCCTAAGGCAGTGGCTGTCCTGGCATGTGACAGCCCCTCCCTTAGGCAGTGCCATGGGTATAGAAGGACTGGAGCCAATGGATAGCCAGTAGGGCCCTGAAAGGATAAGTCAGGAAGCAGGAGCTGATGGGGGCAGAAGGGGAGAGAACCAGGAGTGTGATCTGTTCTAATCAGCTGGGAATCATTTTAACCAAAACGGCAGGTGCCAAATCTGAGCCAGGATGAAAGGAATTGCAGATTTGAGAAGGAGTGAAAGTGAGGTATTTTTAAACTAAACAATAAAACAAAACTCCTAAAACTTAGTACAGAGGTAATATACGTTCTTTATAAAAAAATGAAAAAAACAACAGAGAAGCGTAGAAAATTTAAAAATCATCCTGTAATCCAGTCATCTGGAGGTGAGATATTGTTTTTTGGCACTGGCTTATACATGCCCATATCCCTATATAATATATATGTGTGTGCGTGTATATATGTGTGTGTATATGTATATGTACACACATATATATTTTGTTTTTAAACAAAAATAGAATCTTGTTCTATCTGCGTTTTTACCTGTTGCTCATTAATCCTTTACAACATACTTTTAATGACTGCACAGTGTTCTGGTAGGTGGGTAAATCATAATTTGTTTAACAGTCTTCCTGTCCGTGGACATTAAGGTTGTTTGCAATTGTTTTAAATCACATTGTCCTGGACACTGAATCTCTGAGCATGTTCTGAAGCACAGTGTTTCCTTGAGAACGGGTCAGTGGTCATGCACATTGTGAAGACCTTGGTGTATACCGCTAAACCGTCCTCCGGAAAAGGTGCTGTTGGCACTGCCACCCTATAGCGCTAAAGCAGTCGGCCTATGAGTGCCAACACTGACTGTTTATCTGTTTGAAAACTGCCAATTTTCTAAGGAAAGAGTGGTATCTGAAAGAGATATATTTAGCATTTTAAGGATATGGTTTGACAGACAGATGATAATCTTCTGTACTTTCCTATTTGTCTTCTGATTTCACACTCTATAGTTGGCAGTGGCATGTGGAGGGAGGAGCTAGGATCAGGAATTCGCTGGGGAAACGGAAAGCTTAGGGCGAGAATGTTCTTCTCTAGGCTGGCCGAGGACCATGGCATTGCCACTGTGGGGATGGGCTTCCACCTGTGCCACGCACAAGGAAACAGGGATTTGGATCACTTTGGTGAATATAAAAAGAGCCTGGGAAAAGGTGCCTGGAATAAAACAGAATAGGTTTTTTGTGAAGAGGTTTCCATTTGGAATGTCACATACTGTGTCAAGTGATATGAGATTGTGCCATGTTTACTTGATAACGCAAAGAAGAAGAAAGTAAAGGTTGCCTCTACTCCTAGCACCCGGAGATAACCCAGTAACATTTTAGTCCACTTGCATTGTTGTCTTCTACGGGAATGCTTGTGCGCATTTGGTTTTCTGCCCTGCTTGTTTCCTTAATACAGCTTGACAACCTTTCCGCACCGACATTCTGTAACCTCACATCTACACACACACACCCACACACACACACACACACACACACACATTTCCATTTCCCCTTGTTGGATATTTAGGTGGTTCCAATATTTCGCTATTCTTGAACCAGAGCCTTGTGCACGTGGACCAGGTTTGTCACACAAGGTTGGAGTTGCTGGCTCAGTCCCCTTCTGTTTGGAGTATTGGAAGCAGCACTGAGTAGGAACAGGAGACAAGTCTGGTGATGGTTCTCAACTGTCTGTGTCCCTGGATAAGTCACCATGCATCGCTGGACCTCACTTGCATCTGGGCAGCTTGGGGTTATGGGAGGTCAGAGCCATGTTGGGCTTGACACCCAAGGAAGCCGGGGTTGCCACAGAGCGCCCCTTCTCTGGAGCCCGCTATGGTGGTCAGTGTAAGTGAGACCTGCACGTTAACACACACATTCATTATCAGAACCGGTAAAGACAGGGCACCCGGCAGATCTTGCTGGAAGTGCTCTTTCTGATCAGTGAGGTGTATAGTTTTGGTAAAAAGAGACAGAACTTATGGGATAGGGGTAACGACCGACTTTGACTATGAAAATCTTGGTTTGGGTTTCCATTTTTCTTCCAGTTGGAAGGGTGGCTATGCTTCCATTCCCACTAATTTGTGTTTCTGACTATGATTTCAAGGTGATGGCTCTGGAAGAGGCAGGTGTTTGTGTGCCTGTGTGTGCGCATGCACATGTGTGCCAGAGAGAAAGACTGATTGACTTAAATTGCCTGAATAAAGGCATCTCGTGACTGAGGCTAACCCCGAGCCAAAAGTTAGCAAGATTGAGAATGGGAAAGTTGGATTTCCACAGCTGTTGCCACTGCCATGGACTGGCCCAGAGACACTCCCTGGGGAAACACCACCATGTGTCTGATTGACACGGAACTCTAGCTTGGCCCTGCACACACTCCGCCAGCCCTTGAGTGGTGTTGGCGGTGCAGTGCCCAAGGCCTTCTCCCTAACTAGATGAACCCTTGAGCTAAGAAGCAAAGTGCTCCTTAAAATAGCAAATGTCCAAGGTGGCAGTATGCAACTATTATCCCCATAGGATAATTTCCAGGCCGCATTTAATTCCAAATCCACCTAGCAAGTGTGACCCAGAAGACTCTTCTACTCCTGTGCCATCTCTTCCCAGGGAGCCAAAGCCAAACCAACCCAAAGTCTCTTTTTCCAGGCATAAAGTATATATACATATTTTTAGTCATTAAGTTTATATATGCAGCTATGCATCCTGCCTGTATAAACATCTTCTGACATCCATCCCATGCACATTATAATAACATCCCTCATTCTGGGGGCTGCCTCCAAATGGGGGTATTCAGAAATTTGGAGGGAGTTGCAGATATGGCATGCTTGATGATCAGCGCCCTTGGTTTTTAGGCTGTCAGATTGCAGAGGGAGCATGAGGGGACAACAGTGGCACTTGGAGTGCGATGGTTTGTGGTGATTATGGCATCACAGAAAGCTGGCCTTTTTGGTTTTTCCTCTGATGACATTGTGATGGGTGTGTGTGTGTGTGTGTGTGTGTGTGTGTGTGTGTGTGTGTGTGTGTAGCACACTTGAGCCAGGGGCTGACACTCTTTTCTTGTTCCCTTTGTTCACTCTGGAAGATATGGGTGGCCTCTGGCTCTTGTTTTTCCCGCTGATTATGGAGCACTGCCTGGCAGTCGCTCCGGCCAGGGCAGAGTCCTGCGCCACTTCACCTAAAGGCTGCCTACTTGTTTTCCTTGTAGAAACTTGAGGATGAAGAGGAGAAGGAGGAGAGGGTTATCAGCAAAGCGCCCACCACTGTGTCTGAGGAGCATCTCTGAGAAAGGTGGCTGTGACTCAGGGACACGGAGAACACCCCCACCTCTTCAGTCAGCACAGCTCACTGCCAGCACCAAGGTCTTCGCAGGGGCAGCTTTTGGAGGGAACCGGCTGGAATATTTGTAGCTTGGACAGCAGTGCCTATGCTTCTGGAACCCACTCAAGAGCTTGCACGGTCTAGTTGGGGAAAATCGCACCTTTCACCAAATGCAGATTCGATTCCCGCCCCCTCCCCTTTTAGGTTCTGGGAGCTGGTGTTGGGAGAGGCTGGTGGGTAGTGAAGTCAGTCCTGGCTTTGCACCTTGCCTTCCCTCTTCACCTCCATCCCTCATGGAGAAAGCCTGCAAAATTATCATGGAAAGAAATCTTATTCAGGATATTAACTTTTACTAGTGTCTTAAGACCCAGTTCTGAGGAGCGGCAGCTGCACTGGATGAAGGTCATCCGACTGACTGCTGACATTCTGTGGGAGAGAGAGCACCATTGGAACAAACCCACAGGTCCTCTGGACCTAGGTCCTCTTGGCCAAAAGTTGGGGGCTGACTCCAAACCCTCTTTCCTAAGAGCTGATCAAACCTAACATCAATAAACTTGAGAAAGACTTCATTGTAGCCATGAAGAAGAAACTGATTGGGGAGAGGTAACCACCTGGGTGTGTGGGTGCTGGGAGCTGTCTTCTGAGTGTGTTTGTGAAGGCCCACATTGGGGAACTTGGGTAGCTGCATTTGGGAATGGGGAGGTTCTTTCCTACAAAAGAAGTCCTTGCCCAGAGATTCTGTGAGTCATAGTCACCTCTGATGCCTTCAGATGGACACTGCCTTGAGGAACAAGGTGCTTGTTTTCTCTGGAGAGAGGGGATACCGGCCATCTTCCTATAACCGATCCTGAGAAATCCAAAGCTGCTTCTGAGATGAGAGGCCACATTTGGCTTTTGAAATGGGAATTGAGCCCACTTAAATTAAGGGTATCCCACCTCTGGTGGGGACAGTATTTGCACACCTACCCCCTTCTAGCAATAACCTTTTATCAGGTATTCTGAATTTTAAGGGATTCCCTTTAAGCCAACCCAGGCTAACCTCCTCTCCTGCTGAACCTGCTGTCTGGCTCTACTCATAGGCTTGGGTGGGTAGTGTCTCCTGAAAATAAGACATTTTGGTAATTTCTTCTGTACATTGAGCAGCTGCAATCATGACCACTGTTTTGTTTTGCTGTGGCTACTGCCCTGGACTCAGCATATGAAGTAGCCTGTGCAGGCGACAGTGCTGGGGTGCTTGGGCCACTGCCAGAGAAGCCAGGGGTGCATGTGTGTACAGACACTGTTTAGGTGGGGGGAATAAGTTAGGGATGAAAGAGAATGTATGCCTTACCTTAAAAAAAAAAATTTTTTTTTTAAAATAAATCCTTACCTGAGGATATGTTTTTATTGACTTTTAGAGAAAGGGGAAGGGAGGGAGAGAGAGCAAGAAAGATACATTGATTGGTTGCCTCCCATACGCACCTTGACCCGGGATCCAGCCCATAACCTAGGTATGGATCCTGACCGGGAATCGAACCCACCACCTTTTGGTGTACAGGACAACACTCCAACCGAGCCACCTGGCCTTACTTTTTTTAGATCCACCAATGGATATTTTTTCCATTGATTTTTAGAGAGAGAGTGGGAGGGAGGGAGGAAGGGGGGGGAAAGAGAGAAACATCAATGTGAGAGAGACACATTGATTGGTTGCTTCCCCCACAAGCCTGACCAGGGCCATGGATCAAACCCATTTTAATGTGCCCTTGACTGGGAATCGAACCCTTCGGTCCACAGGCCGATGCTGTAACCACTGAGCCAAGCTGACCAGGGCCCGGCCT
The DNA here is from genome assembly GCF_054644295.1 of Miniopterus natalensis. Taxonomy (NCBI): domain Eukaryota; kingdom Metazoa; phylum Chordata; class Mammalia; order Chiroptera; family Miniopteridae; genus Miniopterus; species Miniopterus natalensis. Next base: position 19,931,308 of record NC_142081.1, on the reverse strand, counting down.
TGCTTTTTGATAAGGAGAAAGGGTTTACTCTTTATTCCCTTAAAATGTATTAACAAAATGTTTACCAAATCCATTGCTTTATTTTAAAACATAATTTTTATTTTCTATTTGTAAACCAGATGTTTTAAAGCAATAAAAGATTTTTCAAGTGGTCTGCCTTGTCATTTGATGGGGCAGAGATGGCTTTTTGGGAGTCCCTGTGAGATTATTGCACATTTCTGAGGGCTGGAGGGGTGCGGTGAGGGTGTTGGGGCTGGAGGAGCAGCTCCGGTGACCTTCCATGGAAGTGGTCGTCTGTTTACATAGGTGTTAACCATCCTAGTGGGTGATTATTATTACTTTTTTAAATCCTCACCTGAGGATATTTTTTCCATTGCTTTTCAGAGAGAGTAGAGAAAGGGGGGGAGAGAGAAATATCAATGTGAGAGAGACACATTGACTGGTTGCCTCCTGCATGGGCCCTGACCAGGGGCAGGGAGTGAACCCATAACCCAGGTACGTGCTCTTGACCAGGAATTGAAACCCCTACCCTTCGGTGCTCAGGCTGACACTCTAACCACTGAGCCACACTGGCTAGGGCCTAATGGGCTTTTTTTTTTTGAAGATGAGGCTGTAAAGGTTACTGTTGGCCTACGTGGGAGACTGCAACTCAATGTCCAACACATGACCCTGAGTACATGTACTGAGTACACATGAAGGTTCACCTTGGAGTGAGTGCTGATGAGAGAGCCCACTGTTTTTGGCACTGCCTCAAAGGGTCGCTGGTGTTTGTTTTATAGTCACCCCAGCCAGGCACCAGCTTGTACTGGCCAGAGGCCACAGTTCTGGCATCTGCAGTTCTGTGTTCTGATTCTTCTGAACTGTCCTCCTTACTGCCACTCCTCCCTTCCCATAAGGTCACGCACACCTTATGTCTGTTACTGGGATATGCTGCCATCAGTGTTTCATACTTGTCTTCCCTAGAGGGTCACACTGTGCCTGTGGCATTGTGGTCCCATATCTGTTAGAAATTCTACTTTAAATCACCCAGGAAGGGAGCCCAGTCTGGGCTGTTAAAGGAATCTCATAGTCAGTGTCTGCTAAATACTCTCTCTACATTATCTCTTTAGATCCTTTGGGATGTTGTCTTTAACTGGAATCATATTTCTATGATGCATGCCTAGAGGATCCAAATCATTTCATAGGTGGGTTCCACGTGGATCTCCACTCAAATGTTAACTCTCTAAGATCACTGCTTTTCTTCCCGCTTCCTTACAGAAATTGGTAAGGGAAAGGTAGTTCTTAGCGCTGAGTGAAACCGCTGCAACCATTTTTGGCACCATAAAGCAAGCCGGCCTGAGGAGGAAGCCAACACAGGTAGGCAGAGCCAAAAGAGTCAGAGAGAAATGGAGCTGGGTCCTGATCAAACTGTTCCTGAAGTTTATAATCCCCTTAACTTTACAGTTTTGTGAGCCAATGTTATATTTGTTGCTTAAGCTAATTTAAGTAGATTTTTGTCCCTTTCACTTAAAGAGCCTTAACTGATAGAGAATTTTGAATGCATTTAAGTATCAACTTCAAGCTTCCTGTCATTCCAAGTCTCCTGCCTCCCTTTCAGACCTATCTGCTACTTTCTACTTCCTAACTTTTAAAATATTGAAGTTACACTGATCTTACTGCTTGAACAAGGTTGTTCCTGCCTTCCAAATGCTATTCCCTCTGCCCTAGATCCTGCCGTATATCTTAAGACACATGATACCTAGACAGTCAAGTCTCAACTAAAATCTTACCTCCTTCTTCCTGGTGATATAAGTTATGCACTCCCTTCCCCTTCTTGGTTACAATATTTATTTTCTAGAATTCTTATTACTGTCGGAAGTTGTTCTTTTTCACTTGTTGGCTTTTTTATTGTCTTATGTCCTTGGCTACAATGTAAGGACCACAGGAGCGGAGTCATTGCCTGGGTCATTTCTTTCTTTTCCCCAAGTGTCGTGCATGGAGTAAGTGTTCAATAAATACTTGTTGAAATAATGAATGGGCCCTTGAGTCTACATGCTGTGGGAGGGCGCAGCCAGAGTGGGGCCCTCGGGGCTGTGTTTGGAGGACATATCCTTGGGTTTCAGTGCTTCCCTTTTTGTCGTTGTGCAGCTGTTTCTTCTATGCTGCCTGCCTCTGTATTGTGCCTGTACTTTCTCAAGACTCTGTTTCTTCCTTAGGAAGAAAACAAGAAAGGATCCTGACTGTTCGGTTGTGACCTCAGAGTCCTGAAGGTAGGGAAGGAGAGGAGGAAGATTTGACTTCAAGGGAAATGAACAAGTGACAGAAGGAGCTGGAGGCTGCCAAGTTTGCCTGGGTTGAGTTGTATTTGTCAGCAGAAGGCTGTGATTCTCCTATGCTAGGGCTCAGAGGGCAGGAGTGCTCTTGGCTTAAGGGAGGTCAAAGTACAAGGACTGATCAGAGCAGAGGGTTTTTCTATTTATTACAAAATTCATTACACAAATACAGCTGACCAGAAGGTCTAAAAACAGCCCAGACTCTTCCAACCGTAACCCATTTGCAGCTACAAGGATATAAGCCATGCTCACTCACAAGGGAGCCCTTCTTAGAAGAACTGCCTGTTCCTCAGATGGTTCGGAGTCTTGGGTCCAGCAGCAGAGAGGAGCCCAGCATGCGTGGACAACCCCTCGAAGCAGCCCTTGGTGGCAGCTGCTCTGGGCGAGGCAGCAGCTTTAAGTTTCACAGTCCACTTGTTCCCACCACACAAGTCAAATCAAGGGATGGAAATAAAAGGAAAAAAGCTGGAGGCTTGGAAAGAGATCCTCCAAGGGCACACAGTGGGCTTCTGAGGGGCTGGCAATTTCTTGATCTGGATGGAGGCACAGAGGAGTCACTTTAAAATGATTCTTTAAATTGTTCATACATTATATATTTTTCTGTATGCTTGTTATATCTTTAAAAATTTTAAATGTGATAAAACCAAAACAAAGCATAAAAGGCTCAAAGTACATAACGGGGCTGATGATGGAGCAGAAAAGAAGTGAAAGCGCAGAGAGGATGATGGCAGAAGACAGCAAAGGTGGAAGACGAAGTCTCGGAGGTGGTACTGTTGGTCTCAGTTTCTCTTCTTTTGTCTGGATACTGGTTCTGCTTCTAGGTACCGGAGCCCAACTAGCATACCCAGGATTGAGAAACCTTAAATACAGAGAGAACATTAGTGGCTGGCTGACATAAGCACAGCGCTCTCTTGTACCCCCTGTATGTCTGCCAGGGCTGGGACAGTTCCTATGGGATGTTTAGGGTGGTCGCATGCTTACTTGCCACCATCAGGGGTGCCAGGACGCCAATTGTGGGAGCTGCGGTCCCGTATACAAACAGCTCAGAGAGGAAGTGCCCCAGAGCAAGAAGGAAGGTCCAGAGCGTGATGTGGTAGAGCCTACAAGGGAGGAGACAGAAATGGGAACTGAAGTACTGCTTGTTCCATGCAGAGGAAAAGTTCTGACCAGATCCGATGCACATAAATAGAAACCCAAGAAGTGACTATGGCTGAAGGCAGAGGAGACTTGGTTCTGAGAAAGACCTGTCTGCTTGACCACATCCATTCTCTGCTAGGGCAAAACTGAAGGTTTCAACTGCTAAAAGGAGAGGAGAGTGGTCCAGGCATCCAGAGTGGATCTCCAAGTCTTAAGCCAGCTATAACAAAGCAGGGTCTGCATTCATTCCGGCAATTCCAGGCAGTGTGGATAATTTTGGATCAACCGTGCTACATATTCCACTTACTCAAACTGGCTTGACTGTGTAATCTGAGCCTACCTGGCAGGTGCTTGGCCAGGGGCTGGTCAGAGCTCATATGATGCCACAGGTGCCACAGAATGAAGGGCCCGAATGAGGAATGAGCAGCAAGGACCTCTCAGGGGCTTTCAGATGCTCTTGTAATGTGGGCTGGTTATTTTGTCAGCCTGGGAAAATGGTCGGATGGAGGACCTGGTGACCACCTCTTGGGAAGAGAACTTGTTCCTCAGCTTTGACAAAAAGGTGGGGCAGAGGTAGGTTACAGGATGACTGACCATCTGGATTGCTGGTATCTTTTTTTTTAACTGAAATTTTCAAAAATATGAAACCTCCAAACATACAAAAAATTATAGATACTATAAGATACTATGCAACCAATATCCTGCTCCATCAGATATGAACATTTTGACATCTTTGCTTGAGATACTTTTTTCTAAGAAATGAAATGTTAGTTATCAGTTAAAGCACCCTGTGTATCCATATCCCACTGGACTCCATTCTGCTTCCCCCTCCCCCAGAAGGAACCAGTATCTTAAATTTGGTTTTCATTCTTCCTGTGCATGTTTGTATACCTTTAATAACTATGTATGTATGGGAGTTGACTTTGAGTTTCCAGTAACAGAGGGAATAGAATCAGAGTGCACATCAGAAGCACACAGACAGAAGTCCCAGGCTAAAAAAAGGTTGGAAACACAGGTCAGCATGTGCAGCTGTCCAGTACTGGGAGAAGGGGGAATGGATGAGTAATAGAGGTGAAGATAAGTCTGAGCTGTTTTTGCTCATTCCAAAAGCACAGCAAACAAAAGATGTTACTCTTTGTATCTATCAGCAATTCATCATGGTAAAGGTCTTTAAAATGATTTCTCAATCCTTACTCCCTCCCAGTCACCTGAGAGGAAGAACAGAAATACTGGTCTCATTTTATACATGAAGAGACTGAGATGCAGAGAAGGTACATAATGAACTCACTGCTACAAAGCTAGTTACTAATAGAACTGACACCAGAGCTCATTTTCTTGTTTTCATTCTCAGGCCCCAGGCTGTTTCCACTAAACTACAGTTTCCAAAAATATGCACAAATCTAGAACAAGTAAACCACAGTTTCAAGTTAAAAAAAAAAAATTAAAAATTAAGTTGGAGAGATTGCAAGGCTGACAGCGGTGCTTCAAATCCCACTTGTCAGTCTTCCTCAGATTAAATTAATTGGGTCTTTATATGTAGATCTGTAAAATCAGGAATGAAAATCATTACCTCCCCAGGCTGCTGGGAGGAGACTTAACCAAGGTCACAGAGATGAAAGCTCCAGACAAAATAAGATAAATACTATTACCTCCTCTCTTTCAAGATGCTGAGGGTCTGGATCAGACAGAAAAATATTTTAGTGTGAAGTGGTGTCCTGGTGGCCTCACCCACTGACCTGAGCAAACTTTTCCACCTTGATGTGGTGATGACTGTTGCTGGGAACAAGGCTTGAGCCCCCTCCAGTGGCCAGCACTGGCTACAGCATCCTCTAGACAAGAATGCAATGTTCCACGCAAGTCTATTTGAGTACCCTCAAGAGGCGGAATACAGAGGAGTCCTGGGTTCTCTTTCACCCTCCTCTGCATAAGCACATAGTTTATTTGTAGGTTCTTTTTTTCATGGACTGTGATTTCTGTTCACTCCTGCTTAAGGAGGAATGTGAGAATAAGGTATGTGTGGGTGGCTGCTCTAAAAAGCACACTACTGTACTTTAGTAGAAGAAAGGCTGATTCTTTAGTAAAGAAGTAGGGGGTTTGATACAGGCTACTGGATCATGGCACTGGCAATTTGCTATGTCAGTTCAAAAGAATTTTCAAACCTTAAAGACCCATTAGGCCTATTATGTTTTTTTAGGCCTGGAAGGAATGGGACCTATTAACCTTTTATTATCCACATTCTAGGCTAAATGTATCAAAATTAGCAGGTCTCCAAAGGGAGGACCACAATGGATATGCGTAGCACCTAAGTTCGAACAAAAGAATGCTAAAGCTCTTCCTTCCCTTACATACGTCTTGTTGCGGATGTCGATGGCACAGAGACAGCGAATCACTGACGAGAGCAGCGTCCAGATCCCAAAGGTCCGAGCTTGGAGGCCATTCACTGTGTAACAGAAAAAAACAAGAGTGTTGAGAAGGAGAAGGTTAGGGTCCCCTCCAAACTCTTCCTACTTCATTGGTGGTTCATGGGAGGCAGAGAGCTGAGGCTGAGCTTCCTCTGGCTGGGAAGAGTGGAGGCTCTGGAGCTGCACATGGGAACTAGAAGGAATGGAAGGAATTCCAGAATGAGAACTGCTCAGCTCTTCTTCAAATGTCTACAGCTGGGCAGGGGAGTTCCAAGAGTGGAAATCTAACAGAGAGCCAACTTAGGCAAATAACTCCTGGATGTAGTTTATACCTCTGCCCTAGAAAACAGTCTGGTATTGGTGAAGCTCAGCAAGTCTGGATCAGGACAGGTTAGGGGGAATGTTGCAGAGTGGTCTGGCAATACAAGATGCCTGGGAATTCAGCAGACTTTCAAGGCTGGTGTAGGAGAGATCTCAGAAATAGTGGGATCTGTTTAGATAGTCACATCTGGTCTTTCAAAGACCTAAGTCCCTGGGTCTTCTCTGAATCCAGATCTGTATTATTTGAACAAAGCCCAAACCAGGCTGGTTTCCTGGACACATGGTAGTGGAATAAAGCACTGTTTCTTTAGTGTTTGCCAAGGCCACCCTGCTCTTGGTGGCTTTGTTCTGACACTACTGTATTAAATATCTTGTCCTGAAAGTATGGATCATATTCCACTACAACAGTAGTTCTGGACCCTGGGCATTTATTAGAATCAACTGAAAAAGTTTTATAAAATTACCAGGACCTGAGTACCAAACCAATGAAATCATACTCTCTGGAGGTGGGCCTTGGACATACGTATTTTCTAAAACCTTCTCCCTTGGTGATTGTAATGTACAGCTTTGATCTAAGGCATTCAGTGGTCGGAATGCCAAAACACTGAAAGCAAAGATACTTCATTGCTGGACTATTGAGCAAGAGAATTTCAAGGGACCAGACTGAAAACTGAAGGGTCTATTAATATTGGGCTTTTAGGTTTACCCAGCCTTTGGAAAACCAGACAGTGTTACCAATTTCACAACCCTGAAGACCTCTGGACAGTAGTAAGGTGAACAAAAATTCCATATGCGAACCAAATACCTAGCAGTTAGCCCCAGTGGGCTACATTCTTTATAAACCACCTTGATAGCTTTTCTGATGAAAAAACAGGAAATTTCTGTAGTCAATGAGATACAAAAGGGGAATATTTCACCAATCTTAGCCAGATTAGGCATCAGGTGAAATTCTACCCAAGTACCGATATGATCAGCTGAATACCATGACAGACCCCAGATCATGAGGAGGAGGCTGTCTCCACTTCTGGGCTGGAGACAGACAGACGGGGACACACACGTGCACCCACTTCTTTTGCTCAGCTCTATGCCCTTCAGCAAGTCACATGACCCCTGGGCTTCTCTGTCTCAACTTAAATTCAAAGGCTAGACCAGATAACCTCTAAAATCCTGTGAATTTATACAGGACTCAGGGACCATCTGAGGGCAGTGTTTGATGGTGAAGAAGTGGAACTGTCGTGCTCCCTTTTCCAGGTTCTTTACTCCTATTGTATTTAAGCTTTGCTCAAAATGAGCCTTAGCCTACTTAGTTCTCATACCCAGATGTTGCAGAACAATGAGCTAGGTCAGAGCCTGAATCTGGGTTAGCTATAAATGTGAACCAGGATTGTCAGCTGCTGTGAAACCGTGCTGCAGCTCCAACTACCCCACACATCAACTCGAGGAAGCCGAGCTGCAATGTGCAAACATCCTCAGCAGAGAGGCTCAGGAAACTGGGAAAGGCTGCCATGGCCTTGTCAAGTTCCACTTTGGGAGACAAACTTGGAGGGATTTGGGCTGTCTTCTCAGGGACTATGCTACGGTTTGGGAAGACCTTGGATTAGTAACTCCATTTGCAATATGGAATGGAACCATGTGTGCCATGACATGATTTCTGATGACAGCTGAGATAACATGAACAACTTCTTTACGGCTTTCTGGTGGGGCATCACAGAGTCACCAAGTAACTCTATTTCCTCATTCACCCTTGTAATGCTATTTTACAGACTAGGGCAGTGTGAAATGAACAAAAAGGTGTTCAGAGAAGCTTTGGTGGGGAAAATGGGCCAAGTGCTATCCACAAAGTTTAATTCTCTAGTAGCTGCCAAAGGCTAGATTAGGCAGCATAAGAATCACCTAGGTAGTTATTAAAAAATAGATTCCTGGGTTCCACCCAGGGGGTGAAAGTTTCAGTATGTAGGTTCGGAGAGGGAAACGGGCACCTGCACTTTCTTTGTAAGTTTCCTAGTAAGTTATTCTGATGTATAGCCTAGTCTGGGAACCACAACTTAGGCCACTCCCACAAAAGATACAGTTTTTTTGACTTCCTACCCAGGTCTGGCTTGCCGGTGTAGAGCTTTTCATAGAGAAAGGTGTGGTCTCGGAAGCTCTGTAGAGTGTTCCCCATGGCTATGATGGACACCATAACCAGCCAGCTTCGTAACACATTCAGGAAACGGCTCATGACTCCTCTCAAATCTGAGAGGGCTTCTTGCCCTGGAAATGAAGACAATGGACATGAGACAACAGATGGTTAATCTATAACCATAAGCTCTCTTACCCCTGTAGTTAACCTGTGTCCCAATCATGAGGGCTGTACTAAGCTTATTTGGTCGATCACTTCATAGATTCCTCTGCAAGTCCCCTAGGCTCACCCTCCCCAGTTACCTTAACACACTACTCTTACCTTCAGAATTAGCACACTGCCTTTGAATAGCTGACCCTAAACCAAAGTGTGCTGACCTTTACCCAGAGTGAAAAAGGCTAAATAATGCAGTAGGCAGAAATGACAAGCCCAGTGGAAAAACTGGAGATTAAAAAAGAGAGCAGTAGAAGAGGAGGTATACAAATATTACTATGAACTAACAAAAGGGATTTATGTATAAGGCTTACAGAAATTGGTCTCAATATTTAGTCATACTAACAGCAGTGAATTGACAGTATACTTTACAATAAATGGCACAGTACTTTGTCTTGAGCAATTTCTCCAAGATATTATCCTACATCAGAACTCTTTTCTCTTGGCTGAATCAGTCCTCTTATATCTTTACTTCTAGACTGTTTTTTCATGTCACTCCTTTGTACTACAAGTGGCTGAAAGGTAATTATAAATAGCTACTAAGAGATACCTGCCTGGCTATTGATGACAGATCCTTCCAAGTGCATAGAAGTATTACATATTTTAGTGGAACCAATGGTGTGAGGGCAATATTTACATCCTCAGGTTTTCTCTAATCTGGTTCTCAGGTACACCATGCTCCATAAATTAGGAGAACAATCTAAAAGTTAAAATAAACTGCTGTGACTTTAGAACTAGTAAGAAATTATATGGAGAAGGAAACAGCAATGTTGGCATTGGATTGCAGGAGAAATTATAATAGCTAACAGTTACTGAGCATTTGTACATGCCATGCACTGTAACAAGCACCTAACATATATTGTAGACACTATTAATATTTCCATTTATATACATATTTTTATTGCTTTCAGAGAGAGGAAGGGAGAAAGAGAGAGAAACATCTATGATGAGAGAGTCATTGATCTGCTGCCTCCTGCATGACCCCTGCTGAGGATTGAGCCCACAACCGGGGCATGAGCCCTGACCAGGAATCGAACCGTAATCTCCTGGATCCTAGATGATGGTCAACCGCTAAGCCACGCCGGCCAGGCAATATTTCCATTTTACAGATGACGGTTGGCACAGGGAGGTTAAGTGATTTGCTTGAGGTCATACAGCTAATATATGGCCGAGCTGAGATATGAAGCATGGTCTGTTGGACTCTGCATTTCAATACTGCCTCAGTGTTTCAGAATATTTTGCCAAAGTTTCCATTTTTGAGGAAGACAAGCATACCATATCCTCTTTTGTCTTCACGTTGTATAGAAAATACCATTAGGTTATGAACTTAAAAAAAGAAAAAAGCTTAGATTAACCCTTGCTGAGCACCGATTTCAATTAGCTTGACTTAAACAAAACCTATGTAGATAAATAATTTAATAATGGAATTACTTCTTCCCATCTTCATTATGTTTTTTGGCCCACGGTTTATCTGCTGCCAGGTTAACTTCCTGGGCTTTGAGAGGTGACAAACTATCAGGCTTCCTTTTTCACTCTGTCAGTAAACGTTTCAGTATGGTCCTACGCTACCCAGATGAAACAGACATCTTGAGCCAAGTCAGCCATGGCTCAAGACAGGGTGAAGCACCAAAAAACAAAAAAGAACTAGAGAGGAGGAAGGATGAATAGAGGAATCCCTCCAGGAAACGTGGATCACAGAGTGGATTTTGTCCAAGTCTAGAGAGAATAGGGCTCTACTGAACATCACAAGCAGTTACAACCTGGGCGAAGATTCCCCTCAACCCATCCTCCGTATTTTCTTACCCTCCCTCAACAGGAGACTCTTCCCAGGGTCAGAAAAGCTGCATGGATGGTCCCCTCTTCTTGATAGAACTTATGCCTTTCATGTCACAGAAGCTCTTTAAAATCCCAACAGATAGCTGATGAGGGCAGAGCCTGAGCATTCTTCTGAACTGCTCTCCCAATCCCTCGACCTCATTTCCCTAAAGCTTGAGGGCCTGCTAGAGTATCCAGTATCTATTCTCAGATTTTGCCCAGGCCCTGCCCAGCAAAGGTGTGGTGTCAAAACTTGAGTCAGGAGAGAGGCGTTCCTATCTTGGCCCTACCATTTAGTAGCTGTGTGACCCTCGGCAAGTAATTTACACTTTACAGCCCCATCTGAGAATTGGAGATTTAAAAAAACACTATCAAGAATAGTCTCCTTACCTGGCGACGGGACCCCAGCCCGAAGCAGCAGCAGAGACGCTACCCCCAGCAGCTCCAGCCGGGAGTCCACCTGAGCCCCTTGTCCCCGCCCACGCCCTCACCCGGCTCCAGGATTGGGCCATTTCTGTCAGTCTTCGCTCTGGTTGGCTGTTCCGGTTCAGCTCAAGCAGGAGATGGGGCGTGAACCCCTTTACTGCCAATCAGCGGTTGCCGCTGCCCAAGTGACTGTCGGGTTACGCCGCTCACACAGTGAACCCGCCTGTTGAGCGTGGCGGAAGAACTCCGGGCTCCGATTCAACCTTTTAGAGGCGGGGGCAAAAAGCGGAGAAACTAAGTCAAGAATCTTCCGGGGAGCGCGGTTTCGGAGCCCGCGCCGCGCCGCGGTGACGACATCCGTGTGCGCCCGGAGCCGAGCGTTGTCAGCCCCGGGTGGCGGGCGCCTGCGCAGTGGCTCCGAGCGGGCGGTTGCTTGTTGGTTGTTGTAGTAACGGGGGAAGCAGCCGTCCACGGCCGCCGTGAGCCAGGCTGGGGAAGCAAGAGGGAGGTAGGCGCCGAGCGCGGACCCCGCCTGCCCGCCCAGAGCCATGGGAAGATGAGACAGGTAAACGCCGGCGCCGGCGCGCTCCCCCAGCCGAGGGAGGTGCGCTCCCGGGTGTGGGCGGGCGGGGACCGCTGCACTTCCCTCAGAGTCCGGGAGCCGCAGTGGGTTTCCGGGCGCGCCGGGCTGAGCCTCTCCCTTCCCGCGGGGAGCATCTGCGGACCCAGCCGAGACTGGGGTGAGCCAGGGGTGGGGCTGAGGGGCTGATCCCTTTAGAGCGAGGGCGCTCCTCGGGCGAGTGTCCTTAATCTTATTCCGAATGCCCCGTCCTGCCTCTTCCCGCTCTGCAGGCAGCCTGGGACAGGTTGGCATCCCTTCCTGGTTGGAGGTTTTCATTGAAAGGACATGCCAACATTTGGGAAAGATCGAGAAATCCTATTGGGAATCCAAGGAAGAACGGCCTTGGAGGTGGTTAGATATTGCCCTTTCCGCTGAAGATCTGTAGGGATCAATATCGGGACGGCATTTTTGGTTCCTTTTATAATTTTATCGTATATGGGAATGCATAGCAAAATGGGGTTTGGAAAGATTCACATCAAGTGGTTATCTCAGAATTATGGGGTTATGGTCTTTAAATACTTTCATTTTCTTTATCTAATTTCTGTTCCTTTCTCGAATCCAACGAAGATATACTTTTACCCGATGGAAAAATTTAAAGTAAGGAATTGGAAATATCCTAATTTTAATGTCTGAGATTCAGGTCATAGTTTATGATTTTTAGCAAGGGAGAGTAATTTTTGAGTGTTTAGAAGGACCTTTCCCCCTCAGCTATTTATGACCTCAATTCAGGAGAATATGTTAATCTTTTGGTTCAGTAGTTGAATTTATGTGGAAACATGAGGGCATTTTCTGTGTGTTTGTCAGAGAGGCTAAGTAAATATTTGTAAGGATCTTAAATTTGGACTTTTTGCTTTTAACCCAGGTGAGGTTTTTCTAGCTAGTAATCTGTGTTTCAGGCAATTCTCCTCCTACCTCAGACTTGCCTAAAAGTTAAGTAAGTCTTTCCTTTTGGTGCATGTTAGATACTGTATATAAAAGAAAAATGAGAAACTTGAACTTAATAACCGTTCTTCAGATACATAGAAGACAGACAGTATGTTTGGGGGAGAAACGACTTGAGGGGCTATGTGAGGCACTGTGATAGAAGGTAAGCTTCTGGAGGATGGGCACCATTTAGGTAAATATTCATTTTCATTACTTGGAAGATCATCAGCAATAATCAGCAAATAGACCTTACATTGTGTTTCAGATCATTTGGCTTTCCTAACAGGTATCTGTGCCACCCAAATTGTTTGATCCAGTGAATCTGCAAAGAAAGGTCTCTGAGGCCCCCGTTTGCTGACTGCATGACAAACCCTAAAGGAAATGCCAATCGTGATGGCCCGGGACCTGGAGGAAACAGCATCATCCTCAGAGGATGAGGAGGTGGTAAGCCAAGAGTAAGTAATAGCCAGCCTGCTTTTGAACCTTTGCCTCTAGGATGGAAAATAGTTCTCTCTTACTCATATACATTCTTTTACCCAATACCCTTCCTTTGGTATTGGCTCCTGGTTTTAACTCCTATCCATGATCTGATTAAATCTCTTATTATTTGATTCTTATCTGAAATTAGATAAGGCTCTGGACTTGTGAGTGAACATTGGCTCTAGATGTTCCAGGTAGTAGCTCTTAGTAAACTCCTGATCAGAGCGCCTAGCATAGGGGGTTTTGAAATGTTTAGGTAGTGAAGAAAAGTAGGTCTTTAAACACTGTGATGTTGGTTATGTTACTTTCTCAAAAACCTTTGCATTGATAGAATGATGACGCTATAGAGAGGTAAGGTGACTTACCAGAGTAAGCGTAGGGCAGGACATTAGAATGCTTTAGCCTTTGCTATAACTGTTGGAGCAACATTGCTTTCCTGAGTTTTTTGTTTTTTTCTGAGTACTTTTGTGTAAGAGTCAAAGTTCTTGATGGCTGGATTCTCATGAATATAATAAAAATATAATAAAAATATAAATGCTAGTGGCAAGTGTAGCTGCTGTAGATGATGGTAAGGGCTTTAACTACTGTATTTCATTTAACCCGAAGATGTTATTCCACTTTATTAAACTTATCCTCACAAATACAAAAGTACTTCCTCAGGGACATGTAGAGAGTAAGTGATGAGTTGAGATTCAGGCCTGGTTTTACTGATTTTTTAAGTACTTTGCTATTTTGCCCCTTTTAACCTTATTACTTCACAGAGAACAAAGAGAAAAACCGACTTATAGTTAAGATTAGTTTTTAAGATTTTCTGTAAGTCCCCTTGGATATGTGCTATATAACCTGAAAAATGGGGATAATATCTCCCAAGCTATTTTTAGGAGTATGGTTAGGACCAAACAGAGTAATGTATATGAAATTACTTTGTAAATTATAAAGTGCTGTACACATATAAGGTATTGTTCTTACTTGCTTTAATATTGAAATTAAAGTGGACTTCTTATTATAAAGAGGAAGATTTTATTATTTAATAGTATAACTTGAAAAAATTATTGAAGCATTAATAAAGCTTCAAGGAAAGGCTTCTCTTCACTGTTAGGCTGTAGAAAGTAATAGAGATTTGACATTAAATGTGGGTCATTCTCATTCAGGATAATTAAATGGACAATTCCCTCTGGCCACTTTGCCTTTTTATGACTTCTTGCTTTCTGTGTGCTGCCTCGTACCCATTTCGCAAAATTTTAACTTCTGCTCCAAGCATCAATCTTTCCAATTTCAAGATCATTCTTTTACTCCATAAATATCTCTTCTTAGTGGGCCTGACAGGTTTTAGGTTGAACTGCATGGAATTGCCATTTTGGTAGGTCAAAAACAGTCAAATATTTACAATTTCAGATGATTCAACCTAGTATTTTAGTAGGTACTCAATAAATACTTGCTGACTGACTGATTAAATAAATGTATGATTTAGATCACGTTAGATCAGACATTCTTAACCCTTTTAATGTTGTGCATCCCTTGTCAGAATAACATTTTTAAGTACTTAAATAAAATACAGATTATTAAAAAACTGCCAATTACATTGAAATCCAGTTATCAAAAGTAAAAAGAAATTACTTGTGATACAGTAATTTGTGCTTTCTTATACATTATTTTGCTTTTTTTTGTTTTTTTCTTTGCTTTTTTTGTGTTTTCTTATACATTAAATAACAAGATCATTCATTTAAAACATGGGGAAGTTTTATTTTCTAAAGACAGCAGCATGAAGACTGTTTTGCTTAGTTTGTGTAAGATCATTACACTGTGGGGTGGTCTTTGATTCGCACTTAGAAGTGGGGAATACTGGGACCATCATACCTGTCTGGACTACCAACATGAGATGTCACTATTTGGTAGATTTGGGGAGAGATGCTAAATCATCATCCAGCTTCTTCACACCAGATAAGGAAGACTGTGATAACAGGTGACCTAGTGGCAAGTTTAGTAACTAACACAACTGAGTAGTTGTAAATGTAAATGTAAATGTTGTTTTAATATACTGACATCAACTGTAAAGTGGTATAAAAAAAATCTGATTTCAGATAATGCTAATAGTGCTATGTTTTGCTGCCTATATTTATAATTGGGAAATGTTAAATTTCTAGTAGAAATTAGTGAAAATAAAGGTACAGTATCCCCTCCCCCACTGTCCCTGTTCCCCAGTCCAAATTCATGGACCTTTTACTCTCCTGTCTTTATTTTTTGTTTTGCTCTCCTTTCTTTCACACTCTCACTATTGATTTTTTTACTATTAATGTTGCTCTGTCAGCTCATGTCTTGTTTTATACATTAGGAATCTTAAGTCAATCTTGTTCACACTTACAGCAATACGCTTACATTTAAAAAGTTTTTGGAAGTTAGGAGGCCTTAAGTTATCTAAGGAAGTTGATTTGATCCAGAGATGCACATCCATGGACATCTGTTAGATCTGCTCAGATTCCTAGGCTGTATTAAAGCATTTAATGCCTTGTAATCTGGAATTTAGGACTAGAAACTGTCCACGCAGTCCTTGTTTTGCATGGCATTATTTCATATGGTAAATGTAAAGGGGGCTCTTTTTCTAAATTTTGCTTGGGGATCCCAAATACAAATTTATATATAGATGTGGAAACTTTCATAAAAGGATTTGATGTTTCTTTTGCCACTGAAAAAATAGTGACTTTAATTTCTATAATAAAAGCTGGATCTATATCATTTGAAAAGATCACCAACATTTACATGGAAAAAATAAAAGATAATCAGCAAGTGATTGTACAGTGAGTGCTACAGGAGTTCAGAGAAAGAAGGCATCACTGAGGGATGGAGGAGCTGGGCAAGGCTCCAGGGAGTTGGTGAGGTGAGCCAGGCCTTGGAGAGCGGGATTAAAGGAAGAGAGTAGGGAAGGCATTTTCAGCAGGGGCACTGCTATTAGTAAGGAATGGGAGCTTTGAGTTATGTAGGCTGCATCCCAAGAGTGAATAATAATCTATTCTTCATGAAATTGCTTCTTAAAATCCAGAATGTTCTTAGGCTTTTAATAAAGTCAACCATAAAATTGGTCTACTTTGGTAATTAATCATTCAAATACTTTGTTTTTTTCATGCCTATAAAGCACATTTTAAACAATATTTACCAGTTTCTGATGGGAAAGAAAATTTAAGGTCCTAATTTTAATTTCCTAATCATTTAGAATCTTTTCCCTTTAGTACCACCTGGTGGGAGCATGATATTAATGGCAATTTAGCATCTGCCTTAATTATGTTTTAGTTGACCTTATTGAATTAATAATTTGTCTACTACCTCTTTTATCTTTTTATAGGTTGTAAGTGAAAAGATTTCTCCGTCAGGGATTTGGCTTTTCACAGATAGTATAGTTATGGCCTTGGCTCTTCTCAGCTGTGTGTCTGTTGTTTGTGTTCTGACTCTTGTCAGTCTTATTGCAGTAATCCATTGTGTGTAAGTGATAAGGCACTGTGGTGCCAGTTTGTAGCTAGTGCTAAATTGACAAGGAACTTTGGATAGTTTCTAGAGTTTCTATTCAAGACTTTGTAGTTTTAGGCTGCCCATTTTTCCCACTATCCTTTGACTTAGCAATATAATGGAAAAATTAAAGTTGGAAGAGATCACAGGAATAATCTGGCCCCAAGCCCATGTCTTACAGATTTTTAAGATTAAGGTGTTAAGCGAGCAAAACAAAAAAATCCTTCCTGCTAAGAAATGCACCCTGTAAACACCATTTCTCACAAGTGGGCACTATCACCCAGGTCAAAGAGCAAGAACAGTAAACGTCTACATTCCATTTCTAGAAAACAGGAAATGAATTAGGTATGGTCTCTGCTTTCCTCACTAAAAGGCTTTTGGCAGCTCATCCCAAGTCTAAAGGCTGCCTTACTTCTAAAATTGGTAGTCTGGCAGTTTGTTCAAACTGTTGGTCTTTTAAACTTGGCTTGGGAGGGTCTGACTTGGCCTTGAGATTTGTGGTACGGCCTTTGTTAAGAGTGTGGTCATTGAGTTTTTGAGAGCAGACTGAATCTTGGCTCAGTGGATCATATTTTATTTAAGAAATAGATTAGTTTAGGTTCCCAAAGAGTTGAGTTTAAGTTGTTCCATATACAGAACATCACTGAAATTTGATTAGGGTGATGGAGGGATGGAAAGAGCACAGACATTTGGGTTCATATATGTTTCCTTTACTCAACCAGCTGTATGACTTTGGGCAAATTACTTAACCTCTCTGAACACCTTTTCCTCAGTTCATAGTTGGGGCCAAGAGGATTCAGTGAGATAATGTGAAAGCTCTTAGTTTAATTCCTGGCACATAGGAAGTACTCAGGTCATTTCTTTCCTGTTCTACCTTCTGGCATTAAGGGGGTTAAAGATTCCTAATCTGTGAGTCAGTATACATTTAAAATTGATTAAACAGATTTCCTGAGGCTAAGGAAGAGAATAAAGTCAGAGGTCCTCCTCTGGAGGAAAATATCTATTGTTTCATTTAGTAAGGTTTTATTTAAAATACGTGGTTTTAATTGGGGTACTGGTATTAATTTAGGGTTCCTAGCTCAGAATCTTAGGATGGGTCATCAAATTGACTTTAAAAAGGACTATAGGGTTTCAAAGGAGTATATAAATTATTGTGAATATATTTGTTGGGATTCTTTATGTGTGCTGGGGACTAAAACATAATTGTCCTAAAAATAAAGAGACTCCATTAACTGGTATTTAGGGAAGACTTGATTCTGCAGCTCTAAGTATTGCTCTCATTCTTCCGGTCAGGCTCCCACGGACTTCCTTTTTTACCAGCATGTTAAGGTCACACTCTCCTGTCAAGGTCACAAAATGACAGTAGCACTTCCAGCCCTCTCAGTCTCTTACACCTTCAAGGAGAAGAGAGACCATCTCTTCAGAAGCTGCTAGTAGAGAAAGAAAGCATTGCTTTCTCAGAGGGTCTCACAGCAGTCGCCTGACCCTCGCTGGCTCCAGTTGGCTTATGTGTTCGTCCCTGAAGCAGCCACTGCAATTGGGAGATAGAATGCCCTGACTGGCTGAAACCATTCAGGGCTCACCCCTGGATCAGGGATAGAATTCATCTTAAGCCACATGGCTAAAAATGGAAGATGAATGGTTTCCCGTAGGACATTTAGGGTTCTTGTTTTATAAAGAGGGGGAAAGGTATTAAGCAGCCAGCCACAGTGATTGGCTTCAGCAGTTAATTCAGATTTTGAGTTGTAAATTAATAAAGACTTTTGTTATGGTTTTAGGGATCATCCATGTATTATGTGGACTGGAGGCTGCAGGAGAATTCCAGTTTTGGTGTTCCATGCTGAGGCAATTCTGACCAAGGACAACAATATTCGAGTAATTGGAGGTGAGTATGACTTCCCCAAAGAAGGCAGGGCTGGGGCATGGCCCCAGCAACCTTGTCTTGCAGAAATTGATAACACGTATAGATAGGGAAATGGCCTTGGCATGAGAAGACTGTTAGTTTGTTATACTTGAAAGGATTATTTATGATTTCTTGACTTGTTTTCTGCATATTAATTTTTTCCCCTTTTTGAATTTTTTTCAGAATTATGTATACATGTGCTTATTTTATTTTATTGTGGTAAAATACACCAAACAAAATTTACTATTTTAACCATTTTAGAGTGTACAATTCAGTGGCATTTAGTACCTTTACAATGTTGTGCAGCTATCACCACTATCTAGTTCCAGAACATTTTCATCACTCCAAAGGTAAACCCTGTACCCATTAAATAGTTACTACCCAGCCCCTGGTAGCCCCTGACCTACTTTCTGTTTCTGTGGATTTGCCTCTTCTGGATATTTTATATAAATGGACTCATATAATATGTGGTCCTTTTGTGTCTGGCTTTTTTCACTTAGCATAATGTTTTTAAGGTTCATTCATGTTGTACAAGTATCAGTGCTTCATTCCTTTTGTGGCTGAATAATAGCCCATGTATGCACGTACCACATTTGTTTATTCGTTCATCAGTTGATGAATGATGGTTTCTACCTTTCGGCTATCGCAAATAGTGCAGCTGTGGGCATTCAGATGTACAAGTTTTTCTTTGAACACCAGTTTTCAATTCTTTTGGGTATATACTTAGGAATGGAATTGCTAGGTAGTTCTATGTTTAACTTATTATGGAACTGCCAGAGTGTTTTCCACAGTGATTGCGCCGTTTTACATTTCTATCAACATTTAGTTTCTGTTTTTTAGATGATAGCTATACTAGTGGGTGTGAAGTGGTATCTTACTGTGGGTTTGATTTGGATTTTCCTAATGACCAGTGACATAGAGCATTTTTTTCATGTACTTGTTGGTCATTTGTATATCTTCCTTGGAGAAATGTCTATTCAAGGCCTTTGCTTATTTTTTAATTGGGTTGCTTGTCTTTTTGTTGTTGAGATAAGAATTCTTTATACATTCTGGGTATTAGACTCTCATCAGAAATATGACTTACAAATATTTTTTCCCTGTTCTGTGGTTTGTCTTTTACTCTCTTGATAGTGTTTTTTCATGAGCCAAAGGTTTGCATTTTGATGATTTCTAATTTATTTTTTTCTTTTGTTGCTTATGTTTTTGGTTTCATACTAATGAAACCATTGCCTAATCCAAGGTCATGATCCCTATGTTTTATTCTAAGAGTTTTATAGGCTAAGCTTATATATTGAATATGAGCTAAATGGCTTTCGATCCATTTTGAATTAATTTTTTTACACAGCACGAGGTAAGGTCTGTCTTCATTCCTTTGGCTGTGTATGTCTAGTTGTCCTAGCATAATTGGTTGAAGAGACTATTCTTTCTCTGTTGAATACTCTTTGCACTATTGTTGAAAATCAGTTGGCTGTAGGTGTTTCAGTTTATTTCTGGACTCTTAATATTCCATTGATTTGTATGTTTATCCTTATGCCAGTACCATATCAGTTTATTTTATTTTATTTATTTTAAATTTTTTAATAATATACCTTTATTGATTTCAGAGAGAGGAAAGGAGAGGGAGAGAGAGATAGAAACATCAATGATGAGAGAGTCATTGATCGGCTGCCTCCTGCATGCCCCCGACTGGGGATCGAGCCCGCAACCTGGGCATGTGCCCTGACCAGGAATCGAACCCTGATCGCCTGGATCCTAGGTCGATGCTCAACTGCTGAGCCACGCCGGCCAGGCAGTACCATATCATTTTAATTACTGTACCTTTGTATTAAGTTTTGAAATTGGGAAATACGAATTCTTTAACTTTGTTCTTCTGTTTCAATATTTTTTTTTGGCTATTCAGAGTCTCTTGCAATTCCATATGAATTTTGGGATAAAACTTTTTAATATCTGCAAAAAGGCCATTGGGATTTTGATAGGGAATGCGTTGTGTCTACAAATTGCTATTGGGAGTATCGCTATTTTATTTTATTTTTTTATTTTTATTTTTTTAAAATATATTTTTATTGACTTCAGAGAGAGGAAAGGAGAGGGAGAGAGAGATAGAAACATCAATGATGAGAGAGTCATTGATCGAGCCCGCAACCCGGGCATGTGCCCTAACCGGGAATCAAACCGCTATCACCTGGATCCTAGGTTGACGCTCAGCCACTGAGCCACGCCTGGCCGGGCGGGAGTATCGCTATTTTAATGTTAAGTTTTCCAGTCCATGAACAGGGAATGTCTTTCCATTTATTTAGATCTTTTTAAATTTCTTTCAGCAGTGTTTTATAGTTTTCAGTGTACAAGTCTTATACCTCCTTGGTTAAATTTATTCCTAAATATTTTATTTTATTTTTTGATACTATTATAAATGGAAGTGTTTTCTTAATTTTGTTTTTGGGTTGTTAATTGCCAGTATGTAGAAATACAATTGATTTTTGTATATTGATCTTATATCCTGAAACCTTGCTGAACTCACTTACTTGCTCTAATCGTTTTTTTCTGTGTTTGTGGCAGGAGTTCTTTCGGATTGTCTATATACAAGATCATGTCACCTGCAAACAGATCATTTTGCTTCTTTTACAACTTAGATGCCTTTTGTTTCTTTTCCTTGCCTAATTGCTCAGACTAGAACTTTCAATACAATGTTGAGTAGTAGAGGTGAAAGGTGGGCATCTTTGTCTTGTTCCTGATCTTACGGGGAAGGCCTTCCAGTCTTTTAATGTTGAGTATGATGTTAGCTGTGGGTTTTTCTAAATACCCTTTATCATGTTGAGGAAGTCCCATATCATACAAGGGTATTGGATTTTGTAAAATGCTATATATATATATATATTTTATTGATTTCAGAGAGAGATAGAAACATCAATGATGAGAGAGTCATTGATTGGCTGCCTCCTGCACGCCCCCCACTGGGGATCGAGCCTGCAGCTGGGCATGTACCCTGACCAGGAGTTAAACCTCGATCTCCTGGATCATAGGTTGATGCTTAACTGCTGAACCATGCAGGCCAGGTGAATATGCTTTTTCTACATCAATTAAGACGATTCTCTTTTATTTCCTTCATTCCCTTAATCTTTTGGATTACATTGACTTTTGTATGTTGAACCACCCTTGCATTCTTCATGGTGTGTAATCCTTTTAATATGCTGCTGGATTTGGTTTGCTAGTATTCTGTTGAGAATTTTTACATCTGTATTTATAAGGGATATTGGTCTGCAGTTTTCTTGTGATGCCTTCATCTGACTTTGGTATCAGGGTAATACTGGCCTCATAGAATGAGTTCCCTCCTCCTCATTGGAAGAGTTTAAGGATTGGTGTTAATTGTTTAAATGTTTTTAGAAAAAATGTTTTTATTGAATTTTTAGAGAGAGAGGAAAGGAGAGGGAGAGAAACATGGAAGTGAGAGTGGAATATTGATTGGCTTCCTCCTGCACCTCCCCTACTGGGGATCGAGCTGAAACCTGGGCATGTGCCTTTACTGGGAACTGAACCAGAAACCTTTTGGTGCACTGGACGTGACACCCAACCAACTGAGCCACATTGGCCAAGGCAGTTCTTTAGATGTTGATAAAATTCACCGTGAAGCCATCTTAACTCATTTCATTGTTAGTAAAGTGGAGATAATAGCTATTTTGCAGACATGTGAAAAATAAATGTTATTTAATGTTTTGCACATAGTATGCACTCAAAACTTACTCCACTTGTTTGAATAGGATCTGCTGTACTTTGAAATTACTTTGAGGTCTGTCCTTGCCTTAATAAGCCAGGAGTTTAGAAGACGGTGGGATTTGAATCTTCCTCTCCCCCTCGGGGTCCTTGTGTTCTAATCCTCTCAGCAAGTTGCTAGGTTACCGCTTAAAGGGACATGGCTCATGTATATTCTCTGAATCCTGAGCAACTAAAGATTTGCTAACATTTGCTGAGAAGCTCCCTCAAAATCAAAATATGACGTGAATCAAAACGTCAGATATGGGTTTGAAAACAACAGAAGTAAGTAATTCCCCCCTCCAAGCACTTTTTTGGATGTGCTTGTCACATAATTTAATCTCTGTATTTCATGGCAGTGGGCAGACCTTCCTTTTTAGAATACCTAACATTTATTGGAAATTAGCACCCTCAATGTAAGTTTTCCATTATTCAAGCAATTGCTACTTTCTAGAACCTCAAGCCTTTGGGTCTTTTGTGTGTTTTTTTAACACATTCCTGTGATAAAGAAAATGCCACTAAGCCTTTTTGTCAAGCTCTGTTTTTGAATTTCCTGTATCTTCCCAATTCCTTGAGGTTTAATATTTTTTTCACCATCTGTGTGTGAAGAACAATTTAAATGACATTTACAGTTGCTGCCTCAGATTTCTGAATTGTTAGACACTCTTGGTTTGTTTTGTTTTTCTTTTTTCCGTTTTGCTCTCCTAAATACCTGACATAGATCTGCTGGGATCATAATCCTGTGGTTAAATCCTCTTGAAAAGTGTATCTGGGGCATTAGTTATCTTCTGTTGATCTTATGCTAGATGCCAACCTTGTTTGTTGTTTTTTTGTTATCTAGTAAGTATTTCATTGCATTCGCTGTTAATATTTTTGGTACTATATGATTTCATATGCTTTGTTAAATATTCTAGGAACATATTTTTTTTCTCACTGTATCTTTTCCCCCCTAAAATTGTATATACTTTGAACATGGAACTGGGATTTCATTTTAGAGAGAACAGATATTTTCAGTTTAAAGTTATCTTTTTCTAGAATGAAGCATCATTTTATAATTTGCCTCTGAATGTATCAGTCTCATAAGTTTGCATTTGTATAGACTGTCACCCAATTGAAATATGGTGTAAGCTACATATGTAAATTTTCCATTGGCCTCATTAAAAAAAGTAAACAGAAATAGGTGAAATTAGTCTTAATAATATATTTTATTTAACCCAAAATATCATTTCTACATTTACTCAATATAAAAAAAAAATTGAGATATTTTACATCCAGTATGTATTTTACACTTATAGCACATCTCATATGGTGTAAAATTTTTATTGGGAGTATTTGATCTGTATTTATATCCCATAAATGTTATAGTTGAAAAATAAATTTATATGCTCAAGTTATCCAGACAAATTTTCCAACTAAATTGAGTATCAGTATTTAAATTTAAATTAATTAAATTTAAATAAAATAATCAGTTATTCTCTCACACTAGTTAAGTGCTCAGTGGTTCCATGTGGCTAGTAACTACCATGTTCAACAGTGCAGTTGTAATTTTCTGACAGTAGGGCAAGCTACACTATGTTGCCTTTGAAAGGGGTTACTCTTTTTTTGTTTTTAATCCTCACCAGAGGGTATTTTTTCCATTGCTTTCCAGAGAGTGGAAAGGAGGAGGGGGGAGAGAGAGAGAGGGAAACATCGATGTGAGACAGACACATCAATTGGTTGCCTCCTGCATGAGCCCTGGTGGGACTGAGCCTGCAACTGAGGTATGTGTCCTTGGCCAGAATCGAACCGCAGACCCTTCAGTCCTCGGGCCAAAACTCTAACCACTGAGCCAAACCAGCTAGGGCTGAGGTCACTCTTGTATTCTAAAAGTCAGAAACTTCAGTTTTATCTTTATCTAGTTTCTTATGCTATTTGTTTGTTTGTTTGTTCAACATATTACAGTTGTCCCTTTTTCTCCCCAATGACCCATTCCATCCCACCCTACCCCCTCCCCAGTCCCTCTCTACACCATTGTCCATGTCCTTGGGTTGTGTATCTCATGCTGTTTTTGACCAGACCCCTTAGGGCACTTCACCATTCCCTAAGTGCTTCAGTGCTGACAGATCATTTCTTGTTTTTATTTGCTCTGCCTACAGTCAGTCTGGAACTTGCCAGGGGTCTTAGCACTTTAGGTCGCCTCCTGAGATGCATGTAAGTGGTTGGAGAAGAGGCAATTCTACAGGCTCACGGTGGAATTAATGCAGTGGGTTCAGAGGCTCCAATACTGGATGTTTGGCAGTTTGCTAATCGTCAAGGAGGGACATGCCCTGCGTCTTGTTTTTATATTGAAGAAAACATGGGCAAGGTAGTTCTTTCTTGGGCAGTTGGGCAGGTTCAGTTTACACTTACAAGTCTCCATGTGACTTGCCAGGGAAGAGAGTGCCTAGAGTTGCCAGGTTTTTCAAGAGAAGCCCAGGAATCTAGATTGTTATATGAATTGTTACAACTTTAAAAGGTTGGTAGCTAATTCAATTTACATTTAAGACACCATAAGGAATGAACAAACCATGTCTGTAGGCCGGATTTGGCTCTTGGGTCACGGATTTATAACGTCTGGTCGAACATGTACTGGTAATCAGTGTTATTGGTCACAGGGCCGTTGGACACAGAACATGAACTTGAGTTAAAATCGCCAGCAGTCACAGCTGCTTTATATCAGTCCACCCTGCCTTTCTTGCACTCTCCTTTTGGAACATGTTCAATGTATCTGAGTTGGGTTATAGGTAGTAGGTATGGATTAAAAGGAGTTGGTCCCTGCCTACTACTTACATACTGTGAGAATCAGGTTTGCCACTGAGTGCTGTGATAATTTCATTTTATTCTATATTAGAAGTAGGAGAAAGTATTAATAGTATTTTTATTTTTGTATTGGCTATATAAAATATATAATTTACTATGTATGATACTGTGTATTAATAGCTGCTTTATTATGTGTTTACTCCTTTACTATATAAAATTTTTTATTACATATCAACAAGTATTCTAAAAGCTTTACATGTATTAACTGATTTAGTGCTTTCAATTACCCTACAAGGAAAGAGTCTTTGTTATCAGCCCCATTTTACAGGTGAGAAAATTGAGCGTAGAAAATGAAGGCACTTACTCAAGATGACAGCCAGGAGGTAATAGAGCCAGGACTGTAAGCCTTATAGTTCAGTTCCAAAGACATACTCTTTTTCTTATTATTTCCCCATCTCCAGTCCCCATGTAATCATTGTCTATTTTTCTACACATTTTACTGATCATCACCTTCCCTGTGGCCTGGTTCTGTGAGGCAAGCACTGCAGAACAGGAACAGAATCTGGTTTCTAGCAGTTGATGTTTGGCTTTTTGCGAGTATAAAAATGGAGATGTCAGTGATCACAGTTATCATAATGAAAAGACCTAATATTCTTTCATTTTTCTAAGTTTTAAGAATAAAACAGTGAACACATGTATATTCTTTCCATAGATTCACCAATTATTAATATTTTGCTGCATTTGTTTTTCTCTCCCCACTCCCCACCATTTGAGGATTAGTTCAGATGCTTCATGCCTAAATACTTGATTCAGTATGTATCTTCTAAGAACAAGGGCAATATGCAGTCCTTAAAAAAAAATTGTTCTGTAGAATTCTTAGCTAATGTTTTCAAGCAATTTGTAGTGGTGCATAGAAAGAGATTGAATTTAATGGGCCACAGTAAATGTTAGTCCTTGGGGATATAGAAATTTCACATGATTACAGACTTTCCTCTTAGACAGGGGTCACCAGCACAGAATGCTTGCAGGTGCCAGGCAGGAAATATGAATGAGTGCAGCAGGCCAGGTGGGGATTATGCCGAACTGGACAGTGCGGGCCTGTCCTGGAGGAAGTACTTGTACTTCTTTAGTTGATCCTTGCCATGCCAGAGAGAGAGCACAGGGGTTTCAAGAGAAGCCCAGAAATCTAGATTTTTATATGAATTCCTACAATTTTAAAAGGTTAGCAATTCAATTTTATTTTTAAAGCACAATGAGGAATGAACAAACTATGTCTGCAGGTTGGTTTTGGCCCTCAGGTCATCAGTTTATGACCCCTGGTCTAAGATATACTGGTAACCAGAAGTATTGTACACAGAGTGCTGTCTAGAGCAGGGGTTTAACCTTTTTGGTGCAATGGATCCTAATGAGTCTCTTCTCAGAATAATGTTTGGTGGTTGTTTTTAAATCAGAATAATGTTTTTTAAGTGAATAAAAAAGTCACATATGACTGCAAAGAAAATCCATTGTATTGAAATATTATAGAAATATTTTTAAAAACCCAAATTTGTGGTACACATGCCTTTTTATTAGTGCATTACATAATGATCTGTTAACCTGCATACTTTTAAATACTGTGAGAATAAGTGGTATTTTGAGATAACTGTAACAACTGTAAAATAACATTAAAATACTTGATCTCTACTGGTGGCAGAGTCGCAGGTACTTCTAATACTACTCTGCTTTGTTGCCTACATTCCTAATTGAGGGTACTGTTAAATTTCAACTAGAAATTGGTGAAAACGAAGATGTCATTTCCCCCATACATATTTGGTAATCCCCAACAAATTTCAGATTAAAAACCCTTGGTCCAAAATATCTGCATCCCCTACTTTTAGTAGCATAAGGATAGCAGTATAATGTTATCAAGTGTAATTAAGCATGTTACCCTTTTACAGTTTATTTCTGTCTCTACAGTTAACATTCTGGTTACTGAACTTTATTCTGTGTTTTTCTCTAGAACGTTATCATTTGTCTTACAAGATTGTGCGAACAGACAGTCGCCTGGTACGCAGCATTCTGACAGCCCATGGATTTCATGAAGTAAGCTCATCTTGACTACTCACCTGATCTGATCAAAAGCTGAAAATCCTAGCCTCCTGACTGTTACATGGAAAACATTTCCACAATTAAAAAAAAAATTCTTGCTATGTTTTTAGGCGTAAGCTAGAGTTGCCCATAGGAATTGTTTGTGACCCAACTAATATTCTTTGATTGCAAGCAACAGAAACAGACTCTAACTTAAACCAAAATGGATTTGTAGGAAAAGTGTACACAAGATTGCTAGCAGAATCAGAGGAAAAGCTGAAAAGGCAGGCCTTTGGAAGAAGAGAGACAGGACAGCCCCAGGGATCTGGGACAGGAATCTTCAGGACCATTTCCTGAAGGCACTGCCATGGAAGTGACTCATCTTCATTCATTGCCCTTGTGCCTTTTTTCACTCAATAATCACATTCCGGAGATAGAATGACTGGCCCAGCTTGGGTTATGGTTTCACTCCCTGGGGCAATGCGGGGACAGGTGATTGGCAGGTCCTTTAAAACCAAAGAGTATGTTATTCCCAAAGAAATTTGGGAAAATTGGGATGTTGACATCCAAAGGGGCAGGCAAAAATGCTGGACAGACTTCCACTGTAGAGATTTTGAGACAACTGATCAAGGTCTGGTTGCTAGCTCCTTATTCTACGTTGAAGTCTGAAGTAGACATTTTGAAGTTCTGATACCAGTTTATATCCTATCTTGTTGCTGTTTTATCTCCAGGGCTTAATATGCTACCTGTCACATCATAGACACAGAAAATATAATTGTCGAATGAATGGACAAATAAATTCTTATGAATGAATGAATGAATGAATGAATGAATGGATTCTAAGTTGGTTTGCTACTATAAGTTTTTATTTCTGATCAGTATGTTATACTCAGCATCGGCAAGAACAAAAGGGCACTCCAAACAGGGAGTTTTGGGGTTGGGCCCTCTCTTCATACTTTGATATGCAAGAATATTAAGAGACATTGTGGACTTCTGTAGAAGGATTACTTTATTCTACTTTTTGTGTCTGGGATTTTCCCAAGTCTCCTATTCTTTAAATTTGATTATCTTCATGTTGTGTGTATTCAAGTTTTGTCTTGCTAGGCTTACATACTAACTGGGCCACCCTCATGAGTATTCCGTGGATGAAAATCTCTATTGCCTTTTCTGCCATGGCTCTTCCTGGAGAGGGGTTATCGTTGATGTTTTTTATCTTGTCTTTTTATCTGCCCTCAGGTTCACCCAAGCAGCACTGACTATAACCTAATGTGGACAGGATCCCACCTGAAGCCCTTCTTACTTCGCACCCTCTCTGAAGCACAAAAGGTTAATCACTTTCCCAGGTAATGCTCTTGTAGCTACTTTGCTCCACTTAAAGTTACCTGACATTATCATAGATTTAAATGTAAAACCTAAAACCGTATAACTTCCAGAAGAAAACAGAGGAGAAAATCTTTATGACCTTGGATTAAGTAAAGATTTCTTAGAGGTAATATAAGTACAACCCATGCCCTTGGCCAGGTAGATCAGTTGGTTGGAGTGTCGTCCTATACACCAAAATGTTGGTTTGATTGCCAATCGGGGCACATACCTAGGTTGTGGTTCGATCTGCACAGGAGGCAGTCAGTCATTGTTTCTCTCTCACATCGAGGTTTTTCTCTCTCTTCCTGTCCCTTCCTCTCTCTTTAAAGTCAGTAAAAAGATATATCCTCTGGTGAGGATTAAAAAATAAATAAATTAAATAAATAAATAAATAAATAAATACCTGTACACAAGTGCTTATAGTGACTTTATTCATGATCTTAAAAAACTGGAAACTGCTCATATGTCCTTCCACTGGTGAATGGATAAACAAACTGTGGTACACCCAAACAGTGGATTACTACTGAGCCATAAAAAGGAATGAAATACTGATAGATGCAACCAGAAGGATCAATTTTAATTGTGTTTGTTAAGTTCAGTGAAAGAAGCCAGTCTCAAAAGGATACACATACCATATGATTCCCTTGACTTTCTGGAAATGGCAAAATTATAGAGACAGAAAATAGGTGAATGTTTGCCAGGGCCTAGAGGTGATTGGAAAGGTTGACTACAAAGGGACTTCAGGTAACTTTTTGGGATGTTGGCACAGTCTATGTTTTGATTGTGATGGTGGTTATATAAGTGTATGTGCTTGTTCAAACTCAGAATTATACACTGAAAAGGGCAAATTTTACTGTACATAAGTTAGACTTTAATGACTAAATGTGACCAAAGAAATCCTTTTCATGAAAATGATTAATAACCTTTGCCATTGACAGTGATGGATTTGGGATCTACTCTGATCCTCAGTGACTGCTCTAGAACTGTGAGCATGAACTCTTTAGGATGTGATAGCACTGGAAAACCTCTAAGTCAGAGTTCAAGGAAATGGAAATACTTTTATGATTTTAGGTCATATGAACTAACCCGGAAGGACCGACTTTACAAAAACATCATTCGAATGCAGCATACGCACGGATTCAAGGCTTTCCACATTCTCCCTCAGACCTTCTTGCTGCCAGCTGAGTACGCAGAGTTCTGTAGTAAGTGCTTTGACTCACACTGCCCATCCCGGCAACTGAACTTGGGGCAGACACACCTCAGGGTCTGTCTCAAGTCAGTAACCAATCAGGATTTTTCAAATCCTAAAAAAAATCGTGTTTCCTTAGTAAGACAGCTGCAGAAATAACTTTAAAACTGTGTTTATTCTGACTGTGTACTTGTATATTCATTCTTAGGCTGGTCAGTATCATTTATGAAAGGACACATTGGTGTCAGGTGAATGTGCTCTTGTCTTGTACAGAAGTCTCTTCACTGACAGGAATTTGTGCACAAGTAAGATGTATGTACTCTGCATGTTAACTGCATAAGCACCCTTTCTGGTGTGTCTTTTCCTCTTACCATTTAGGGCCTATTCCTGTCACCTTCATTTCTGGACTTGTGTGACTTATATTCTTTGGGGTATAAGTTACATTGTTTTTCCTTGGAGTTCAGGCTAATTGAAAACTATACATGGGAGCCAAATAAGGATCTAAATGTCAGCTGTATTATTGGTAAAGTTAGATAGGGACATGTGGCCTGCATCCAAGTGTCAATGGGCTTCTTACTTCTTTCGCCTTGAAGTGCACTTACCTGCCCAGGTCTAAGCAGAGGATATGGGTTGTTTCAGGCTTTCCTTCATGGGGCAGAGCTGCCTCAGTAGGCTTAGTGCACAGATCAGGTGTGAGGCAGGTCCTCTGGGGGAGTTTAAATAGTAACACTATCAGCTAATGCTTGATGAACATTTCCTTTCTACTAGGCCCTCTTCTCAGTGGCACCTCTACCCTGAGGTAGGTTCTGTTATTATTCCCGCTTTTGCAGATGGAGAGACTAAGGTACAGAGAGGTAAAGGAACTTTGCATAAGTTAGGCGGTATGTACATAATAACCGTATTGCCATCTAGAGAAATCACGCCTGTGAGAGGATCAGGTGCAACAAAGTGGACAAAGAGACAGCCAGTTTTCCTCTCTATAAGCCCAAGAGAGAGACTTTCTATCTTACAGCAGAGGAAGCATGGAGAGCGGAAGAGAAAGTTCTCTCTAAACTTCCTGACTTTTGATACTTTAGCCAGGTGAATTTAAGGATCTGGTTCTGTCACCCAGTGGGGTGTTCATCCTCTGGGACTTATGTCATCAGGGATGGTCATAGGATCTACCTTGGTGAGGCCATTTCCCTGATAGCACTTGTTTCTTCTGCTGGGACCACAGGTTGACAGTTTAGTGTTTGTCCACAGAGGGCTCTGAAATAGGTCATAATAGAGGATTAATTAGATGAATGAAGTTAACTTCAAAGCTACAGCATACTCAAAGCTGAACATTTGTAGCTAAGAATTTTTATGTCACTTAAGCCAAGTTACTTAAACCTCACTGTACTTTAGCTTTCTCCTTGGTAAAAAGAGACTTTTACCAGTGCTGACCTCACAGAGTTGTTGGGATGTTTAAATAGGTTAATACATGGAAAGCACTTGGAATGGTGCTTTATAGGTGTTTAGTAAATGTTCAATGTTATTTCCTATTTCAAATTATCTTGAGATATATCGCTACATAATAAAAGTTAAAAATTATGTAATATGCTAACTTGATAGCATAAAAATGCTTCAACTGACAGGTCGGCAGTGTAAAAATGTTACTAATGTGAACTCCTCCTGTTGTTGGATTCCTAATGAGAAATTAAAGTCCAGAATAATTCCCTATTAAAGACTAAATGCATCTAAGTTGAAAACTCCCTTTCTCCTCTTTGCTGGTGCTTATTACACAGCTTGAGGGCTGGGGAAGCTCATTTAGCTGATTGGATAGAGTTAGGGTTCCTCCATCAGTTCAAACCTGACCTGCCTTTCAGTAGAATTGCTTCTTCAGCAATTACTCAAACTTTTATGTGTTCTTCTTCTTAACAAAAATGAATTCAAAAGGTCAGTAGAACACATAGAATCAATACAGCTGCAACCCAAAGCCACCACATTTAGCCCCAGGGCAGTTATTACAGGCACATGGTGTTCCTCAACCCCCAAAACAAATCACCCATTGCTGTTGCCACCCAGCAATGCCGGCAGGGACTTACCGTGTTTGTGGAAAAGGGAGGACAGGGAAGATGTGGTAAAGAGGAATCTTCTTGGTTTCAGTCTTGCCGGGATGCAAGTCATTCTCTACCAGTGGTCCAGAGTTTGTGCCCTCTAAACTTAAATCCACTGGGGAGAAATCCAACATCATTAGGTTTATTGTGTTGTTAAATTTACACATTAGGGAGAAACCCATTTATTCCTACCACTTCCTCTTTCAAAGAGACATTTCCCTTTTCTATAAAGTCTATTTTAAGTTCTTTTCCTTTGGTGACCACCTCGCATATTACAGCTTGGAAGTTTCATTTTCTCAATGACGCTTGTGTTTCTGACCCTCCAGTGCTTACTTGAGTGTGGGCAATAGAAGATTTATGAGAAGGAAAGGGAGGTGAACAGACTGGCCTTTAGAAAAATAACTGCATGAAATGAATTAGAGGGAGCAATGGAAAGAAACACAGTGGTCACTTTGAAGGTTGTTGAGTAATCCAGATAAGAAATGTAGCTGGATTGAAGTAGGTGGCCAGAATGGAAAGAATGGTAGAATAAATAAGGATTACTAACCGGCTGTGAGTATGAGGCAGGGGTCAAAGAGATCTCCAAAGGTGTAGTCTTGAGAAGCTAGGAGGATCATTAAGTCTTTATCCAGAGTGTAACCAGGAATGTAAAGGAGTGTTAAAGGAAAGTATTGAATTTTGGACCAGGTTTGAATTTGGGGTGCCTATAGGCATCCATGTCGTGATGTTTGGCAGGCAGTTGTAAAGGCAGTTTTGAGCTCTGCTGGAGATATAGCTTCTGGAATGTGCAGGTGTGGAAGTGGATGTGATTACCAAGGGAGGAAAAAAAGTGCGAAGCAGCACGGCAGACAAATCAGAGGGGAGAGAGCTCAAAGATACGAACAAGTGATTGAGGTCCCAGAGAAGGCAGGAAGGGGGTAAATCAGGAGCCCTGTGGAAGGGTGAGCTTTAGGAAGGAGGTGGGCAAGTCTCTCCCCTGAAAGAAGGAAAGGAAGAGGCTATGTGATGACCCAGATACAATTTTAGATAGGAAAGCAGGTGAGTGGGCTTATGTAACTAATTCCCAGCCGTCTTGGTGAGAAGGCTAATGAGAACACACGCCAGGAATGAGGGGCCTAGGGATGGGTTTGGGCGGTTGAGAGGGCAGAAAGGTGTGAGCATCGCCTGTGAAGGGCCTTTGAAAGGGAACTGATAAGGAATGGACCTGCGGATCACCTAAAGACACTGGAGATAACCAGCCAACATGGATCTCATGAATTTACGGCTTTTGTTTTAATAAGAGAAAATCTTACATCCATCTCTGTAGAGATCTAGCCCAGAGACCAGCCACTGCCTCAATAGATGTGAAAACCTGATACTGCGAGAGTATGAGGATTGGAATACATGGTATATCTTTCTAGACTCCTGGTGCACTGTTGCTAGTTACAGTATTTAGTAGAATTGGAGGTCTATGACCCTGGAGAACCTAGGAGAGTCTTGTCAGTTCCAGCCACTTCCTGCCCAGTGGACAGCTTTCTGGGCAGGAAGGACACAAGAAAGATAGGGTGGTGCCATTGCCAGAAAAGTTGAACTTTCCTTCCAAACCCCAGCAGATTTTTGTTTACTTCTGATTGGCCAGAATTGTGTCCTGTGGCCATCTTCAGTTGCAAGAGAGGCTGAGAAAGAATTCTAATGAAGGAACAAAATTTTGATTTTTGCTCATTAATTGCAGTTAATTGCAGGTAGCTAGATTTTAAAGCAATCAGTAAATTTATAAAAATATAATATTAGCATTATAAGAGATCTTAGCAAATCAAACTAAACCCCTAGTTTGAAGATGAAACTGGGTAGTTCGTTTACTTTTTAAATTTTATTTTCAATTGCAGTTTACATTCAGTATTATTCTGTATTAGTTTCAGGTGTACCACATAGTGGTTAGACAATCATATACTTTACAAAGTATTCCCCTCGATATTTTCAGTACCCACCTGGCACATACATAGTTATCACAATATTATTGACTATTTTCCCTATGCTGTACTTTATATCCCCATGACTGTTTTGTAACTGCCAATTTGTACTTAATTCCTTTACCTTTTTTACCCAGTTCTCCAAACCCCTTGCCTCTGGCAACCATCAGTCTCTTTTCTAAATCTATGAGAGACTGGATAGTTTAAGCAGGGTACCCATAGTGTAAAAGCCAGAATTTGAATCCAGATATTTCTACCCCGGTTCAGCGCTCTTTCCATTAGACTGCCACTGTAGGAGCTGGGAGGCTCTAGGAAGGACTGCAGACCCAGCCTAGTACATTCTCACCCTGACAGGCCTTGCCCTGCCTTTGCCTCTGATTTTTCTTGCTTTGTAACCAAATTTTTAGAACCTATGAAAAAAAAGCCAATCTTTGTTCTGAAATATAACACATTAAGGATAAAAGCTTAGCATGAAAGACAAATCTTTGGTATTTAGAATTTCAACAACATGGTAAACACCAGAAAAAGCAGAAACTTCTGACAAGGATAGTTCACAGAGTAAGATTTATTCAAGTGTTAGGTGACAAAAATTACATTTAGCTAATTTTTTCCCTTTTGTGAAAACGAGAGTTTCACACACATGCCTGTCACTGCAGAGGGTACTGTCTCCAGACAGTTTTGACCATTTCCTTCGGTATCCCCATGGCACCCTCACTTCCTCTTTATCACCAGAGTGTGTCTGTAATTACCTGAGCAGTGTCTGCCTGTTCTGCTAGTCTATCTCCGTGAGAGCAAAGACTGTCCTTGTCACTACTGCATGAAGCTGATTGACGTGATCCAGCAAACTGATTGACATGGTTGGGTACTTAGAAGTATGAATGAATGAAGTTTAGAAAATTTTGTAATTTTTGTTTTCTTGTACTATGAATAGTTTCTTCTGTACTCAGTTCATTGTCTCCTTAGAATCTGGGGAAAATGGCAAAATGAAAAAAATATATAAACTATACACATACACATATTCAGTGGCTTTACTTTAGAAGCTTAATTTCTCTTATATAATTATAAATATGTCATGTATACCAGGACTTTAAAGTTATATAAGTGGTGTTTTTTGAAAGGGGATATATTCCAATGGTACAAAAAGTTGCAAAACAATAATCAGTGAGAAGCCTCCTTTTTTCTCTTTCCTCAGGCAGCCACTCCTCCCCAGAGGTGACCAGTGTCCTTACTTTTTCGCCACCTAGAGATAGTCCGTGTGCTTATAGCAGACAACTTGAGTATGCGTGTGTACAGATGGGAGCATGCAGTGTGTATTGCCCTGCATTTCCCTTTTAGTCACTGGACAGCCTGTCTTTGAGATCATTCCTTGTTTGTTCATTAATAACATTCTCATTTTGTGTGTCTGCTTAATATTCCATTATGTAGATCAGGTGTCTATAAACTATAGTCCTTGAATCAAACCCAGTCTTCTGCCTGTTTTTGTACATTCCATGAGTTTATTACATTTTAAATGGTTGGAAAAAAAGAAGAATAAAATTTTGTGGCATGTGGAAATCATATGGAATTCAGTGTCCATAAATAAAGTTTTATTAGAACATAACCTGCCCCTCTGTTTACATATTATTTATGGCTGCTTTCGAGGTACAATGGCAGAAGTGAATATTTGCAGCAAAGATTGCATGGCCTGCAGAGCTTAAACTGTATATTATCTGGCTTTAACAAAAAAAGTTTGCTGGCCCCTTGTATACATGCAATATAGTGTATTTAGTTAATTGATGGGCATCTTTTGCTACTATACCACAGCATTGAATAATCTTGTACATGCAACATTTCACATGTGTGAGTAGAACTATAGGATACGTGTCTAGCAGTGGACTTGCTCATAGAGTTTTAAATTCTGTGCGGCACATTCCACTTTTCCTAATTGTTAGGTTGTATCAAGGGATAAAGCAGGGGGAGATGGGGAGAGTGGACAAGGAGACCTACTTTTTCAACTCCTGGAGAAACGGTTTGCCAGGTGCCTGTTGGGAGGCCTTGAAAAGACAGTTTAGCTTATAACAGGGGGAGAATTCTTTGTTCCTTCTTTTCTCTTTTCTAGGTGGAGGGCAGAGCCATCTGCGAGCCTTAGTGTCTGTTGTTTGGTTTCTCTGCCCATGATTCAAAGGTGTTTAAGGGTGTAAACCTGAACCTAGGCAAGGAATAAGAGTAAAGGGTACCTTTTACTCACTTGTGAATTAGTCTTTTCCTCTCCACTTGCACATTGTTTGATTTTAGGTGATTTTTTTCCTTATAAGCTCAGAGAAATTGCTTAAGGAAAGTGATTATATTATGATATCTGGCATTGATACTGGTTATTATCTGCAGTGCTAGCGTCTAGAGGTCCTTTAGGTAAGGGAAGTGAGCATTTCAAAGATTCGTGAAGGTTGGTTGTGATAGCAATAGACTAACTTCCACATATTTGCCTTATTTTGTTTCTTCATTCAAGAGGGGAAATGATGAAAAAAAAATATTCTGTAGTATTTGCTGTAATTTTGCTGTCTCCTCTCTCATCCTCTCTCCTTTTTTTCTCTCTTCCTCCCTCCCAATATCCCTCTCTTTCTTTCTTGGTCTCTGTCTTTGTTCTTATTTAATTTTTAAGACTGGTCCAAAAGTACAGGTTATTTTAGCTGCTGTGCTCCACTTACAAATTTGGAAAACTCTTTGTGCACCTGAGTAGATAACCATTGTTGAAATTTAAGTTAATAAACTCACATCCCTTCTTTCTCTCTCCCACTTTTTATCTCCCAATATTTTGAGCAGATTGCTATTCAAAGGATCGGGGACCTTGGATAGTAAAACCAGTGGCCTCTTCTAGGGGGCGGGGCGTCTACCTGATCAACAACGTAAGTATCCAGCACAACTTCTCTTCTTTCTGTTCTTCCCTGTTTCACCCTTTGTCCCAGCTACTAAAATGGTTCCTTTTCATTAAGAGCAGGGGCTCCCTTCTGAAATCTGCATTCAGAAGTGTGAGTTGAGGTGGGTATGAGGGTGTCTGTCTTTTGGCATTAACCTCCCATGACAACAGTTACTCTATGGCTGAAAAGTTACTTGATCCAATTTAGGGGGAGGGCAGCCTTTGGTGTCAACAGAAAAGAGGTACCTTTTCTGCTTTTAGCATACTGGCATGCTAATTGCTCAGCACTAAGCGTTAATTAGTAGCATAAACATTTAGTTTGTATTGTGAGCAGAACTGGGATCCTGCCCTCAGGTCATCAGGGAAATTAACCCGAATCATGGGCATCCTTGTTGCACTTTCCTCCCTTCCCCGCCAACCTCCTCCTCCTCCTTATTTTTTCAAAAGCCATCAGAATCTTGATACTTTGCCAGATCCTCATTAAAAGTTGTTTTTAAGTTGAATACATATACAGAGTAAATAAAATAAAATCCCAACTGCAGTCTCAGTCCCTAGATTTATAATAGTAGTTAGTAACCTAATATAATTGAATTGTGTTTCTTCTTTTCTCAACTTTGCATTTTGTTTGTTAACTCCTAGTTTGATATTTATTATACTCACATCACCTCCTACCCTGCTTTGCACTTTCTACCTCTAAGTTTGTTGACTTTTTATTATTTTTATATTTTAAAGTTTTTTAACATTTATAGTCTCTTCAATAACTATGAGTCAGTTTCTCTGCTTTATTTATAAGTTGAATAAAAATTTTCAATTCAGTAGAAACTTTACAGTGTGGAATTCTGAAATTTAACCAGTATTTTAGTCGGAGTCGTTTTTTTGATTCTTCCTGGACATTTGCTTGACACTTTTTCTATAGAAATTAGTATTACTCCTTAGTTCAGAGAAAACTATCCTTTTGTGTGTGTGTCTTTGTTTCTGCTTCTAGAATTCCTTTTTGAGGCAGTCTCTAGGTCTTTCCTTCATGTCAGCTTTCTCTAGTTTTAAATTCTCTGTCTTTCAGCTATCTATACCTTCTGGGTCACACACACTATCCACTTATTTGTCCCGTTTACTGTATTTCTATATTGGCTGTCATAGTTTGCAGAAACTCTTATTTATTGATATGCTTGCTTGTTGACAGCTTTTTGTTGCTTAACAGATGCAGTTTGCCTGCTGGTCTTTCTGAAGATACCAGTTGAAAGTTTTTTAAAGTTATCTTCTGTTTTGTTAATTTTCTTGGGGTCATCTTATTTTCTTCCTGTTGGGTTTTCTCAGTTTCAGTGACCTTAGGTTTGTTGAGTCACGTTTGTGAACAAAAGACTAGACTGAAATTGACAGCTGGCCTGAATTTCCCCTACTGTTGTGTAGGACTGATTCCCTAATAGCTTCTGCCTGGACAGGAGGCTGTGAGTTTCGTGCCAGGGCAGGGCATGTTGACTGGCAGGCTGCACCTTAGTGGGCATGAGTGAGGAGCATGCCTCTTCCCTCCCCGTTACCAGAGTGGGACAGGCCTTATCATGAAGAGGGAGGAAGATATGGTGATTTCTCTTTGGGTCAGTGCTACCTTGCCTCTCTTTTCCCCTTTTTGTCTGTTGGGAGATAGCAGGGCCTCAAGTGCCACTCTTTCAGGTCCCTGCACTCATACAGCTGTCCTCCCCAGAGTGTCACTTATAATTTTATCCTGAGGGCAAAGCTTTGGGTGTTGGAGAAGACCCACTGGCCACTGTTCCAAATGCTGCACATTAATGACTTACCTGACCCTTGTTCCTTGGCCCACTCCTGCTCCTGTTTGTGCACTGCCAGCTCAGACCTTCTCTCAGGCACTTCCACACCCCCTCTGAGACCCTGGGCAGGGGCGTCCTCTGCTCTGGTTTCTCAACCTGATCCCATCTGCTCTCCATCTTTCAGGATCTCCTTAAGCTTTCGGTCTGTTGCTGGCTCCTTTAATGGCTTTCTAGCCTTGTGATCATTTCATTCTTTTAGAAAATAACTTCTTTGTCCTTCATTGGAACTCTGGAGGGAAGACGGGGAGGTAGCTGTGTTGTGTGTGCGGTCACTGCACCATCTAAAAACCCCCGTTCTCTTTTAACACTGTCTGAGCTCTTTCCTATATGTGTAGAAACTAACTTCTGAGGGGTCTTTCACATTGGAGAATCCTTCAATTCAGTCTGGACTAAAAACTCTGCTATCGCCACTGAAGACATGTAGGATCTGGCTCTGACACAGTAACTATTACAGCTCCAGGCCACAGGTCCAGTTACCTGGCCGAGTCACTCCAGAAGCCCTTCACCCTGGGTCTCTTGTGACAGAAGGCCCTGCTCAGATGCCCTGGATCTCTCTATTCTTTGCTCTGACTTTGGTGTGAAGGCTTCTGTCCGACAGCTTTTCCTTCAGCTCCATGTCAGGAGTTCAGTGTTGTTTGCATCTCAGACGGCACTAGCTTGTGTTTGGGTTTTAGTTGCCGAATGGAATTGCTATTGAAAGTCAGCGATGGTACAAATTTGCTTTTCATTTTCTTAGATGTGAGTCAAGAAGAACAGGATCTGTCCCTGGCTCATCTGGGGCTTTTCCTGTTGGAATGCTCTCTTGCCCTAGCGCTTTGTTATTTTAAAACCAACAGCATAAAGAATAGAAGAGTTAAACTTTCCTTGGTGGGGCTGAGAACCCCGTGCCCTGACTCTTCCCTGGATGCTGAGTCTCATAAAGGGGGTGACAAGTCAGTAGAGAATGCATTTGGCAGGCTCTGCTCCCTCCCACCTCTCCCTGGGCTGAATCCCTGGAGACCCCCTGCATAGATCAAAGTACTTGGCTGGACCCTTGGCCCCCCTCTTCCTCAGAGAAGCTTTGGAATGAGTCTGATTCTTTGAGGTATTTGGTGGAGGTGCCAGACAGAAGCCTGGGAAGATGCCAGCAGGCACCAGGGGAGCTGGCAACATGTGGACATAATGGGAAAATATTCCCATTTCACTCCAAAACTGGAAATTTATCACCTTTTACCCAGACCTAAGAACCATGTAGTTAATATTCTTTTCTCTCTCCTTACACACAGGGCCTAACCATCCCCTCTTTTCCATACCTGGATCCTTTCCCATGGAATATGTGACCCATTAGCCAACTGGATGAAGTAACTGTTTCCAAGGCTGCTGCCTGCTTTCCTTTTAGGTTTTAGGGGGGAGGGAGGGAGTGTTCCAGCCGAGGGTCTGTGAGCAGAACTAATGTGAGTGGGTGAGGGACGTTGTGGGGGGCAGAGTTAGGTGTGAGGGCCAAATGAAAACATCATTCCCCGTCTTCCTGCTGGAGTGAGAGGGCCTCTTATTTAACACTCCCAATAATAGTCACAACCGTTTGGAAAATATCTGCAAATAGCAACTTTTACCATTACGAGAACAGGATAAAGGATAGAAAAAGCATTACTTCTATGTAATACTGGAGAGAGAAGTGTGAGCTCCTACAGATGGAAGCATCTCAGACGATTGGCTAACGTAGTCTCTTAATAATGTGCTCTTTAACTGGAAATACATCTTAAAGGAACAGAGTTGTGTTTGATCCAGCTCCTTCAGTAACTGTGACTAAATGCCACATTTTCCCAATTTAGTATATTCAGATTGAGGAGGAGAAAGATCTGGTGTTTCCTGGTTAGGGTATGAATTTGATTATAGAAGTCAGATTTAGTCATCCCTGTCTCACACATTATTCATGGTAAATACAATGTTAATATTTCCCTGAGGTTTTAAAGTATCAGAAGTATATGTAGGTCAGTCTAGTCACTCTTATACTTCTGAAAATAATTCTGTACAGCTCTCATTTCTGTTTGTTTATATGTTGTTATCTTATATGCTCTCTATTCTCATTGTTCAACAAATATTTTGGGAGTGCCTGCTGTGTGCCAAGTGCTGGCACTCCTTAAAACCTTTTGAGGAATAGGGACTATCTCCTAATTCTTATGGGTCTTCTTTATAACTCAGTGCACTGCTCTGAGTAGAATGGTGTGTGGCATGCTGTGATGAATGCTGTTGAGTTATGGGACTTAGTAAATAGAACCACATAGATACTATTGACTTTGCAGTAATAATAGCAACCAGTATTTCTTGAGTATTTAATATGTACCTATTACTGTGTCTTCCAAATATCATCTCCTTTAGTTTTTATAAGAACCCTATGACATAATTATTATTATTTCCTTACTTAGTAAGTGGCAGAGTTGAGATTGTAACTCAGGTCTAGCTGATTCCAGAGCACACACTCTTAACCAGGGGACTGTTCTACCTTATAGTGACTTAACAGATACCATCAGCTTTCATCTTAAAGTCCAGTTAGAAAAATGGTTATTTCCAACTTTCTCAACAATTCAGATTCTTGTTTTCACGTATTTTAGAGGGCAGTTTGAGCTTGGAATTGAAATAATTTAAAATGAGTTAATTATGGATTGGTGAAAATGAAACAAGCTTGAAGATATGAAAAAGCTTTCATTAGTTGCTTATCAGTATATAACAGAATACAAAAAAAAAACTATATCCAAACCATTTTTTTCTTCTGTGAGCTTACAGTTTGATTCCTAATGCAGATAAAAGTGAGGAGTATGGACCATTGAACAAATAACGTAAGAGATTATGTTATGCATAACTCAAAGGACAAATATATTTATGATGAAGGAGGAAAGAGAAAATCGCCACGGGCATTAAATGTGTCATGGAGTGAAGACCATTACCAGCATATTCTCTGGTTCAGGGGAACGTTGAGTGGTCATACATATATTATAGCCTATAGGTGTTACTCTCACTTTTACAAGAGAGCTACACTTGTTTAGGTTTGGAACACAGCCTGCAGCTTGCTGCTTTGTACTGTGATTGTATCAATTCTTACTAAGCTGACTCTTAACTGAGGTAGTACTTGTGAGAAACTGATCAAGAAATGTAAGGGAGTCAGGCGATGGTGTGGGTGACTGTGAGTCTGTGAGTATGAACCAGTACTGGTGTCATAGCGTCCACATGATGAAGAGGCTGTGAAGGTTGTGTTCTGAGTTTGAAATAGCAGCAGTGGGAAATGAGAGAGGAATCTTGTTATCCTGACTCTGGAGTTGCTCATCGTGGTTGTACAATGTGTCACAAAATTATTCCTATTTTATGATAACTAGTATTTGGGATAGAAAATGCGTTATTATAAAGACAAACTTTTGAATTTGGGGGACAATTATTTTTAGTTCAGAACTTTGGGGAAGAAGTGAATAGTGCTTGAATTAAACCTCTGAAGCAGACCCCTGGGTTCAAATGCTACTTTCAATCACTTATTAGCTGTATGACTTTGAGCAGGTTCCTAACCCTCTGTAACTCTCCTCATTGCTAGTATTTGGGTGGTGATATACCTACCTCATGGAGTTAGGTGAAGATTAATTGAAATAATTCTTGTGAAGAATTAGAACAACACAAGCAAATGTTCAGTACATTTATTAAAATTTTATATTTTGCTGCAGATGTTAATAGTTATTTCTGTTGCTACTACTGTAGCTGTTATCATCACAGTTATTATTATTGCCACTTCCCTTTGGAGTTCTTTGTCCTGTATGGATTGTGGTGACTTCCAGCTGACTTCTGTCTTAAACTAATCTCACATTGCTGCTTTGTGTTCTTTTAAGTTATATATTTTGCTGTTCCTCTACCTAAATAGGGATCAGGCTCTGAGGGCAGGGATTATATTTGTTTACTTCATCACTGGATTCCCCAGTGCCTTATATAGTATCCAGAAATACTCATAATTACTTATTGTAAAAACAGTTCTTTTTCTCATTGAAAAAAATTTAAATATCTAGTTCCATCTTTACATATAGTGGCATAGCAAGTACCATTGAGTGAATCAGTGAAACATCCATCTCATTTCACAGGGGAGTGCTCTGTAAATTCTCTAATCAACTTGGTGAAAGCCTTCATTTAAGAATAATTGGAGCATTTAAAAATTTGCATTGTACTTTACATTTGGGAGAAAGCAAGTTTTTATTTTTAAGTAGCTTTTATTTTCTTGGCATGTAACTACTTAATATCATGTATATAAATCTCTAAAGCTGCTTAGACTTGATTTATTATGTGAGAGATGCTGTGTAAATTTATTTTCCCCCATTGTAATTGGATACCTACAGTGTTTATGGGAGTGGTGTGTTAAGTGGCCAATTGAAAATATAGGTAGATTGGAGGAAAACTTTTCTTAGAGTTTTAGTTTTCTACGTTATCATTTCTAAAAGGTTAAGAACTTTGTTCCCCTATTGTAAGTTAGGGTTCCTTTGCATTTCTGTCCTTTCATTCCTTCTCTTTATTTGATAGCCAAACCAGATTTCCCTGGAAGAGAACATCTTGGTCTCCCGTTACATTAACAACCCCCTGCTCATAGATGGTGAGTTGTGATTAGGCTCTTGACTGGATTGGGTTAGATCTTGCTAATTTTCTGTTTTGTTTTTATTATTTATTTATTGGATTTACTGGGGTTACATTGGTTAATAAAATCATATAGGTTTCAGGTGTACAGTTCTATAATACATCATCTCTCTATTGTAGGGTGTGCTCACCACCCCAAGTCAAGTCTCCTTCCATCACCATTTATCGCCCTATACCCTCTTCTACCTCCCCCACTGCCCCTTTTCCTCTGGCAATCATCATATGAGATCTTGCTAAGTTTTTTAACATTCTCATAGTCTTTGCTAGTAAGTCTTTATTAAGCTAATACAAAATTCCTGGCAACTGTAGCTTCAGAGCTGAGGCTGGTTCCTTACCTACCGCATGGGATTATTTTGAAGACAAAATGAGATAATAAAAAAAGAAGTGCTTTCTAGGTTATATAATAACAAATATATATGAAAACTGTATGGTACATATATGTAAATTCTCATTATATGTATGAAATGCATAATTAGTATTTATCCTCAAAAAGTGAGATGTATGGGTTATATGTATTTTGTGGGGAGAGGTGCTGTTCTTTCTTTCATGTTTCCTTGTTACATTGTCCTGTTCATTCTGTAACAGAAAACAAATCAACTTAGTTTTTCCTGTGAATTCAATTTTTTTTCTAGACTTCAAGTTTGATGTGCGCCTCTATGTGCTTGTAACTTCCTATGATCCTCTTGTCATCTATCTCTATGAAGAAGGATTGGCTAGGTAAGAGACATTTGGAGGGAGGGTGTTTATTAGAGTGGACCCATTAAAGAATGTAACACCTTGCTGACTGGTCACGAGTATACTCGTTTCCATGTCTGAACGTTGCTGACTGGTCACAAGTTAACTTGTGTCTGCACTTATATTAATTTAAGTAATTTTAAACAACTTGCTGACCAAAGTAGCTGGCTGCATGGGCGAGTTCTGGCTTGAAATAGCCGGTCAGCGCAGTGGTCAGGCTTTTTCTTTCTGTTAAGTTCAACTCAGGAAAATAGAGTGTACTCAGATGGTCTTCAGGTATGAACAAGCGTGTGTATGTAACCACACACCTTTCCCAGCAGTGATTCAGGATCACACCATATTTTCATGCCATTGCCATTGTTGTGAAGACCCTAGGGCATTCAGATAATTTGTCTTTGTTCTTCAGAATTGATATAGAAAGAATAAAAAATCCCCCAATTATTTATCTGTCATATACCATGCATTTATTTTAATGCTCACAATAACCTTACAGTTGATGCATTTTTGCAGTTGAGGAAACTGAAGGTTAGAGAGGTAAGGGAACTTGAAGTCACTTTTCTGAGACGTCCCAGCTGGTTGGTAGTGGAGCAGGAGTTTGAATTCATGGACCTGACTCCAGAGCTCAAGGCCTGAGCTGTTTCATGCCCTTTTGTGTTTAGGAGGTGTTAGCTGCTTTTTTTTTCACCTGCAAGTAATATTTTGTTTTCTTGAGGTCTTTTTTAGGTTTTATGGTAATATTACTTATAAAATTAAGTTCAAGTTGTAATAATTTAAAGTTTTATTTTCCATAACCAGATAATTTTAGAGGTAAGAGTGTTTTCATAGACCCTTTAAATGATTTAAAATGAGTATATAACTTTGTTTATGTTCTTCCCCCCATAAAACT
Source organism: Miniopterus natalensis (assembly GCF_054644295.1). Taxonomy (NCBI): domain Eukaryota; kingdom Metazoa; phylum Chordata; class Mammalia; order Chiroptera; family Miniopteridae; genus Miniopterus; species Miniopterus natalensis. The sequence goes on along the minus strand of NC_142081.1, from coordinate 19,886,988 downwards.
TATACATATATATGTGTGTGTGTGTGTGTGTGTGTGTATATCATATATATATATATATATGTTATACACACACTCGTACAGGGGTGGGAAAAAGTACGTTTATAGTTTTTTTGTGGAAAATAATACAGTAATTAATAAATAATGATATAAGAGTAAACCGTGTTTCATGTACTCACAACTGTAAACTTACGTTTGCCCTACCGTGTGTGTGTGTGTGTGTGTGTGTGTGTGTATTTTTTTTACCAACTAGCTTTCCCTAAAGTTCTTTTTATGCATAGTGACCTTATATAACATAGCAGTTTAGAAGGTAGTTTGCAATCTGTGAGCAGTAATGACAAGCTAAAAAGTTTGGTTTGTGTGTGTTTTCTTATCTTAGAAAATGCACTTCAAAGACGGGAAATACAGTGGTTAAAAGAAGCCTGCCTATTTAAGTATAGGTGCTTTGACACATATTATAGTACTCTGATAGCTGTTATTTTAGAATGGTGTTTTAATTATTTCATATACTCCAATTTTTTGATGCATGTAACTACAATCCAAGGGTGAGAACAGACTAACCAGATTCTGGCTGGTAGAGCTGTTTCTTCCCTTCACCTCTAAGTGGCAGTGACAGCATTTATAAGCCTTGTCATATTCTTACCTTGATTTATGTGTTTGTGCCCTAGGAACTCTGGAGGCTACTGAAGCTCTCTAGCCCTGGCCTCTTGTTCCTTGAAAATTGTTCATTGAACTCAAAAAGAGTCTGGAAGCTTTGGCTAGAAACAAATGATAAAGATTTATTCAAGGGTCTTAGAGTTTGCAGACTGGGAACACAGGCAGAAACCCGGAAGTGTTCCAAAGAAGGAAAACTTCGGAGTTCTTATAGTAAAAAGTATACTCCTGAGAATTATTTGTCCTGCATTCGTAGCCCTAGGATTGGTCCAGGATGGTTATCTTTCAGATGTCAAGTTGTCTGGAAGATGGTCACCAGGAGGTCTGGTCACATCCTGTGATCTGGATAATGGGTGTCAGGTGGTCTGGATACATGAACCATTCAGGGGGATAATCAGAGGGTTATCTGGAAGGTCTGGTGTATGTCCAGACATATGTGCAGGCATTGACACAAGACTATGAAGTTCAAAATTTTTAATTTCCTAGGCTAATTAGAATAAGAATAGTCTTTGCTCATGCCTCAGCCTGCATAATGTTAATAATTTTAGCAGCCTGGTTAAGGTGACTCCATTTTATATAGTCCCTATCTTTACTCTTTCTTCATAATTGAGGCGGGGAACTAAAACATTCCTCAGTTTTCAAGGAAAGGGCTAAACTAGGTCCTTGATCACATACTGTCCACTAACTCTAATCAGATTCATAGGAAAGAAGTTTTCTGTAGTGTTTGTAGACACATGTACTCTCATGCTTTGAAATATAGGTTTAGCCCAGCCTGGCGTGGCTCAGCGGTTGACCGTCGACCTAGGTTCCAGGCGATCAGGGTTCGATTCCCGGTCAGGGCACATGCCCAGGTTGCGGGCTTGATCAATGACTCTCTCATCATTGATGTTTCTATCTCTCTGTCTCTCCTTTCCTCTCTCTGAAATCAATAAAAATATATTTAAGAAAGAAGAAATATAGGTTTAAAAGCCAAGTCCCCATATTATCTAGAACAAAAAGAAGAAAAACATATACCCCTTCTACTCCAGTGTATAAGGTTCTGAAGGCTTTCTTTTTTTTAATTTATTTTTTTATTTTTTTGGGGGGTTCAGTTTTGTAATTTGTGATATCTCTCTTGTGTATCATGAGCTCTTTCCTTCTCTTCCCTCCACTCATCTTCATCCCAGCTTGTCTCCTGTTCCCTTCTCAGGAGTGATTACATCCTGCCACAATTTGGACTTCTTACATAGGGAAGAGATCTCAAGATTACACTCGCTGTTTCTCAGGAATATCAGACCAACATGTTTTGCATATTATTTGAAAGACATTTCACTCACAATATTAATAGCCCTCTCTATTGGTAAAATTTGGCATAGTTTTAAGACCTCAATGGTTCAGACACAAATTGAGAGTAATACCAACATTTATTGTAGAATATACTACAGATATGCAAGTGCTTTGGCTCCTTGGTGTGTGCCAAAAGTCAGAGTACACTGAATTGAGTCACTTTTTTTGCCTTCAGTGGAAACTGAGTATATATATGGGGCGGGCAAAGCAGGTTTGCAGTTGTGAATACACAAAAGAGAGTTTATTCTTGTATTATTATTTATTAAGTATTGTATTACAACTGTAAGCCTACTTTTGACCACCCCTGTATATTTTCAAATGCATGCTTTTTCTTAGAATAATTTGGAGAACAGCTTTTCTAAAAACTCAAGCCAAATTGAACCAAGAAATAGGAATTTTCAAGGCTTTGTCTCAGTTTATCTAAAAGTATGGGTGAATATAAAAGATTTACAAAAGGACAGTACATGATCACAGGCTATTAACCAGAGTCCCACGAGGGCACGTTGTTCTACACGATAACTTCCATGTGCCTGGGTTCCTGTGTCTTAACTCACTGTATATCTTGGCATTCATCTGCTTCTTTTTAATCCTCAGGATCTGCTGACTGTGTCATTACATCAACAATAGTCTATAGGATCTCCAGATCTGCAGCCTCTAGTAATCATGGGTCACGTGTGCTTTATGTAGACGTTACTAAAGATAATCAGTTTGAGATGAGATCACTAAGCCATTTTACTTCGAGGCTCAACACGGAAAACCATAATCTTCCCTAAAGAGGCAAAACTGGCAACAAATATAATTGGTTTCCTTCTTTAGAAAAGAATGGCGTTATCCCATATCACCTGTTTTGGGCCTCAAATTAAAGCTTAGGTGAGAGAAAGATTAAATTCATTTCTTATTTCAATTTGTGAAATAACTAGTTTCTGTAAATTTTTTACCTTCTTAAACTTACTGAAGAAAAAGATCCTTAATAGCTTGTTTCTATATCAATAATTTGAGTTGTTTTTGTTGTTCTATTAACATAGGAAGTAGGAAAACTCTCATCATGTTTTTATACATGGGAAAATGTCAAGGCATTTAAAAAAATTGTCCGTCTGGCATTTGGGTCCAGCATTTTGCCCTAGAGGTCAGCCCTGGTTTTGAGTTGCACGTGTATGTTGCTGCTTTGCACCAGCAGGGGACACTCACTTTCCAGAGAGGGTGGCATTCTCAACCAAAATGGTGTAGATTCTTTTTCTGTCAGAGGTAGAATCCAAAAAGACTTTGTCCTGGATTTTACAGTTTTTATGTGGACTAAACGATTTGACGGGGCCTTTTTTGAGACAGAGCTAATAGCCAAATTTTCACTGAAACAGGAAAAATAAAAAGTTAAAAAAATTAAAACAAAATTGAGTTGAAAACCAAATGTGTTGTCAGAGACCCAAAGATAGGGTAGCATTAGCAAATGGGGTGACATGAAGGTGCCCCCAGGGAACTGGAAGAGATCATCTACCCACGCTGTAGGAGTGGGGGACACTGAGAATGTCCCACGGGGACTCCCTTTTTTCTGCCTCAGCCATAGTATTTAGTGGAAATTCAGAAAAGACCCCCAGAGCATTTGTATGCCTTTTCCTCCATCCCCACCCCCCAGTTCCTTCTTCAGTAGCCTTCTTTGCTAATTAACACTGGCTCCGCAGGGATATTTACCTTTTCTTTGCTGGATTCCTGTGGTTTTGAAAGAATTCAGGTACTTGCTTGTTGCCAAGGAATTCATATTACCTCACAGGCTGTACACTGTCCAGAATCTGCCACAGCAGCAAGAAGGGGGAAGAGACACCAGTGAGGGGGAGAAAACCCTCTCCAGTGCTCATTGTCACCCTCCCTGGCAGGCTGTTGCTGTTTGTGAAGTTTGAGTCATTTCTGGCTCTAAAGACAGGGGATCAGGCTGGTAATCCCCTCCCAGACGGCTCCGTAGGGCGCTGCCGAGTCACTGCAGCACTTGGCAGTCTCCAGGCCGCAGCTGGTTGACAGCAGATCAGAGAGCGCTTGGCCTCTTTTCTCTTCCATAAGATTTCTCTGGGTCAGGCGAGGATGAAACCCAGTGGCTCCTGGCAGGGCTGCCTGAGGTGCTGTCTCTTCACCCTCTAGGCCTTTTTGGCTCTGAATGGCTTCACCTGCTGAAAGATAACTCATGTACCAGGGTCTCCTCAGGGTTGGCTGCCTCTTTTCTTTGTACATGTGTAGTGAGTGTTTGTTAGGATATATAATTGTCAGAGAGGGGTGGTTAACTGTCCTACATCTAGACTATGACTGACTCTGGTCTTGTATTCTTAGAATAACAACAGAGTTTTTGAGTGGGAAAGAGAGTTTAAAAGATCTCGCTACCTGTGCTTTTCTTCCTATGTCAGTTCCATATTGGTAAAGTTCCTGGAAGGAGCATCTCAGGTGCAGTTTCAGTTAATGCCTGTCAAGTACCTACTATATGTCTAACATTGAAATCTTTCCTTCACACAGATACTCAGGAGTTTTGGACAAATTATTACCAATGTCTGGATTCTCATTGAGAAACATGAGAAAGTAAAAAGGAAATGTAGCTTTTAATTTAAGAATTTATTGTCAGAATAAAGATACTGTTGGAATAAAGCCCTATATGTTGACTCCTGGCAACCCTGTGATGATGTTCACAATTTCCAGTCCTCAGCAGCCCTGCTCAGCTCATGTAGACTCATGTCTGTGGCTTCTTTCATGGAGTCAGTCCGGCTCATGTTTGGTCTTTCTCTTTTCCTGTTGTCTTCTATTTTCCCCAGTATTATTGTTTTTCCCAAAACACCCTGCCTTCTGGTGATGTGCTCAAAGTAGGACAGCTTCAGGTTTGCCAGTTTTGCTTCCAATGAGGCTTCAGGTTTAACTTGCTCTAGGCCATCTTTCTGGCAGTCCAGGAAATCCATAGACCTCTCCTCCAATACCATATTTCAAATGAATCCATTTTTTTTTCCTGTCAGTCTTCTTCACTGTCCAGCTTTTGCATTTGAACATGGTAATTGGGAATGTGAGGGTGTGGATGATGTTAGCCTTGGTCTCCAGTGACACATCTTTGCTCTTGGTGGTCTTCCCTCATTCGTCCATTGCTGCCCTCCCGAGTCCCAGCCTTCCTTTGATTCTTGAATTTCTCTGAATGTTTGTGTCCCCCGGCCCCCAAACTCATATGTTGAAATCCTACCCCTCAAAGTGATGGAATTAGGAGGTGGGGGGCCTTTGGGTGGAGCCCTCATGAATGTGATTAGTGCCCTTTTATGAAAGACACCCTGGAGAGATTGCTCACCCTTTCTACCATGTGAGGACATAGCAGGAAGGTGCTATGAACTGTGAAAAGTAACTTTCTGTTGTTTATAAGCTACACAGTTTATGCTTTTTGTTATAGCAGCTCCAGTGGAGTAAGACAGATGGTATTGCCAGGGAGGCTGAAAAATCTAGAATTTTATTGAGAAACTTACCTTTGATTGTAGGCTTTTAATTTTGAAACTGTTTCAAACTTATACAAAAGCTGTAAAAATAGTATGAAGAATTCCCTTTTACCTTTCATCTAGAGACTACATTTAAATTTTGCCAACTGTCCTAATAATGTTCTTTTTCACAAAAGGATCCAATCCAGGATCACGTGTTATATTTAGTTATCATGTCTCCTTAGTCTCCTTCAGTCTGGAACAGTTCCTTAGTCTTGTCTTGATTTTCATGACCTTAGTATTTTTTAAGACTATAGGCTAGTCATTTTGTAGAATGTCCTTCAGTTTAGGTTAGTCTGATATTTTCTTATGATTAGATTCAGGTTATGTATTTTTGGCCAAAATGCCACAGAAGTGATGCTGTGTTCTCATTGTGTTATGCCTGATGACATATGATAACTATTTGGTGGTATTTGACCACTTGATTAAGATGATGTCTGCCAGATTTCTCCACTGTAACTTGCTTTGTTTTCCCCTCTGTAATTAATAAGTCCATTCGGAGTAGATACTTTGAGACCATGCAAAATCTTCTTCCCCTCTTATTTCCACCTAATAATTTTAATATCCATTGATGCTTCTTGTCAGAATGAATTATTACTATGATGGTTGCTAAATGATGACTTTCTAATTCCTTCATTCCTTTTACTTTTATTATTTGATATTTTACTCTGAGAAAGAGCTTTCTCTTCCCATTTATTCATTTATTTATCTATACCAATGTGGACTCAAGGATCCTTATTTTATTTAATGGGTTATAATTCTTTATTGTCATGCTTTATTTTGATGCTCATATTGCCCCAGATTTGGACAATGGGAGCTCCTTTAAACTGGCTTCTGTGTCCTTTAGACATGTTCCCTTATTCTTGGAGTACAAGATGTTTCAGGCTCATTTTGTTCTTTCTCTGTCCCAGCCCTGGAATCAACCATTTTCTCTAAGGATCACTGGTTGCCTTTTTTTTTTAAGTCTTTTTATTGGTTTTAAAGAGAAAGGAAGGGGGAGGGGGAGAGGGCGAGAAACATCGATGTGAAAGTGGAACATAGGTTGCCTGCCTCCTGCACAACCCCTATCGGAGATCGAGCCTGCAACCAGGGACTGTGCCCTGATCGGGAATCGAACTGGCAACCTTTTGGTGCACAGGATTGCATTCAAAACAACTGAGCCACACTGGCCAGGGCAACACTGGTGGCTTTCAATGGAGAATAGAGTTTAAGAGTCACAATCTTGATGCTAGATATGCTCATTGCTCTGGGGTGTCTCTGCTCTCAGGCCCTCACAATGGACACACCTAGGAAATACGGGTATGTGTATACATTCATGTACACATAATACACATTTACATCTATATTTCTACATCGGTCTCTGTATCTGTATACAGGGTGAGGCAAAAGTAGGTTTACAGTTGTGAGTACGCGAAAGTTTATTCTTGTATTACTTATTAATTATTGTAATATTTTCCATATGATCAACTATAAGCCTACTTTTGCCCCACCCTGTACTGAAAAGCAGGAGTTTATACTAATAACCTACAATTCTAGTTCAAAACTATAAGGTTCTTTCTAGCTTTTTCCCCTTTTTTAAAATCTCTTCAAGCATAACCTTTCCCCTCTGTCTAAATCGTTACTGTTTTGAGGGAGAGGACTGCAGGAGGTATGTCACTGTGAGGTAATGTCTGGGTGAGGCAGGCATCTCTCTGGGGTCCGCATGGGCCCCCTTTGCATTTTATAAGAATTCAGAGAATGACTGTCTCCCATGTGCTTGAAGAAAGTCTAGAGAGAGAAGATTTGCGTGTATATATAGGCAATGATTGCTCACCGTGGAGTAACATGGCTAGAAGTTAGGTGATAACTACTGGAAGTTTCTGGGAAATTTGAGGTTCCTCTATGCACAGGCCTAATGCTGATCAGACTCTTGTGCCGTAGCCATGCGTGCGTGGTCAGCATTTTCTCTGTCCACATCCTTCTTCCTGGCCTCATGTTTGTTTAGTTTCATTTTTTTAGGTTTTGTTGTTGTTGTTATTTTTGTACTTTTCTTTCTTTGGCTCATGTATTTCTAGTACAGGGAATTAGGGAGTAAATACAGTGGGTGGGTGAGAAGGAATAGAGACAAGGACACTTTTTAAAGGCTGCCCTTTAATGTGGTAAAAATTCATGTTGACTTCATAGTCTGAGTGAGCATATGTAAATAATTTATAAATCCTGACAATAAACGTGTGGACTTGCAGGATTTTTTTTTCATACACTTGGATGTGCCTGTTGGGAAAACCACTTTAGTGAAGGGTGATACTGTTGTAGTGGTATGTAAGGAGGGGTTGATGTTTACCATAACCATTTGACTCAAGTGTCTCTCGGTTGATGTTGAGCATCACTGGAAAGTTTTCTCTTTCCCTGGTTACTTCCTTCAGAGGCACGTATATTTTATATTTTAGTCTTTTTTTGACAGTAGGCCAGGATATCATATTGCTGCCCTGTTTTCAGTGGGCTCCATATTTAATTTCTGTTTTTTGCCTTCATTCCAAATTCAGGAATTAGCCTTCTCCACTGTGCTCATATTTATGCTATTCTGCAGACTTAGGCTTTGTCTGCTGTTGATGCTGACATTATTGCTTTCTTCAAATGAATTTTATAGATCAGTTCTGTTCTTTATTTGAGTATGATTTCTAAGTCTGTTTATGACTATGCTGTCCTGTTTTTCTTTTCCTTAGAAGATATTCCATAGTATGCTGTAGTACCAGGCACTGTAGGCACTCACTAGGTGTTTCTTGACCTGCTAATACCTCAGCATCCACAGCGTCCTACACACAATTTCCCAGGTTGTAAATAACTCTATTTTCACTTTTCATCCCTCCTACCGATCGAAGGTTCTGTGTATCTCATGGTTAAGAACCTGGGTTTTGGAGTCAGTGTGATTTGGGGCAAGTTACTTAATCTTTCTGGATCACATTTTAGTTTGGTATTTATTTTTTAAAATTAGATATACTATTGCCCTGGCTGGGTGGCCCAGTTAGTTAGAGCATCGTCTCCCATATACCAAAAGGTTATGGGTTAGATTCTGGGTCAGGGCACATACCTAGGTTGTGAGTTTGATCCCCAGTCAGGGAGTGTATGGGAGGCAACCAATCGATGCTTCTCTTTCTCTCTCCCCCTCCCTCCCTTCTTCTCTCTCTCAAATCAATAACAACATATCCTCAGATGAGGATTAAAAAAAATTAGATATAATATTACCTACTTCAGAGAATTACTGTAAGGATTGAATTAAATGTGATATTATATATAAAACACAGCATGGGAATTGGCACTCAGCATTTATTAATGATGTCACCCTCCTTTTATTAAAATCTCCTTGATCCTGAGTTCTAGCCTTTATTTCCTTGAAACTCTTCCTGGCATTTAACCTCTGTTTTTTTCTATCAGGTTTGCAACTGTGCGATATGATCAAGGAGCCAAGAACATTCGGAACCAGTTCATGCACCTGACAAACTACAGTGTGAATAAGAAAAGTGGTGACTATGTCAGGTACTGGCTGCGCCTGAGCCAGGAGCCAGAGGGGTCAGTGGAGTGTTGTGGAAATAGAAAGTCAACATGCTGCCCTGGAGGCAAACTTTATGTTTATATCCATGTAACTTACAAAAAGCTGTCAGTCATTTAATGTAGTTTTGAGGCGTATCTGCTGCTGCTTCTCCATTGCTTACCCAGTTACAGCATCACCTTTCTCTACCAAAATAGGCCTTCCCATGTTTCATCTTCCTCATACGTTGTCTTCCTTCCCTGGTCTTAAGGGTGGGAATTTAACGCGCATATGAAACTTTTTGGAAATCAAGAAGTGAGGTCATTTCAGCATTTGGCAAAATGTATCAAATGCTTTAAAAAATATTTGTGTCCTTTGACCCAGCAATTCCATTTCTAGGAATTTAGCCTTAAGGAATAACTAAGGATGTGCACACAAGATCGGAGACGAGAATGTCTGTCGCTGTACGTTGTCAGGTAGAAACAGCAGGTTACCGTACACTGCATGCGGTTAATTTCTTTTTGAATATATAAGATAACTAAAGCTGTTTATTTTTGCTGGAGTGGGGGAAGAAAACTAGAGAGCTATATACTAAAATGTTAACAGTTGTTGCCCTGCTGCGCGTGGCTCAGCAGTTGAGCATCGACCTATGATCCAGGAGATCGGGGTTCGATTCCCGGTCAGGGCACATACAGCCGATCAGTGACTCTTTCATCATTAATGTTTCTATCTCTCTCTCTCCCCCTCCTTTCCTCTCTCTGAAATCAATAAAGATATGTTTTTTAAAAAAAAAAGTTAACAGTTCTTAACTGTAATGGATGGGAAGATGGGTGGGTGATTTCTATTTTCTCAGAGCTTTTATGTACTTCATGTACTTCCTAATTTTTTCTAAAATAAATACTTGTATGATCAAGAAGGAAAAAACAGGAATAAATTAAATAAAGAAATGAGGCCATCTCAGAAAAGGATTCAGAGGAAGGGAATACCAGCCCAGCTGTGTGGAAATATTCTTTCTGCTCTGTTTTCTTTCATTCTGATAATTTTGCCAGAAAGTGGAAAAATAAAAAGAAATAGTTACTTTCTATTCAGACTAAAAATAGGTGCCTAGAAAGTCCAAGGAAAGAAAGAAAGAGGGAAAGGGAGAGAAAGGGAGGGAGCTGGAAGCGATGGCATGGTTGCCAAAGCTATGTAGGTTTCATTGAGTATCCTGTGAACAGTCTTGGTTGAAGATACATCCTTCACTTTGGAAGATAAGCAGAGAGGCAACTGGTGGGTGGCAGGGCTCTGGTAGGGAACGAGGGAGCAGCTGCCATACACAAGTTCTCGATTGTAGGACCTTTCCAACAGTCACCAGAGTCTACTCCGTTGCCACCCTGCTGCTGTAGTGGTGGTGTACTTCATCACTTTTATTGTTACTCTAGTGCATCCTCCCTTCAGTGATAGATCAAAAGATATATTTAAAAAGCCACGTCTGCCACCAGAGAGAAGGGAGCTTGCTTCAGATGCTAAAGCAGTTCTGTACTTTTTTAGTTCATTCAAATACTCCTCTATGTGACCTTACTAGCCCATCCAGACTCAGTTTTGGTCTGAAAATGGCATCAGAGGTTGTTTTGTGGGCTCAAGTGACATTTACCTCAAAGGCTAGGTTTTTACTCCAAACATTTCAGTCTATTAATGTGTTGTAACCATTCTTAAACTTGTTTACATTCTTTCACACATTTCTTTCACGGTGCGTAATTGTTTGGTGAAGGAATAATTGGCTGCCTTCTCCCCTACACCCCTCAATAAGACAAGCTATATGCATTTTCATTTCAATGGAAGAAATTGGTGTAATGGGATATATGACAAAGAGGATTAAGAAAAAGTGGGTGAGGTGGAAGTCGGCAAAAGCTATTTGTAAAAAAAATTTTGTTTCTACAGTCACGCCTAGTTGCATATGTGACCTTGATCCATTACTTTTTTTTAGTTGTGATGACCCAGAAGTGGAGGATTATGGGAACAAGTGGAGCATGAGTGCTATGCTTAGGTATCTGAAACAAGAAGGCAGAGATACAACTGGTGAGTACCAGGCCTTTTTTCTGTTTGACTTGCCTTCCTTGTATAACTTTATCATTGTTTCTCACCAGCAGTCACTCTCTCTAATTTTAATACTATTGCTGAGACAGCTCATGGGGTCACTGTTTTTGTTCTCAGTTTTTCCTGCCTTTTATGAGATGGAGACAGGGCTTTCCATGACCCTCGAAATCTCTTTTCTTCTTTCTAGTTTGAAGGCATAACTTTTTCCTTTAATCTTCAGTGAATTTATCCTTCGTGAATATCGAACTGCTAACTAAAATACTGTAAGCTTTTTAAATAACAAATTTTCTCCATATTGGTCTTGAATTCAAATTTTTCTAAGTTAATCTCTCTTATTCATGTTGCTAAATTGGAGAATGGACAGAATCAAGTTTGAGTGTGGGGCCTGGAATAAAAATGGACACCACTATTGAGCCTTGAGCAGAATGGGAAACTGCCACAAGGCCTATCTCAGTCCACAAAGGGAAGGGTGATAGAGGAGTGAAAAGGGGAGTAAGGCTCCTTTTCCATTCCGTGTCTGGGAGGCCACCTTTTTGACTGTGTTCCTCTAGTCACAGATATGCCTTCTCCTGGAGTACCCATTCACAAGACTGCCATAGAGACCTTTGCGAATGAGCACACATGTTTTTATGTTAGATTGTTTTCTGGAATCCAGTCTTTCTAATCCATGCATTGTAGTGTTTCTTCTTTTTTTTTTTTGTAGCGTTGATGGCCCATGTAGAAGACCTGATCATTAAGACTATAATCTCTGCTGAGCTAGCTATTGCTACAGCCTGTAAAACCTTTGTTCCTCATCGCAGCAGTTGTTTTGGTAAGGAGACTCAAAAAACTTCAAGTGTGTTGTGAAAAGGGGCTTGGGAAGTTGGGAAGGGACCCTGGGGCAGAGAGGTGTAGTGATTCTACAGGAGTAAGGTATGTGGTGGGTTTTTCTTTCTTTCTAAGTTCACGTGACGATCCTGCTAAGAGGCCAGTGGTGAGCTTAGTTGGAGGTCCCCTGAGAACTAACTAGCTTTCTGTGTGGGAAGCAGAGATTGGAACTAAAGTACGGGGCTCTTTGTCAGAGTGCAATCAGAAAAAGTCTGCAACGGACTGTACAGGAATCCAGCTCTAACAAATATATTCCAGAGCTCTTTGGCAGCCAGACTGGGAACTGTTCCAAGCGGCTCTGGCTGGTACCAGTATGTGCTTTCTCCCATTTTCCGATGACTCCTCCTCTTTGTTTTAGTCTCCTCTCTGGTGGGTTCCCTCCTCCCCTCTTCTTCACTCTCCTCCTCCTCCTCCCTCCTGCCCTCCTCCCTCCTCCACCAGCCCTAACTCCTGATTGCGCAGAGGAGTGAGGCAGTCCACAGCTACTGCCTCAGGAAACCTGGTGCCTATGACCCACTAACGGGGACTGCAGCATTTGTTTTCTGCGTGGATGTGAACTCTTTAGTGATTGCCAGGAAAGTTACACAGGCTTTCAGCAGGTGTTAGGCTTTGTTAGTAAAACACACCAGGCTCAGTGATGGGGGGATGATCAAAGTAACACAGTGGTACGTCATGGCTTGATTTGGAGGCAGAGTAACAGAAAAGCAGAGGACATGGGGCTTAGAGCCTGACAGACTTAGGCTGAGCCCCATTGGCACCCCTTCCTGGTGTTCTGATTTGTAGCAAATTGCTCTGGTTCTGTTTCCTCAACTATGAAATGGCAGTAATGATGGCACCTGCCTCCTCGAGTACCAGGAAGATCAAGTGAGACAATGCATGTGGAGCACTTGGTACATGTCTGGCCCTTAGTTTGTACTCAATAAAAATGTTTTGTTATTTTTATAACAACATTGTAATTCTTGATCTCTTTAATGGATTATCATAACAATCTGTACTTTAGGGGCACTGAGCAAAGGGAAGTGTGAGACTGAATAGAAGATAGTAAATAAACCAGGACCAAAAATTATATAGGAAAAGAAGAGTAGTGATATCTTTTTAAATGCAAATATGTTCATGTCTTCTAAAACCCTTAAATGGCTTCTTAAGTTTCAGTCATAAACAGAAACTTCATATAACTTCAAGCTTCTAAGAATCTGACCCCAGCTGACTTTTCTAGAATTCTGTTTCCCTTCTTATACTTTCTAGTCCTGCTATACCACTGAGCACCCCGTGCCTTTGTGCCTCTGTATAAGATCTGCTCGCCAGCTAGGAAATCCTCCTCTCTGCCTTGCACGTTCCTGTTCACAGCCTAACATGCAGCTTGCCATCGCCCCTTCTAGGAATCCTTGTCTAACAAGGGCCCTGTTATGTCTTCTCTTCTGTGCTGTTCACCATCTCCCTGGGCCTCCAGGTCCTTTCCTAACCCTTTGCCTTTGCACCTGCTTTATCCTGTGTCTGAAATAGTTTTCTCATGTTACTTTACCTAGTAGATTATGACATCTTTCAAGACAAAGTCAAATATCACTTCTTTGGGGAAGTTTTTCCTAAGTCTTCCAGTCAGAGCTAGCCTCCCCCCACCAGCATTCTGTTCATTTTCTGCGGTGGTACCTGCGTGTTGTCTGGTCCGTTTATGTGTTTGTTCCCCCACTGAACTGAAGCTCCTTGAGGATAGCAACTGTTCCTCCCTCATTTCTGCTCTTCCCATGGATAGCAGCATTTTATGCTCTTAGAGGATGTATAAGAAATATTTGTTGAGTGACTAATTGGTACTTGTTTTAATTGCCTTTTGGTGGCCTGACAGTAGGCTTCACAATCAATCTGGTTTGGTAAAGACCTAGAGCTCTTAGAATTACTGTAAACTGTTTGAGGAGGGAGTGTGGGGACTATAACTCCAACTTCAAAACCCTTACTAGATTAAAAAAATAAAAGTTTCTTTTCCACATCTGCTTGGCTCTTAAGTGAGGGTAAATTTCTTGGTGTAAAAATCTTTGTTCTAGAATCATCACAAGTTTTTCTGAATGTTTCCCTTTCTATTTTGTTTTATTGCTTGATTGCTTTTTGGAAGCTTAAGAATTTCTTAAACTGAATGGTAATCAAAGTTCTGATGTGAAATAAGCAGTGACTTTCTCTGATTCAGTGAAATACTCCCTGGGTCCATGTCATCAGCCATGAGTCTCCTCCCCCCTCACTACTTGGGTTCAGTTTTAATAAACTAAGTGCATCTGGAGTTTTTTAAGTTGTTGACTGTGTTCTTGGCTTTTTTTGGTTCTAATTCCACTTCCTGTCAGCCCTGGGATTCTGTGTGCTTCATTAACCTCCCCCTATCAGATAGGATTTTGTAAACGTGTGTATATTTGTGTGAATCTCTTTGCCTCCCACTGATTCCAACCTCCCCTGGGGTTTAGGTTGCAAGAAATAAGCTGAGTTTTTTTCTTTCCCCTTTTTTTTTCTTTTTTATTTGTTTTAGAGTAAACAGGAATTGAGAGCTTCCCAGAAGAATTTGGCTTGAACAGAGCATTGGTGCTTTTAGAGGAAGCCAGTAGTCCAGTGATGGGTTCACTATATTTTTTTTGTTCCTGTTTCTGCCCTTCCACATTGTGACTCCTTGCCAGGAGCATTCCATTACTATCTAAGTGTTTCTATCCTGTCATTTCTTTCCCATTCTGCCATCTCTAATGTCCAACTGTGTTTCAAGGTACCTTCAGTGTTCCCATTCATTTGTTTACTTAGGCATTGAACTTTTTTTTCTCTTTCTGCTGTGTGCAAGGCATAGATGATAAGAGTTTGTTCCTCTCAAACCAAATTTTACGTGGCATGATATATACATATACCTGCATTGTATTATTAGCATGTAAATGTAGACTTAGGAACATCACAAACTACCTGACATGTAGCCGTTTAGTAATGTTTTTTTATAGATGTGTACATCTGGAATGGACCTCAGAGAATAACTCATCTGTATAAAGAAATTGAGATCCTGAGCAATTAAGACTCTTACTTCAGGTTCTAGAGCTATTGAGTGAGAGAACTCAGAAGAGAGAGACTCAGCTTGGAGACAAAGGATCAGAAGATGGGTTTTGGTAGCTAAGTCATCTTGATCATAGGTTTATAGAACTTTTGATGCCTCTCCCAGTAAAACAGATTTTTGACAGTCTAATTTTTACTGCCTTCAAAATTTTGAAAACGTGGTATCATGTGAAATATATGCTTAAACAGCAACCCTTTAAATATGCTGAGGAAATTGGCACTGTGAGATACTGGCTGTGAGAATAGCTTCTTTGACCAGTTGGAGAAAAACAGCCAAAACCAACAGGATGCTGGTCTTCGTTGCTCTTTAAGGATGCTGCTGCTGACAGTGGTTTTATCTATGTGTGTGAAGATGCCTGAAGTGACAGGCTATGACCCTGTCCCTCTCCAGTCTGGGATCATATGAACCCGCTTTCACGCCACTTGTAAAATTGATGAGACTGGCTTTGTTTAGATCAGAGACCAGTGATATCTTTGCTCGGGACAGACCATGCTCAGTAAACCTCTCTTTGCTGCATGAATGCTGGTTTGGCCTTTCACTGCTATTGTTCTAGACCATTTCACAGGGTAAGCTGGCATTCTTAAAGGGAGAATGTCCATAAATATTTGTTAAAGGAATGAAAGTGGACAGTATACATTCTCCAACAATGTAAACTATCTGACCAACAAAAAAGTAATGAAAGTCATCAGACAGTGCACTTTTTGCAATAGTCTTCTTTTCTGGTTCATCCCATGCTCCATGCAGATGGGAAGGGAAGTTTGCTGTAGAAGGGACTAGTAGAAAGTACCTACTGTTTGGCAGTCTTCATTGGTTATTTCCTTTAGTCCTCTGAACAGTTTGTAGTTATTACTCATGTTAATAGGCAAGGAAGATTCAGAGAGCTTAAATAATTTGTTCTAGGTCCTGCAGTTAATTAATAGCAAAGCCAAATTTGAGAGGCAGGTCTCTGGCTCTTTCTCCGCCCACATAAAGACAAGCTCTGATGTGTCCGGCCGCTTCAGGCATGCCCCATATCTTGGATTCTCCTGCTCTCCTATTACTAAATCTCAGGAAAAATCATAGCATCATCCTTTCTAGGAGATCAGGCCTGAAAAGGGGCACTCTTTCTGCTCTGATCAACAGTACCAAGTGCTATGTACTCCTTTCAAATCTACCTTTACATATGGTAGCCAGACACCATATTGATTTATTGGACTAGTTAACAAATTGGCTCTGGGCTTTTTCTTTTATTCAGTTCATTTTCCTGTGGGACCTTGATCTTCTTTTTTCCAAATTTTCCTTCTAGACCCCAGAGAAAGACTTCCTTCTTAGGTTTTCAAATCAAATCCAAAGCCAAGGTGAAAAGAATTTCCTTCATAGAATAGCATTTGACTGACAGCGAGTACTAGCTAGTGTCAGCACTTTCCACTGCCTCAGGGATTACAGCTTCAGTTGGGACTTTATTTCTGGGGAGGGTTAGTGGTTTGGTTTCAAAATTAGTGGTGTGACATGTTTAGTAACCTCATAGGCTTTGGATGTGTTATTTTTATTTTTTTTTTTTATTTTTTAAATATATCTTTATTGATTTCAGAGAGAGAAAAGGAAAGGCAGAGAGAGAGAGAGAAACATCAGTGATGAGAGAGTCATTGATCGAGCCCACAACCCGGGCATGTGCCCTGACCAGGAATCGAACCCTGATCGCCTGGATCCTAGGTAGATGCTCAACCACTGAGCCACGCCCGGCTGGGCAGATGTGTTATTTTCTTTATCAAATCTTTCCCCCCCTCCCTTCCTAGACCATCTTTTATCAAGTTTTTCCTTAATATGTCAAAATCTTAGTAAGAATTTCTCTTATTTTCTTTGTGTTGGTAGCTTTATTCTAAATATTTCAGGTTTTGTGATTAGGGTTAATTTGGGGGAGTACCTGCAAATTAATTTGTCTTTCTCAAAAATTGTACAGTTTTTCATTCAAAATTTTCTTTCTTTCTTTTTTCTTTCCCTTTGTTTTTCAGTATTTATTGATTGTTTCTTATTTTCTTTTATGGTGCAGGCTGCTGGGTATATAACAATGAATGAGACATGGCCCCTGTTGAGTGGTGGGGAGGAGCAGACATGAAATGATAAATGACAGTACAAGAAGTAGGGTGACTCACATGCTCTTGGAATACACAAGAGTTGCCAGCTATGCCTAGGGGAGCCAGGGAAAGTCATTCCTTGCAGAGGGAAGATGACATGCAAAACAGTGTCTTGACAGGATGTGACATTTTTTTAAGTGGTAGGTGACTAGATGTAGCCTGCCTAGGATGGAGTGGCCAGAGATTAGGTTATGGAAATAGGTTGGGGCCCAGTTGAAACGGTCTGGCATGCTTAAGTTCATCTGGTAGACAGGAGCCAGCCAATGGAGGTGTGTAAGCAGGGGAGCAATGGGATTAAATAGGATTATTATTATTTTCTTTAACTTTTATCATGATCTGACCCAAAGCTTGGTATGATAGAATGACAACAAAGGGAAAACTGTTCTACATTACTAGAAGTGACTAGTTTAAAATCCTTTAAGAACCAACCTGATATCATTATTTATTGCTGACAATCATTGCCTGTCTTTACTTATTAGATTTATGTCTTAGAAAGGTAGTTCTGATGGCCTTGTGGAGAATGGACTACAGTGGGGAGAGACTAGTGCTAGGGAAATCATTTCATAGGTAAGGGGTAGGCAATGATAATATATACTTACCATGTGACCCAGCAACCCCACTCATAGGTATTCACCCAAGAAACAGGAAACCATATGTTCACACAGATACCAGTACATGAACGTTTATGGTAGCTTTATTCATAATCGTCAAAGATTAGAAGCAACACAAATGTCCATCACCTGCTGAATGGATAAATAAATTGTGGTATGTCCATAAAATGGAATACTACTCAGTAATAAAAGGAATCAACTATACGACTGGTACGTATAATAACAGATAACTCTCAAAAGCACAATGCAAAGTGAAAGAAGCCACTCTCAAAAGGCTAAATACTGTATGATTCCATTTATTTGACTTTTTTTGGAAAACGGCAGAAATCAGATCACTGGCTGCTGGTGGGTATAGGGAGTGAGGATGACTACAAACGGGCACAAGATCATTTTTGTGATAGAATTGTTCTATATCTTGATTGTGGTGGTGGTTAAACAACTGTATACATTTGTCAAAACTCATCAAACTGTAGATTTAAAAGTGTAAATCTTATTGTATGTAAACATGCCTCAGTAAACCTGTTTTAAGACAAGAAAGGATAGATGGATGAACCTCACAAACATGCTAAATGAAAGAAGCCACTCAAAAGGGTATACTACATGTTTCCATTTATATGAAATTTTAGAATAGGCACAACTAATCTATGGTGGAAGAAATAAGAATAGTGATTGGAGAAAAAGAAAAAAAGAATAGTGATTGGAGGCTCTGACTGGTATGGCTCAGTTAGTTGAGCATTGTCCCATACACTGAAAGGTCGCAGGTTCGATTCTCGGTCAGGGCACATACCTGGGTGGTTGTTTTTCAATAATTATAACATTTTTATTTACAAAAACAATTAAACAATTAAAGTTCCTAGTACTTTTTTAGCGTATTGTACTGCATAAAACATTCTCCTCTATGAAGAGGGACCAAACAAAATTTACATAAGTATCTAGATTCACTCCTTTTTCCATGGGTGGCACAAACATCTCAAACAATTCATCACCAAAAAAGAGATCGGTCACAGAGGTACAGAGTCACACTGAGACGGAAATGTAGTGACCCCAGCATGACATTCAAACATTTGTAAGCGTGATGGTGTGTCAGTTTCAGACCAACAATTATCAGTAGCTTCATCAGTGTCAGAATCACTTGAAAGCACCACCACCTTGCGCTTCCTTACTGGTCTAATAATTTCGCTGTCAGTAGAATCAGTAGAATCGTCTCCAGAATCGTCAAAACAGACATCCGCATCTTCGATCTCACTAGGAATAGCTGATAAATTATTGTTAAATACTTATAGAAGTGTATCAGTTTCTTTGGTTTCCTTCCTTTTTCTGAGAGAGGGCATTTTTAAAAGCGCCAGGAACTTGAAGACGAAGACTATTTGAATGACCAAAATACAATGTAACTGCAATGCTTTATGGGTTCCTGCAATTACATAGTTTTTCGTAGATTCACCTGCACGGTTTCCGCTAATGAGATCGCTTCATTCGATGTGGACAAGATAGTGTATTGACATCTAAGGTCCATAACAGATGGTGCGTGAAAAACGAGAAAACTTGTGAGTGGTCCTTAATGCGTGGCGCACAAAACACGAGAAAACTCGTGAGTAGTCCTTAACAGATGGCGCCCGAAACACGGGAAAACTCATGAGCGCCAAAACTCGTGAGCGGCTCACGAGTGGAAAAAGGAGCGAATTTAGATACTTCTGTAAATTTTGTTTGGTCTCATACATTAACTCAGTACCATACGTTAAAAAAGTACTAGGAACTTTAATTGTTTAATTGTTTTTGTAAATAAAAATGTTATAATTATTGAAAAACAACATCTAAAGTGCATTATGATCTATAGTTATGATTTAAATAACGTGCAATTTGCCCAAAAACATGAGGTCCTTGGCGTATGTCTTAGAGATTTCTGTGCGGTACACAATGTGTTAAGAGATAAGCCTGATGCAAATGCTATCTTCTTACCCCATTTCTTTCCCCCAGTTCCAGCTTCTAATGTGAGCTGGGCTTTGCATCATGTTGTAATACTATCACGTACTTACCCCACCCTTAAATGATAGTAGACCCAAGCCTGGTGCATGTACAGATGTAGTTAGATTCAAAGCTAACTATGAGATTGTTTAGCACTGAAGGGTTTTTATTCACCTGGGTAAAAATTAACTTGTCACTGTAAACGGTATTTTCCCTCTTTGGGTTATTTTTTCCTTCCCAGAATGTTGGTTCTCAACTTTTTAACTGAGATCTTTGGAATTTGCCTCTTAATTTGGGATATAGGTAAATGTGTTGGCTGCTTAAAGCGAGGTGTTGAAATAGTGGGTCTCATTGATATTCTTATTTTAGTTTGTCTCCATTTGTAGCTGATTCTGCAAATCTGGTCAATATGTGCATCAGTTTCACCCTCTTTGTTCCTGTACTATTATTAATAATATTACCACTTTATGAAACAGTTGAGTCCTGTGCTTCAGCTTTTAAAAACTGAAGAGAATTTTTTTTTCTTGAATCAGACTCACATTCTGTTCTCCCTTGCTTGTATATATTAACATGGACTTGTAGATTTTGCAGTTAGGTTTTTCCTTTTGAGTGCCTTATTTAGTGCCATATCACAAAAAGTTTTTCTCAGATAAAAGGGGAATATTCTGCGATGACGGAAGGTTAGTTAAAATATTCAGAAGAATGTACTGGCCATAAAAGTTCTAATTTGTTACCAAAAGAAGATAGGTGAGGGACCTTTTATTTCTTTACATTTTAAGAAATAGAGAATATGCGATTTTTGTATAGTTACATGAAGGTGAATCCCAACTCAGACTGTCTTATAGTTTATGATTAGTTTTGCAAATTAAATGGAATCCTAAGTAAGTACTAGGGGAACCAACTCACTTATGGACAATTTTCCCAAGAGAAAATTTGAAAATGAATGTCTATCTGAATCCATATTGCATAAATAGGAATTCTGGATATAGGTTTACTGAGCATACAGATATTGACAAATAGAGATTAATTAAGAGCATAAGGGAAACCAAAAGATGCTAAAGAAATATCAGAGAGAGAAATGATGTCCCCAAGTTTCACAGTGAATCAGAAGAGTCACGAGGAAGGTCCAGGTGTCTGGATTCCCATTCTGGAATTCTTGGTATTACATCAGACTTCCTGTGTTCTTGAAGAGAGTCTTTGGCACTATCTTTTTAGACACCTACATTTATTTTGTTCTGTTTTTTAGAGGATTGAGAAATGGCAAAATCCTCTTGTAGTAAAGATACTTGTTTCAAAATGAATTTCTGGGAAATACCTGGTGGTGTTTTGTGGGTGTGAACTGTGGTCTGTGACCTCTGCTTGAACCGTAGGGAAGCTAGTGTTCTCTCCTGGAAGGAAGGTATAAACAGTGTATTTGAAGAACAGAGTACAATGTTTGGGAATGAGTGGGACTTCTGAAAGTCTGATATATTCTATATATGTATACCAAGGAGGACCGTGGAGAGGATCCCATTAGCAATAATAGAGAGTAAAGGTTGTCACCTGAGGTTCCAAAGTTAGCCTCTCATTGCTGGATTCTGGGAGAAAACTGCTCATGGTTCTTGCTTCGCTCTTGGCAACAGCTGGGGAATTCGGGTAAGAGAATCAGTAAAGAGTCCAGAAGTCATGGAAGCCTGATCTCCAGCTCCCATAGGAAGTATAGGATGGTTTGTCACAGTCCTGCTCTGCTGCCACTGACTCTCTCCTCTCCTGTCTTTCTATGTTATTTTCTATCTTCAAAGGGAAGTTGAAACCTGAGGGGAGGGGAGAGAATAAATATATTTTACATTTAGATGTCTTCTTGACTAGGTTGCAAAAGCAAGATCTTGGTTTAAGAAAATGAGATAGAAGGATCCTTGAGAGATGCCTTCAGTAGATTCTCTGTTTTCAGGGTGTGGTGGGGACCAATCCAGAACAAGCCCAAAGCAGCATTGATAGTGCATGCCCTTGTGGCATTCCTTTGCCCCAAAGTTTTTTTACCCATAGCACAGTAGAATCATGCTTGTTAACCTCTAGAGTCAGGCCACTTTCTGGGTAGAACTCAGGGACGTAAGCAGAGTGGACGGTAAAAGCAGTAGAATTTTATAACTTTGCTTTCTTACTGCTCTAGAGCTGGACTGATTTCTCTCGAACTTGAAATGTTATCTGCTTCCGTGTCCACTTACTACTTTTACTCAGCAAGCTTCTAGGCTTTGGATGGGAGTTGATTGGATTAAATCTTCCAGATCTTTGTTTGTGGCATGGCAAATGATGTTGTGTATTGTGTTGTTGTATTTTTAGAACTCTATGGCTTTGACGTGCTTATAGATTCTACTCTGAAGCCGTGGTTGTTGGAAGTGAATCTCTCTCCTTCTTTGGCTTGGTAAGTAATCTGTTCTATCTACTGGAAAGGCGAGACCTCCAGTGAATAGCACTTAAACACTTTTTTTTTTTTTTGGTCATGTCTCTTTTCACTGGGAGAGATATCTTTCCCTAGTTACTAGATAGAGATGTTTAGAATGTCTAAATTTGGGAGATTTGTGGTATGTTGTCAAAGTCCATATGGCAACCATGGATCCCTATCTTAGTCAATTTGTGCTCTGTGGTTAATGTCTTATTGGGCTTTTAAGGGCTGCTTCTTGTATTCATTTTTATCCCCAGTTCTCTCTCTCTCTCTCTTTGACTTTATAGTTCTGCTAAGGCTAAAGAAATACATGTGGTATTGTATTTCCTTTATTACGAAAGGCTTGCACAGGCTCAAATCCATATACACCATACAAATATAGAGCTGGGCCTAGGGCAGTATAGATAACAGCTGGTCCTTTTGCCCTGCCCATGCCCTGGTATTTACCCAAGATTAAAGTCTAAAAACAATTTTTTTTTTTTTTTTTAATGTATCTTTTATTGATTTCAGAGAGAGGAAAGGAGAGGGAGAGAGAGAGATAGAAACATCAATGATGAGAGAGTCATTGATTGAGCCCGAAACCTGGGGCATGTGCCCTGACCAGGAATTGAACCCTGATCGCCTGGATCCTAGGTCGATGCTCAACCGCTGAGCCACACCCGGCCGGGCTAAAAACAATTTTTAACCTATCTGTTATTCAGAAGAAGGAAATCAGTACCAGAGAAGATTCTGCTTATATCTGCAGCTACAGCCAGAGTTTCTGTTAGCTATATGCTCCTCTAAACAGTGAGGGAACCCTGGAGATTTATTTCAGAGACCACCCAGCTGCTGCATTTTTAAGGATGAGCAATGTTGGCAAAATGCCAAGTAATCAAATAAAGACAGATTAACTATTTTGTGGAGTGAGAGTTTGGCTTAATCCCAGTAGTAAGGTGTGGAGCTAGATATTACAGATGCTTCAAATGTTGTGCTGCACTTTTGTTCAGTCAGCTCTTATCAGACTGCCCAGCAAGGTACATCATACAGTGTTAGAGATCCTCAGAATGATGCGCTGGGTCCGGCAGCCAGAGTGATCTGGTTCATGGAGAAACAGCAACACAGCCAACATGGCCGTCACCGCCCCGGAGGCCTCCAGCCTTCAGCCTGTGTTGTTTCTGTTTCCATGTGGGTTCCTGCTGCATCATGTGGGCATGTTTTCGTATAACTTGTATTTATTTTGCCCTCATTTGCAAGCCTATAAGCTTAAGAAGATTGATTTAGAATAGAAAAGCCCTAAAAAAAAGTACAAAGATAGCCAAAGTTTTTTCTCTTGCATACGAATATGATTTGACTATTGCATCAGTAAAAAAATAATTTCAATGATGGGCACCTCATAAAAGAGCATATTAGAAGTCTGAACCTCTAAAATCCACAGTGATAATGAAGCAGTATTCTTGACTTGTGCAAAATTTGAATTGCACAAGATCTTCTGGAGTAAAAAGGTTGCATGTCAGGGAATCAACACCTTGGTGCTGGGCCTGCCTTACAGAGGATGAGTTTAACACCGAGCTTTTATTTCTAGTATTTTTGCCAGAGTTCTTTTTCTTTTTCCATGGATTTGATGTGCTTTATGTGTTGCTGCTCATCAACATTTGGAAGCTTTGCTATATTGGGGCCCGTTAGGGGCAGTTATTAAGTTAATCTATAAAATTATTGATTGCTCTTTTCTTTCTCTTTCCCGTTAGTGATGCACCTCTGGACCTAAAGATTAAAGCCAGTATGATTTCAGATATGTTCACTGTTGTCGGTGAGTAGTGGTGTTTTCTGAAAACGCACATAAAAGTTACCCAGAGCATCCATTTTGTCAGGCTCCATAGGTGTTGCCAATTGGCAGTTCCTAAGCCATGCTGGATGTTTTGTACCAAAAAATTATATTTTCAGGGAAGTGTTTATGTGTTTCTGCTCCCCCTGGCTCCATCCTGTCCTGAGGTTGAACCACAACTAGGGCTGAGACCTAATTCCTGGGCACAGGAATTATGAGCTGAGGAAGAGAATTAAGCAAAGATCTGGAGAAAGTATGTTTTTCTCTGAGCTGGGACAGTGAAACCCACTGAAGAAGCTTTGTTACAGAGGAGACTGGCTGTATTTCTGCTAGACGGTCTCTGCTGGTGTCAACATGATCTTCTGTAGCAGTTATAACTGAAGTAGTTAGAAATTCCTTTTTGAGTAGATAAGCCAAAACTTTGAAATGGAGAGGAACAGTCAGGTGGGTATGTTGTTTTTTTAAGTACTCTTAAAAGACATAATGAAATCTTTTTGAAATGAACTAGTACTTGGTGAACCAGCAAAAGCTGTAAAAATTAGGTACTCTTTTCTCCTTAGGTAGGAATCTGCTTCCTTTTAGGATATAAGTGAAATTAACCCAAGCCTGATCTCTTAAGCCATGGAAAAGCTACAAAACTCTATTTTTGTTGTTGATTTTTTTTAATTGAATTTATTGGGGTGATATTGGTTAATAAAATTACATAGGTTTCAGATGCACCATTCTATAATACATCATCTGTATATTATATTATGTATTCATCTCCCCAAGTCAAGTCTCCTTCTGTCACCATTTATCCCCCTACAAAGCTCATTTTGAAAGCTGCCAGTAGAACACCTTCAGCAGTTCCAGAAGTGGAACCTGCAATAGAACAAGACTCCTCACTTGCTTTTGGATTCTCCCAGTAAAAACATTGTTTTCCAGACACCATCCGGGAAGCCACTTTAAAATAATTTGCTTGTGTTAACAGCTGTGTGTTTTTCAATGGCGGTTTGCACCTTTGCACTGAAGTTCATCAAAACTACACCCCTTTTCCATCTGAGTCACATCTCAGCTCCCAGTGAGGAAGGTCGACTTAGCTGTGTGTTTTTCTTTCTCGTTCTCCCCAGTTGTGGTGCGAAGTTCAAGCAGAATGTGTGTATGGGAGAGTCGTGTGTAATCCTCTTGAGGATGGATCTCTGTAATATTTATGACATTGAAGTAGAGTTAGTACATCATAAGAAAAGGTGCAGCTAAACCTGCTGATTTCTTAGAAAATGGAAGGTTTTAATGTTTCCCATTCTCCATTCAGGATTTGTGTGCCAAGATCCTTCCCAGCGGGCATCAACCCGACCAATTTATCCCACCTTTGAGTCTTCCAGGCGAAACCCTTTCCAGAAACCTCAGGTAAGTAAATTCAGCATCAGGAAGCCCTAAGGAGGCTTACTGGAAATTGGCAGCTGATGTAAATGAGTGAGTTGAAGCTCCATGGATATGAGCTTACTCAGAGCAGGAGAATTTGGGGATCATTCTAGACCAAAGGCAGTTATATTCATCTGTGGCTGCTAGCTTATGCTTTCAAGTAAACTTACTGTCTGCTTTTTGTGTGTGTTTTTCTTTTGGCTTATTTTTCCATTCTCTTTCCTTTTTTGTTTCTCCTTTTAAAAATTGCCCTCTTTTTTTCTCAAATTGATATGTTCATAAATAAGGCACAGAGAAGGAGCCTACAAATTCCTGGTCATTACTGTGTCACATTCTTTTTGATCTTCAGACTAGCTTCATAAAGATGCTCCATTGAAATAATATCCTACAAGTGATTCTCTTCAAAAGGATCCTCCATGGTGATGAGTGTTGATTGAAGTTCAATGAGATAAAATGCCTACGGAAACCTGTGTCTGAAACGTCATTTGATCAAGCGTTGCTCCAGTCTTTGTGGTTTTGTTCCAGTTAAACCAATCAGCTAATCATTCTGTCTGTTTATTCCATCATCTAATCAGTCCCTGCCAGTCTAGACCTGGCTGGTTCCCAGTGGCTTTTTTTTTTGGTCTTTAACATTTCTTCTTATCTAAAAGGTCCACGTTCCTCCTCCCTTCCCATCTGGATTACCTTGCCTGCTCAGAAGTTTGGTGATTGTTTTGTATTAAATCCATCCCACTGTGTCATTACCTTTACTTTTCATTTCAGTATTATTTACTTGTTGCCTTTTGCATTGTTTTGCATTCCCTGACTTGTTGCTTTTAAATGGTCCAGTACACTCTGCTGGATCATAAGCTCTCTGAAGGCAGAAACAGCTTCTCCCCCTTCTTCCCCTTTCCCCTCCTCCCACCTCCTCGGAGCCCTCCATGAATCCATTTCCCCTCCCTTCTCCTGCCGCTCCACTCCCTCCTCTTCATTTTGCTTGCTGGTCTTATTTAGAGTAGTGCCATTTCTGTTTGCCATGCTCATACAGATAGGAAACTTTTCATTAGAACAGGGTTTGCAGACTCAAACACCTATGGGGCTATAGGCAGACAGTGGAAATGAGGAAATGGGGCCAGGGAGAATACAGCTAAGAGTGGTGTGACTGCAGGAAACTGGAGAGTACATGCCTCATAAAAAAGGGGGCACCTGTTTTACTAATGTGCTCTAGCTGATCATGGCCATTTATGAGTGTGGGCCGGGTGTTGCCAGATTTTCCTACTGTCAAGAGGAATCCGAAATCTTATTTTAAAATATTGGCAACTAGTTCAATTTAAAAAAACTACTTTGCAGACCAAACAGAACATGCCTTTGCACAGGATTCAATCTGTGGGCTGTCTGCCTGAGACCTCCTGCTCTAGAGAGTGTTGTGATGTGGAACGGGGTGTGCTATATTTTAAGGGGTATTATCTTGGATTAGAAGTAAAACCAGATAACAGGGCTATACTTGATCAGTACATCATCATAGATCAAAGGGTTTTCTTTAATTTTTAATAAGAGAAAGTAGAGGATTAACCTAGGTGTACTAGGAAAACTGAATTTAGGCAGTCACATTCCTTTGCAAATTGTTTTCTGCAGTATCTGTGGCAGGAGCCCCAGATGAAGGATTGTGAATGTTTCTGTATAGCTTTAACCGTGTTTCTGCCAAGTTCCACGCTATGGGTAGCTGTATGTCAGTCTTGGATGAATTGATCCCTTTTCTTAGCTTGTCCATCAGCTTCTATTGGCGACTCTTTGCAAATCATAGAGAATTTATTACCATTTGTTTTGTACCTGGTCTATAAGCAGCCCACAGCACATTTAATAAAGGCTAAAGGAACTATAGACTAGGGTTTTTTTGTACACTGTGTGAAATACATTTATCAGGAGATGGAGTTCAGGATCTTCAGTACGTGACGGTAGGATTTAGATGAAACTGGAATAGATATACAGTAGGAGAAAGTGCTGTGAAAAATAATAAATGCTCTCATTTTTCAAGCACAGAGTATAGGCCTCTGCTTTCGGTTTTTGCATGGAGGTCATCTTTTCGTTGTTTTATAGAGTAGGAGTTGAAAAATATAGGCATGTTAGGAGAAGATAAGGCTTTATTCCATTTTTCTGTCTTTTATAGCGTCCAGTATCTGCACAGTTTCAGTCATCAAACACTAAACAGGTAAGTTCTGGGTCATTTGGAGACTTCATTCAAATTTTTATTTCCATTCGCCAAATGGAAAGCCTTTTTAGCTTTACTCTTTCATAGTACATATTTTATGCACCTGCTCTTTGAACAGTTTAATAATGTAAAATAGAACATGTGAAAACGAATGCACAGAGGTCTTTTTAGATATAGAATCTAAGAGTAGAGGTTGCAGGAACTTATGAACCCTCTTTTCCTGATAGTGATTATGCTGATGGAGGCAGTTGAATTTAAATGAACAGTATTTAGGGACATATCTAGCGCTTTAACCAAACTATTCCAGAAAGGAAATATCATAGTTCACAAATTGCCTTTCTTTTGTTCAGACGTCTTATGAAACATACTGTTGTCAGTAGGTTAATACTGGAAACATTTTCACATTGGGTATTGGGCTGTCTTTAGAGTTTCTCAACAGATGACATTTGTTATATGTAGTGATTTATAGTTTTATGACTCTTAGAAACTCTGCCCTAATTAATGTCTCAGATGCTACCTTTAAAATACAAAAAGATTTTATCTCCATCTCTTAATGATCAGCAGTTGCCCTCTTACCGTTCTTGTTAGCAGTATTTGAGAATAACACTCACTTTTTTCCATGAGGATTTTTCAAAACATCTTTTTGAAGTGATAGGGTAGCAGTGAGGGTACTGCTCCTGCTGTCTGATGCTTTGATATGAGAGAGAGAGATGTTTCACTTGCAATTATTAGTTCTTTAGCAGAAAGCTGCAATATATTTATTTTGACATTTGTGCTCTCTGATGCAGTTTCTGGTAAGCTCAGAAGCTTGAATTGTAACTTTCTTAGCTGCTGCTTTTGATAAAGTGATTTACATTGTTTATATGAATCCAAGAAATGAAAAAAAACAAAAGCCTTACTGGTTGTCTAGTATTTGGACTGGTTAATGTGGTTCTGTAATATGGGTTTTGGTGTTTAGGTGGTAGAATTCAAAATTGTAATTAGTGTTTTGTATTTAGCAAGTACCTTAGTGTGCTAGCTGCTCTCCATGGCAAACAAACAACCCTCCTCCCCCAAATCCAAGGCTGTTGACTTCAAAGAGCTTACATTCTAAGTATCTCTTAAATTAATCTACTTAAGGAGAACATTAAAAGTACTGTTTCATAGCCTTAATTTGCCTCCAAAGAAGTATCTCTGATATATGATTCTAATCTTAATTTCCCTTTACCCACTTGAACTCTGTTACATCTACTCCGTTGCCGGAAGTGCCATAGGTTGCAAGTAGCCTGGGATGAGCAAGGCCTCTCTAGTGGTATCTCAGAGCACTGCTAATGTGACCCAACGCCTTCGCGGTTTTATTCGGCCAACTGTATACGTATTGAATTCTTTGATTCTTACTGTTCTTTGCAGTGTTCTGCTTTGTCACTGTCTTTCTATTAACGAGGCACTCTCAACTCCATGGTAGTTTAGTCAGAACTCAGTCAAAAAAGAAAAGAAATTCTCTGCTTTGTCCATTTATATTATGTCAAGTTTTCTTTCTCTGTTGCTGTCAGATTGTGAAGTCAGAGTTCTTTGCCTATTGGTTGTCTGGCTTCTACATTTCTTCCTTCCCTTGAATTCTATGGTTCAGATTTTCCACTCAGCAGAAATTACTTTTCAGTGTTCCAAGACAGGCAGCATGGTTTTGTGGAAAGAACATGGACTTTAGAGTCAGATAGACCTGGGTTCAAATTTGCTCTCCCAGTAACTCAACTGTTACACCTTGGGCAAGTTCCCTTAAGTTTCTGAGGCTCACTTCCCACATCTGTCAAATGAGACTAATAATAATATATGGAGTTATGGTGAAAAAGAAATGATAAAATACAGATAAATACTTAGGATAGCTCCAGACACATAGTTTACTGCCAGAAGATTTAGTGTCCTTCACACTTTTGAACCCTGTTGATTTACCCATTCCATAGTATTTACCTGTAGTCATGTTTTTCACATTTGCTGTCGTGCACCAATGCAAATAAATTAATTTATCCATCCTCCCAGACATTAATGAAGAATCTAAACAATGCTTAAGACCCATTTTGAAAATCACTTCCTAACTTGATTCACTGCTATTTGTTTTATCCTACAGTTATGTCTTTTAACTGTTTTCAGTTTTTGTTGGTGTATTTTTAAAAAAAACATGTTTTTATTGACTTCAGAGAGAGAAGAAGGGGACAGAAATAGAGAAACAGAGAAACATTGATGTGAGAGAAAACATTGGTTGGCTGCCTCCTGCACACCCCCTACTGGGAATTGAGCCCGAAACTCCAGCATGTGCCCTGACCAGGAATCGAACCCGCAACCTTTTGGTGCATGGGAGGAAGCTCATTTAACTGAGCCACACTGGCCAGGGCTGTTGGTATATTTTATTTGTTATATCATGATATTAAGCCCTGATTGGAAACATAATTTTGAATAAAAATTTTATGAAAATTTTACAAATGCTTCTGTGAAATCCAAAGACATTAAATCTATTTTCTACATTCCCTGTTTTGTAATTTTGTCCTGAAAATCAAAATTTTAAAGCATCTTTTAACATAAAGCAGTGTCCATGCTTCTATATTTTATAACCCATTAAACTAAATGTTTATGGATTTTTTTTCTTTTAATATTTGTTTGATTATTTTACTAAGGATTCAAGTAAAATTGGAAGGGAATTAAAAATTTTCCCAAATTTTTTTGCAAAGTTTTATTCTTTTTTTATTTTATTTAATTTATCTTTATTGTTGAAAGTATTACAGGTGTCCCATCCCCCCCCCAATTGACTCCCTCCACCTTGCTCCCACCCCCTCCCCAGGCCTTTACCCCATCATTGACTGTGTCCATGGGTTATGCATATATGCCTGTAACTTCTTTGGTTAATCTCTTCCCACCCTCCACCCCCCTTCCCTCTTCCCTCTGAAATATAATCGTCTGTTACATGCGTCAGTGTCTCTGGATCTATTTAGTTCATCAGATTCCTTTGTTCATTAGCTTCTTCTTAAAGAAGACCCTTCAACATTTCCTGTAGTGCTGGTCTGGTGGTGAAGAACTCCTTTAGCTTTTCCTTGTCTGAGAAGCTCTTTATCTGACCTTCAGTTCTAAATGATAGCTTTGCTGGGTAGAGTAAGCTTGGTTGTAGTTCCATGTTTTTCATCACTTTGAATATTTCTTGCCACTCCCTTCTGGCCTGGAAAGTTTCTGTTGAGAAATCAGCTGGCAGTCGTATGAGTGCTCCCTTGTATGTAATTAATTGCTTTTCTCTTGCTGCTTTTAAGATTCTCTCTTTGTCTTTAACCTTTGGCATTTTAATTATGATGTGTCTTGCTGTGAGCCTCTTTGGGTTCCTCTTGTTTGGAACCCTCTGTGCTTCCTGGACTTGTAAGTCGATTTCTTTCCCCAGGTAGGGGAAGTTTTCTGTAATTATTTTTTCAAATAGGTTTTCAATTTCTTGCTGTCTTTCCTTTCCTTCTGCCACCCCAATAATACGAATGTTGGGCTTCTTGAAGTTGTCGCAGAGGCTCCTTATGGTATCTTTATATTTCTGGATTCTTTTTTTCTTTTTGCTCTTCTGGTTTGGTGTTTTTTGTTTCCTCATGTTGCAAATTGCTGATTTGATTCTCAGCGTCCTCTACTCTACTGTTGATTCCCTGTAAATTATTCTTCATTTCAGTTCGTGTAGCCTTTATTTCAAATTGGTCCTTTATTATGTCATCGATTTTCTCAATTATTTTCGTCATACTCTTACTAATATCCTTGAGCATCCTTATAATCATTATTCTGAACTTTGTATCTGTTAGCTTGCTTGGATCTATTTCATTTAGTTCCTTTTCTAGAGATTTCTTTTGTTCTTTCTTTTGTGACATGTTTCTTTGCTTCTGCATTTTGGCTGCTTCCTGGTGTTTGTTTCTACATATTAGGTAGAGCTGCTATGTCTCCTGGAATTTGTAGAGTGGCTTTGTGTAGTAGGTGTCCTGTAGGGTCCAGTGGCTCAGCTGTCTCCCCAGTCACTTGAGCTCCCCTGTGTGGGCTGTGTGCACTGCCTGTTGTAGTTGAGCCTTGGTTGCTCTTGGTGTCCCTGGGAGGAATTGACCCCCAGACCAATCAGCTCTGAGGACCAGCTGGAACTACGGCCAGAGAGCTGCTGTGCTGGAGACACCCCTATGGAGCAGGATTTACTTCAGTGGAGCTTTGGTATTCACCAAGTGCGCCCCTTGAGTGTGTCACTTGTGGATGTGATAGGATTGTAATCCAGCATGATTGAGTCTGACCACCAGGTGCACTGTCTCTGAGGCCTCCCAGGAGGTGCAAAGTCAGCCTGTGCCAGTGCCTTGCCCAGGGCCACCCAGCATGACTACACAGCAAACCGTAGTTGGCTGCTACTTGTGCTGCGCTTGGAGGTGCCCAGGAGAGGCCAAGCTATGAGCCAGTGCAGGCTGCCGCTAGTGCCAGGCCTGGGGCCACTTATCAAGCTGTATGAGGCCCGCTGCTGCTTGTTTGAGAGATTTTAGGAAAGTCCTAAGCATGAGGCTTGAGAGGCCACTTGCACAGAAAAGCCACTGGAAATGGCCTGGATGAGCTGCAGGTGGGGAGGGGCGGGGCCTCTGGGAATCACGGGGCGGGGCCAAAGGTGTGGGTCAGGTGCTGCTATTCAAATATGGCATCTGCCTGCGGGCCGTGTGGGGGGAAGGCTCGCCAAAGGAGCCATGGTCTCTGCCAGCTCTTCTGCCTGGGAGAAAGCTGCCCCTCCACCTTTCGCCCGGATTTCAGGCAGGTTAGTTCCTCCCCAAGTGTCCCAGGTTCTTTCAAGCTGCTGCCCGGCGCTGGGCTCAGAGGGAGCGTGTCCGAGTGAGTCCGTGTGCGGGCCCTGTAAGAGGAGCTGCTGGGGCTCCCGCAGCCTCTGCGGCCCTCAGAGACAGTCCCCGCTGGTTTCACAGCCCTGAGCTGTGGGGACGTCTCTTCCCAGCCCTGGAGCCCTGGGCTGGGGCCCCTCACTCCTCTGGGAAACTCCCACCGCCGAGATTCTCTCCCGGGTTTAACCCGGGGCACTGGGTGTGGGCCCGCGGCCACATCTCTGCATTTTAGCCTGGATCTGCCGGCGTCTCCGCCCCCCCCACCACTCTCGGTGCTCCTTCAGCTCCCTGCTTGTAGGGCTTCTGTTCAGCCAGATTTCAGGAGGCTCTGAGTGATGGTGGTTCTGTATTTTAGTTGTAATTTTGATGTGGTTGCGGGAGGCGGCGGATGCAGCTGTTACCTACGGTGCCATCTTGTTTCCTTGCAGTTTTATTCTAAACATGATTGATCTGTGTGTCAGCACATTTATTTATTTTTTTATTTTTTTATTTGTTCAACAAATATTTATTGACATCCTGCTCTGTGCTGAGTACTGTTCCGGATGCTGAAAATACCACAGGCAAAGCTAAACAGATAAAGTCCCTGCCTTCACATGTTGCTTATATCTGCTAATTTCATGGTTTTTCTTTATATAGATATCTCATCATGGAGTTACCTATCAGAAAATCTATTTTTATAACTCCCATCCTAGCTTTGAAGATTAGTATATAAATTGGTCTCCCTTGTGTCCAAAGGTAAAACCATTCATGGTTATTTGTATACAGGGATGTATTAGTTAGCTTGGGCTGCTGTAACAAAATAACCATAGACTGTGTGGTTTAAACCACAGAAATGTGTTTCTCGCAGCTCTGGAGGCTGGGAAGTGCAAGATCAAGGGCCTGGCAAGGTAGGTTTTATTCTGAGGCCTCTTCTCTTGGCCTGTAGGTGGCCGCCATCTCACTGTGTGCTCACATGACCTCTTCCTTGCACCTGCTTGGGGGAGGGTGGGGAGAGAAAGCTCTTAAGGGCACTAATTCCATCAGACCAAGACCTCACCCTTCTGACCTCATCTAACCCTAATTGCCTCCCAAAAGCCACACCTCTAAATACCATCACATGGGGGGAGGGTTAGGTTAGGGCTTCAACATATGAATTTGAGGGGACACAAACATTCAGTCCATAACAGTGAGTATTGCCCAAAAGGTCAAAAGACCAGAATGCCTTTTCATAGATAATCTACACAAAGAGAAAAGTAAATGCAGGAATAGCTTCTGACAATGGGGCCTTTTCTTTCTGGTCAAAGTTACTTCTAGGAATTTAGAAAGTCAACTTACACCCGCATTTCTTGAATTATTTCATATTTTTCCTACTTGGTAGGTTCGTCTTATTTTATCAGTCATTTCATCTGTTTCAATAATAGTCTATTCTCATGCTTTATACCATCTGACTTCCCATGTTACCTTTATATTTTTCTGTTCACATAACATCAAAGTCACTTAAAACTTTTGTTCTCAGATGGCCTTCCTGATCATCACTCAGAAGGGGAAATAGCGCAGATCATTTTGGGGGATCCGTGGTGAGCATGGCACATTTGTTTGTCTTCGTGGAGTGCCCAGGGCAGTTGTCCTTGATTCAGGTCTCTTCATGTCCAGCAGCCCGAGTATTTCTCAAGTTGTAGTCTTTTGGTCACGGTTCTTTTATGTGTCACTGATGACTCTCATCACAGTATATTCCCACGCAAATTCTAAAACATCCCACAGCCCAACTTTTTATTTATTACAGATTGCTCCTTGGTTTTCTGTCTTATGTCTCAGTTCCCCTTCCCCAGTGCTGAAAAGAGTATAGTTACTGAAGTAAATACACACTTAATTTTATATTGAGTTTTTTTTCAGATTTCCCCCATGTTCTTGAAAATATTAAATGTATTCTAAACTAAGATTCGGAGTACTCGCTTAGAAAGACATGGAGACATCTTTCTTTTTTCCTGCTTGTTTCTCTCAACCCAGAGTATTTTTCTACTCTTCTGTTTTCTCCTCTTGCCTTTGAGTTTACTGGCTTTCATCTGTTTCCCAGGGTTTCCAGCTAAGGGATTAATGGCAGACATTGGGCTTTGGATTTGAGCTTACACATATTCAGAAAGATAATGATGTTGAGGGACTGAAGAGAGAGACATGAAGAAAGAGAATAAAAATGGGTTTGTTAGTTTGTTTTTCCTTCTTTTTAGCGCGCCCGCCCACTCTCTGCCAGTGATGCAGAGATGAAAAACCTTGTGGGCTCAGCCCGGGAGAAGGTGCCCACCAAGTTAGGTGGTTCTGTGCTTGGTCTGTCGATGGAGGAGGTAAGATAACTGTGCCTCAGGCTTTTGTGGGTTAACACAGGGGTCAGTGAAAATTAGTGAGTTATAATTATAATATTCATGACCAACTCCTGTCTTATATTGAAAAAGATAAGATTCAAGATGGGGGAGATTTCTTCTCAGAAAACAGTATCTTAACTATAATTAATTTCTCCCTCATGCTTCTTTCATATTCATGGGTCATAACTCTGTTGTGTCCTATAACCACATGGATTCCAATTTTCAAAATAGGTACTCATTGTATTTTCTCTTTCTCCATGTAGATCAAAGTTTTACGGAGAGTGAAGGAAGAAAATGATCGGAGAGGTGGATTTATTCGCATATTCCCTACATCAGAAACATGGGAAATATATGGGTGAGGTGACTACTACCTTTTTTTTTTAAGTCTATACCTTAGATCCACACAGTTGGATTATTGTGACACAGTATCATCGTGGCTCCCCTCGTGGCACCTTTCTTATTTTGTTTATTTATTTCTAAGTATGAATATTACCCAATCCAAGAACTAGAGCATTAACAATAATTTAATCTACCTGTGCATTACTCCTCTTTAATCCCTTGCCTCTTTCCTAACTAGCCCACTAACTCAGGGTTGGACACTCCTAAATTTTGTGTTTATCATTACCTTGATACAAAAAAAACTTTTATCATTTATAGGTCTGCCTAAACAATATGTTGTTTAATTTTAGTCATCAAGATCTGGTTTACATGCAATAAAATGCATCCATTTTAAGTGTACAGTTCAGTGATGAGTTTTAACAAATGTAAACACCAATTTACTGCCATCACCACAATCAAGTTATAGAACATTTCCATCGCCTCCAGAAGTTCCCTCATATCCCTTAATAGTCAATCCCCCATTACCTCAAGTCTCAGACATCTTCTATTTTTCTTTATGTTATGTCACTCTAGTTTTTCTAGAATTTCATATAAATGGAATCATACAGTATGTACTGTTTGGTGTCAGGATTCTTTTTGGTGCAATGTTTTTGAGATATATCTATGTTGTTTTTTAAAGTAAGAGTTCACGCCTTATTATAGTTAGGTACTGTTTTAGTATATGAATATACCACAATTTGTTTATCCATTCAGCTGTTGTACAGCATTAGGGTTGTGTCCAGTTTGGGGCTCTTATGGAGAAAGCTGCTATGAACATTCATGTACAAGTACCTGTATGGATATATGTTTTTATTTCTCTTGGATAAATA